>NW_022881625.1:0-300000 GCF_003369915.1 Drosophila miranda
CAGAGCGAGAAAGAATGAAATTGTTTTCTTGATTCTGGCTATAATAATTATACGATCTGGTTGAGATTTTACACTCTAGAACATATAGTCATCCTCTACGATTCTGCATTTTTGGTTTTATCGTATCTTTAAAAATGTGGATGCCACAGATTTTCGTCCTTTGTGGGGGCGGAAGTGGGCGGGGCAAAGTTTTGAAATATTTTTGTAGCAGTGACATATCACAGATGTCTGGATCCAAAACATCGTTGCTCTAGCTCTTATAGTCTTTGAGCACTAGGCGCTGAAGGGGACGGACGGACGGACGGACGGACGGACGGACGGACGGACGGACGGACGGACAGACGGACAGACAGACAGGGCTCAATCGACTCGGCTGTTGATGCTGATCAAGAATATATATACTTTATGGGGTCGGAAACGATTCCTTCTGGACGTTACACACATCCACTTTTACCACAAATCTAATATACCCCAATACTCATTTTGAGTATCGGGTATAACAATGAGACATACATCAGCACACAAACAGCGACATCAAACACAAAAACGACAACTACAATTACGTCGGCAGCCAGACGACGATGCCTGCTAACAGCAATGTTAACAGGCGGACCCCCCCACCACCGCCGCCAGAGGAACATCAGCAGCAGCAGCAAACACATCAACAACAACAACATCAGCCAACGGCAACAAACACAGCCAATACCGATGATATCCCATATACCTCTGCTGCAGCGGCCCGTTCGCCACTGAAGCGCGTCCGCGCCGAGGTGGATGATGATGACGATGATGATGACAGTGATGTTATGGTTGTTGAGTTTGATGACGACGATGACGACGACAATTTGGATGCCAATCATGCATCGGCCAAACGACGACTCCGGGAAAGTAACCAACAGGCAAGCAAATCCCATATCCCCCAAATTCAAAACCATCCCCATCATCACCAACAATCAAACCAGCAACAACATCAGCGGACAATTACACAAAATGCCCTGCCCCTGCCCCGCCCCTGCCCCTGCCCCTGCCACTGCCAATGCTCCACTAGCTCTACCTCACTCACCTGCAAATGCAACTAGTAGTTGCGGCACAGGAACCCACAGCAGCAGCAGCGGCGGCGGCGTTGGGCTGCTCCAGCTGCCCTCCCTGAGTATTCCCAATGCCAGACAAATTCGGATGCTGCAGCGACAGCACCAACCAACGACAATTATGCCCATTCTGGACAAGCTGCAGAATGACCGAGGGTGGGCAACAGTAGCTATCACACCAAGCTCATAAGCCGCAATGGTGTCCGTATCCAGGCCCGCGACATGGCTACCAGAGATGCCATCATGGCAATCCTGGGCGATGGCGGCGGCAACGAGGCGATGACTGGCCACTACACACACCAGCACAAGAGTGACCGTGGGCTACGGATCGTCGTGCGAGATCTCCATCACTCCACAAGCACCCAACTAATAACAAATCAGATGGCCGAACTGGGCTATTCAGTTAAATTTATTAGAGCCATTAAAGCGAGATACGATGGACAGCCACTCGACCAGTTCGAGTTGGAGATAGCCCCCAAGCCGGATGAAAGCCACCACGATGTCCTCCAATTAACCCAGCTGGGCAACCAGTTAGTGATCGTTGAGAGGCAGGCCAAGCCGGTGGACCCAGCCCAGTGCCACAGATGTCAGGCTTTTGGGCACACCCGCACCTACTGCAGGCGTTCATTCGTCTGTATGAAGTGTGCGGGTGCCCACGCGTCCACGGCATGTGCCAAGCCAAGGGCAGACGCCCCTAAATGCGCCAATTGCCAGGGCGCCCACATCAGCGCCTACAAGGGATGTCCGGCATTCAAGGCAGCAAGGGGCCGCCTTCTGTCGCTCCGAGTGGCCATGCAGGAGTTGCGTCGCAAGCGCAGCTCGCTTCTGCAGCCATTGCCAGAGCAGCAGCCACCAGCAAAAACAACACCAGCACATCCAGGGCGCCGACAGCAGCAGCAGCAACAGCCAGCTCAAACGCCAGCCAATCCCTGGCGCGGACAGCAGCAGCAGCAGGCAGCATGGACGCCACTCAATGTCTCCTCTCCTGGGCGACGAAGAGGACAACAACATCAGCAGAAGCAGCAGCAGCCAATACAGACAAAAAAACAGACGCCTGCTGCCTCTGGCCCACGCACTGGGCGACGACGTCCAGAGCAGCCATTGAGCCGTTCCCAGGCACCACAACAGCAGCAGCTACAGCAGCTGCAACAGCAGCCGCAGCGCGAACAACAACAGCGACAGCAGCAGCAGCAGCAGCTTGCCAACAACCGCTCCCGGCAGAAGATGCAGCCGAAACGCCAATCTTTGGAGGGATCCTGCAGCCAGGCACTGTTGGAGAATACGCAGAGGATGACGCGATTGGAAAAGAGGCTGGAAGTGATGATGTCACTACTCACCTCGCTCATCCAATCCCAGGCAGTGACGGCAACTCCAGCAGTTCCAGAAACATCGGAAAATCCACCAACAATGGCAGCAGCAACAGTGGTTGCCCCAGCTCCAGCAGCCAGGCGGTCAAAGAAACCACCACGATCAGAGCCACCACAAAAAACGTTAGGGCCAACGCCAGCCGCCATTCCAGAGACGGATCCTGAAATGGATGAAGAAAATGATGACGATGAGATGTGGGCAGATGACGACTCCATGGATGACATTAGGGCCTACGCCCGCAACATGAGGTACCATCTTGACAACCAGATATCCTGGAACGCTGTGTACTAATTGGACACATCTCTGCCACTGCATTGGATTAAATGACAAATGCATATCACTCGCATGCCACAACAAAAATGAACAACGGACGCTGCCGCCATCAAAGCATTCAGAGTGCCATGTGTACCTGGAATGGAAATACACACACACACACAAACATCCATTACACTTGGGCGGCCGGACCTGTGCCGTTCGAGTAGGTGTGTCGTTGTCCGCCATTGCCCACAGCTGGTGGCCAGACCAGTGCCACTCGCTCTACATGAGGGCCACAATTGCCGACGCACACACACACACTCACATCCATTACACTTGGGCGGCCGGACCTGTGCCGTTCGAGTTATGTGTGTCGTTGTCCGCCATTGCCCACAGCTGGTGGCCGGACCAGTGCCACTCGCTCTACATTAGGGCCACAATTGCCGACGCACACACACACAAACATCCATTACACTTGGGCGGCTGGACCTGTGCCGTTCGAGTAGGTGTGTCGTTGTCCGCCATTGCCCACAGCTGGTGGCCGGACCAGTGCCACTCACTCTACATTAGGGCCACAATTGCCGACGCACACACACACTCACATCCATTTCACTTTGGCGGCCGGACCCGTGTCGCCACAGTAAAATGTGTGCCATCTACTCCTGGCTCCCAGCTGGTGGCCGGACCAGTGCCACTCGCTCTACATTAGGGCCACAATTGCCGACGCACACACACACACTCACAGATGAGGCACATTGTGTATTCTAGTGAGTGCGGTCGTGTTTTTAAATCGTTCCGTATAATTCAGTGGAAAACGTCGGAAGTTAGCCTGGAAAAGAGGCAAAGAGTAGTTAGCGCGAGCCATAGTAGTGCTGCGTTACTTACCTGCGCGGAACGCAAGTCCGCAAGCAGAGAAGCGGCCACCTGGCCAATAGTACTGGCCGAAATCCCAGTGGGACGCCGTCGAGCCCTTGGCCGAAGGGGGGGGGGGAAGGAACAGCAGGTAAGTGCCTGTTTTCCTATTCTTCTTCGCTGTGATTCTTGGCGCCACTTGTTGGTTGCTGCCTTCTTTTTGTTTTTGGGCAAAATTGGCCAAGCACACCGCAAGTGGTGTTTGATAACGACGGAAGAACAGCTGACTAAAGGCACGGAGCTAAGTGCTGGAAAACGACAGCGTCTGGCCAATAGAGGGCGCGGCCACAGCAACCGGAGTTGCCAGATCAACGGCCAGATCGGAGATGAGCGATCAGCGGGAACAAGCTGCGGCTTGCAGCACTCCACTGACAAGCTCATTCGCCTGGGATGAGGAGAATCCCTTTCGCCGGAAAAATGCTCTGGCGCGATCGCCAAACCAGCTGGCGGAAGCAGTGGAGGAGCGCGCAAGATCCTCTCCTCCAACGCTGCAGCGCCCCCAAGAGGAGCAAGCAGACCAGAAGGAGAGGGCCATGGCGCATTTGGCGAGCTTGGGCCAAAAGGCCAGAGAGTTGAGGAAGCTGATGGTGCTCCCAAAGAGGTCCATCACGAACCCAATGAGGGATCTGGTGGATGAGATCGAATATCTGCAGCGAGAGCTGGAATCGTGCTGGCAGGCGATCTCTGCGGAGCAGGCTGTAGTCAAGGTTACACAGCCGGCAGTGACAGAGAGGGCGGGAAAGAGGGCACGGCCAGAGCCCAGGAACACCACCCACCCGTCCCCGTCCCCAAGGCCGAAGAAGCCAAAACATGGACCCAAAAAGTCAAAAAAAACGGAGAAGAAGCCGCAGGAAGGCCAAATGAGGGACGCCGTAGCTCGCAAGGGACCGGAGGACGCCCCAAAGGATCGAGAGGTGGGGTGGGTTAAGGTCGTAGCTAGGCAAAGGCCAAAGCCAAAGCAGCAGCAACGACCAAGACCGCCACGCAGCGATGCAATAGTTATCGCCGCCACCAGCACTGTCTCATATGCAGACATTCTAAGGAAGGTCAAGACAGAGCCAAGTCTTAAACAGCTAGGGCAATCGGTGCAAGGGGTGCGACGCACGGCAAAAGGAGAGCTGTTGCTGATGCTGGAAAAATCGGCGGACCCGAGAACCCACGAGATGCAGGCAGCAGTCAAGGAAGCGCTAGGAAGCACGGTTAGCGGAACTCAAAGCGCAGGCAGGGGTGGAAATCTGCGAGGCCGCAGCCATCTCCATCAGACCAGCCTATAGGAGCACGTAGACGCTGACTCTGAAAGTTCCACCGGCTATAGCAAAGCCCCTCCTGGAGAAAGGAAGAATTCGCCTGGGGTGGGGGTATTGCAGAATACGACCCAAGTCAACTCCCCGAAGATGCTACAAGTGCATGGAATTTGGCCACATCGCGCCTAATTGTAAGAGCAGCCAAGACTTCACGAAGTGCTGCTACAATTGCGCAGGAGCCGACCACCAGGCCAAAGATTGCAAAGACGAACCAAGTTGCATTCTTTGCAAGCGCCACCGGGTGAAGGACCCGAAGCACCAAACGACGAGTTCGAGGTGCCCGCAGTACCAAAAGGCGATGCAGCAAATGAAGGATAGATGAAAATCATCCAACTAAACCTCAACCACTGCGAGATGGCACAGCAGCTGCTGGACCAGACCATAAGGGAGCACCGTATTGATGTAGCAGTCATAAGCGAGCAATACCGGAATCGCAACTCGGGAGAGTGGATTGCTGACTCGAGCAAGAAGGCAGCGATATGGAGCTGTGCGAGTCTCACACAGCAACTACTGCAAACATACGTCGGAGACGGATTCGCCAGAGCCCGGATAAATGGAGTGCACATATATAGCTGCTACCTGCCCCCGAGCCTCAGCCTACAGCAGGCGACGCAGGCACTGGAAAGGATTGCTGAAGATGCGCGGGAGAAACACCCTACGCTCATAGCCGGCGATTTCAACGCTTGGGCGACGGAGTGGGATGCCCGAGAACGAACCCAAGGGGACAGGCGCTCTTAGAATGCTTTGCGACGTTGGATGCCGTACTGCTGAACACAAGCACACAGCAGACGTTCGGCAGAGCTGGAACGGGGTCTATAATAGACCTTACGCTGCAATAGGTAGCGCCAGGCAGGAGTGCCAGCGGAAAAGACGACTATACCAGCGTTCGAGAGGTTCCCCGGAATTCGAGAGGCTCCAAGGAGAATATAAGGAAAGCAGACGCTGCTTGAAGAGGCAGATCAAGGATGCCAAGCGCAAATGCTTCGAAAAGCTCTGCGATGACGCAGATGCGAACCCTTGGGGCTACGCATACAGGCTGGTAATGAAGAGACTGCGAGTGTTCAGTCCCCCGCCGCCAATGTGTGCAGATCTGCTGGTTAACATAGTAGAAACCCTATTTCCAGAGAAAGTGGCAGCCCAGAGGGTGATGGATAGAATACCGCCACCTGAAATAGAAGCCACCACGGGAGCAGAAGTCCTCGAAGCTCTACAACGGATCAAGAACGGCAAAGCACCAGGACCTGATGGGGTCCCAAATGCCGTTCTCCGCACGGCTATTGAGACCAATCCACAAATGTACGTGGATTTATTCAATGCGTGCATGTCCGAAGGGACCTTCCCCAGACCATGGAAGCGACAGCGGCTAGTCCTCTTACCCAAGGGGAACAAGCCGACCCAGGAGCCATCATCCTATAGACCACTCTGCATGCTCGACACAGTGGGTAAGATCCTCGAGCGCATAATCCACACCAGGCTGGAGAAGGCAGTAACGCGTCAGCTCTCACCGAGACAGCACGGGTTTCGCAAAGGCAGGTCCACGGTGGACGCAATCGGCGAGGTATGTGAGATAGCAAAGCGAGCTATCGATGGCACCCGATGGATGTACGGGACCAAAGAGTATTGCATAGTGGCAACACTCGATGTCCAAAATGCATTCAACTCTGCCAATTGGGATCACATACTAGAAGAATTGAGAAACTTTCAAATACCGCCGTATCTGCAGAATATCATCGCGGACTACCTAAGAGACCGAGTGCTCATATATGAGACGGATAAAGGGACACGTGAGCACCAAATCACTGGAGGAGTTCCCCAAGGATCGGTCCTCGGCCCGCTGCTGTGGAACATCATGTATGATGGAATCCTCAAGATGGATATGCCAATGGGCGCCACGGTGATAGGCTTTGCCGACGACATAGCAATAGTCGTAGTGGCAAAACAGAAAGAAGCGGCGGAAGAAATCTGCAACGACGCGGTAGAGAGAGCCAGAACATGGCTATCAGGGAGGGATCTCTCATTAGCCACCCACAAAACGGAGGCGGTGCTCATAAGCAGCAGGAAAGTAGTGGAGACGGCCACGATCCGAGTAGGAGACTGCACTATTAGCTCCAGTCCAAGCCTGAAGTACCTGGGGGTCATGATTGACCACAGACTCAGCTTCAAGCATCACATGGCGTATGCAAGCAGCAAGGCAGGAAAGACGGCAGTGGCCCTATCCCGCATCATGGCCAACACCGGAGGCCCGAAACAGCCAAGGCGAAAGCTACTAGCGAGCGTAGTTGGCTCAACGCTAATGTACGCTGCACCAATATGGGTTGATGCAATGAAGCATAAAACATATGCCCGAGAATGCAACGCAGTCCAGAGGCTGTGTGCCCTGAGGGTGTGTTGCGCATTCAGAACGGTATCCCAAGACGCCGCACTTGTGGTCGCAGGAATGATTCCCATCCATCTGCTGGCAAGAGAAGCCGCAGGAATCAGGGCACAGCGAACCCTGGGGACTACGGACCAGGACACCAGAGGTGCCTTAAGGCAGCGCACAATCCTGCAATGGCAAGATTCGTGGGATAACAGCAGCAAAGGGCGATGGACCCATAGGCTAATCCCAGACCTGAAGAGTTGGCTGAACCGTAGCCATGGACAAGTGGAGTATCACCTGACACAACTGCTGACAGGACACGGTTGCTTTAAAGCCTACCTGCATAGGTTTAAGCACGAGGACGACCCCTTCTGCGTGGTCTGCGCAGGGGTCATCGAAGACGCAGAGCACTGCTTCTTCGAATGTCCAAGATTTCGGCAAGAACGAGAGGATCTAAGCAACAAGCTTGGAAGAATGCCAGCGGTGTCAAACCTGGCAGAATGCCTGCTGGAGTCGGAAGGAAACTGGGCCTCGATTAGACTCATGGCCGTAACTATGGCTACCAAACTGCGTCGCGAAGAAAGAGCACGCAATGCAAGGAGATAAAGGATAAAGGAGATTATTAAGAGAAGAGCCCTACGGGCATCTCCCCCCGGCGAAGTAATATCTCGCGACAGTACTGCCGGGATCCGGGATAGGTGTGGTTGGTTTTAGAGCCGTTAGAGTCCCTCACTTCGGCTTCGGCTGAGTCGGCATAAAGCTTTCCTGTAGTCACACAACAAAAAAAAAAAAAAAAAAAAAAAAACACACACTCACATCCATTTTACTTTGGCGGCCGGACCCGTGTCGCCACAGTAATATGTGTGCCGTCTACTCCTGGCTCCCAGCTGGTGGCCGGACCAGTGCCACTGGTTCTCCAAGAGGGCAGCCACAGCCACAACGACGACGAGGAGGTGCTAATTGCACCTACTTCTGACGACTTCGGATGACGCCAATTTCGACGACCAGGGGGGACGACGGGGTCGGCCGGTATGCAACGCAATGTCTTTACAAGCATTGTGTTTTGCTATGCCGGCCGATGCTCCGCTGTTTCTTGTCTTCCCTGTAATTATAGAAAAAGATATAGACATTATTTTAAATTGTTATGTTTATTGTAATATTGTATACGTAAATCAATTGTACCTGTTTTGTCTCGTCTTTGTTCCAGTGTAGTATCTCTTTTATTACCTGTTTTTCCGTCGTCTTCACTCCAGTCTACTACTTATCTGTATTGTTATTTCTGCAAGTGCTTGTCTCTTTTCATTTAGTGTATTTCCTCTTATTTTCCACGCAAAGCACCTGCATTGTTTACCTTTTTCTCTTTATCTTTACTTACCACGCTAGCCTCCAAACAAACCAATCAAAACCTGCAAATAAAATACAATCAAAATCAGCCAAAACAGATATAGACTCGCTTACCAAATTCAACGCAAACCTCCAAATAAACCAATTGAACCTGCAAATAAAATACAATTAAAATCAATCAAAACACAAATTAATTTACTTACCACGCTAGCTTCCAAACAAACCAATCAAAACCTGCAAATAAAACACAATGAAAATCAGCCAAAACATAAATAGACTCGCTTACCAAATACAACGCAAACCTCCAAATATAACCAATTGAACCTGCAAATAAAATACAATTAAAATCAGTCAAAACACAAATTAATTTACTTACCACGCTAGCTTCCAAACAAACCAATCAAAACCTGCAAATAAAATACAATCAAAATCAGCCAAAACAGAAATAAACTGACTTACCAAATTCAACGCAAACCTCTAAATAAATTAATTTAGCCTGCAAATAAAATGTAGCTAAAATTAACCAAAGGAAAAGCACAAATAGACTTACTTACCAAACTCAACGCAAACCTCCCAATGGACCAATCGAACCTGTAAATAGAAAATAATTAAAATCAGTCAAAACAAAGGTTAAAAATCCAATAAATATAACAACACAAATTACCTAACTGGATTCCTGACACTTGATCACCAAACCTACAAAACATAAACCTGAAAATAAAATAATATTAAAATCAGCCAGGAGTTTCATATCATCAACAGAATGAAGCATATGCGCCGCCGTTCTTCTTAGAGTTGCATCGGTTGGATTCGTCCAGGAAAAGAGGGACGAGGCGATGCCGCGCTTGCGTTGCCGATGCTTGGAGGTCTCCCTGTCGTCCATACCTCCGTTTCGCACCGGATGAGGGGTCCAGGAGCGGCGTCACAAAATTTTTATGTCTAAGCCAGAAAAAAGAAAACACAAGCCGATCTTAACTTAACTTTTGTTTACAAGAGCAAATTGATAACTGTCTAGTATTTTTCGGTATCTTTTTATCAATGTTACCGTAATGTTAAAAAAATACCTAAATGTTAAATGTTTCCATAAATAATGTTATATGTTACTATTGAGTAATAAGAACATTAATAAAGAAAGCTTCAGGTCACTCTAAAGTGCCCTGAGCCAACCAAAAAAAAAAAAAAAAACAGGGGCATGTGTTCGCTGTGCAGATTGCGGCATAGTGGCAGGGGCGGCAACTGGGTTGGTGTTGGCTGTATTTGTTGTCCGTTTCTGCTGCCTCTGTTGTTGCTGCCGCAGCTCGTGCTGCCTCAACTGCTCCCGGACAATAGCCTCTAGCTCCTCCAGTGTCTGCCTTTTCTTCTTCGGCTTCCCAATTGGCGGCCGCTGCTGCCGCTGCTGGTGATGGCGGCCCCGTCGTCTGGCCTGCTTCCTCTCACCCTCACCCTCATCGTCACTCCCACTGTCGATGAGGGCGCGGCGTCGTTTTGGTGTTGGTGGGATTGACGGCATTTGTGCAGGCCAGCATTGGCCCGGATCGACCCGCTGCTCGAGCTCGAACCAGGTTCGACTCGCACCAGGTTCGATCCGGTCGTGTGTGTGTGCGTTGTTACCGGACCTGTGCCGTTCGAGTTATGTGTGTCGTTGTCCGCCATTGCCCACAGCTGGTGGCCGGACCAGTGCCACTCGCTCTACATTAGGCCACAATTGCCGACGCACACACACACTCACATCCATTACACTTGGGCGGCCGGACCTGTGCCGTTCGAGTTATGTGTGTCGTTGTCCGCCATTGCCCACAGCTGGTGGCCGGACCAGTGCCACTCGCTCTACATTAGGGCCACAATTGCCGACGCACACACACACTCACATCCATTTCACTTTGGCGGCCGGACCCGTGTCGCCACAGTAATATGTGTGCCGTCTACTCCTGGCTCCCAGCTGGAGGCCGGACCAGTGCCACTGGTTCTCCAAGAGGGCAGCCACAGCCACAACGACGACGAGGAGGTGCTAATTGCACCTACTTCTGACGACTTCGGATGACGCCAATTTCGACGACCAGGGGGGACGACGGTGTCGGCCGGTATGCAACGCAATGTCTTTACAAGCATTGTGTTTTGCTATGCCGGCCGATGCTCCGCTGTTTCTTGTCTTCCCTGTAATTATAGAAAAAGATATAGACATTATTTTAAATTGTTATGTTTATTGTAATATTGTAAACGTAAATCAATTGTACCTGTTTTGTCTCGTCTTTGTTCCAGTGTAGTATCTCTTTTATTACCTGTTTTTCCGTCGTCTTCACTCCAGTCTACTACTTATCATTATTGTTATTTCTGCAAGTGCTTGTCTCTTTTTTTTATTTTCCACGCAAAGCACCTGCATTGTTTACCTTTTTCTCTTTATCTGTTCCTCAATTGACTACGTGTTGCAACACCGCACTTTCTGAATTTTCGATCTCATTTCTTTAAACCTTTTCCTCCCCCCCCCCCCCCTTGTTATTTTCGTAATTAGTGCGGTTCTCCGACACCCCACTACAAAATTATTACAATCTGTGATAAAAATCTTCGGCGGCAACGGTGCTGACAATTGATTATCGGTTTCAAATCGACTTTCAAATCAGCATCAGTTGCCGCCACACCACCATCACTACGGCCTAAATTGAGCCAAAAATGCTAGTCTTCGCATAAATCAACTACGCCCCCTATAAACTGCCCGCCCACATGTACATGCTACATTCCTAGTCGTCTGCCCTCAGCAGGCGGCAAGGGTAGTAGAGGGGACTGAAGACCACATACCGCATCACAGCCAACAAAACATCAAGTTGACGAACTCACAGGGGATTGCAAATCAAATTTTTAAGTTAGGGAGAATTACAAAGGGAAGAGACAGCATACTTTCGAGCGAGGCCCCACTTTACTTTCTTGACTCACACCACACACACACACACACACACTTGACACACTATTACACACACTTGACGAGTCCCCCTCCCCCCTCTTGACAATTCGTACTTTTGGAGCCTTTTGCCCCGATCGTGGAGTGGTCTCGAGTCTGGGTCTCTGTCCAAATGGAAAGTCGTGTCGTGAACGTTGTGGAGTCGAGACGTGTTCGAGGTTTAGTTTAGTCCCTTCGTCAAAGTGCCGAATATTTTGTGTATCTCTTTTTCCATTTTCCCTTCCCCCCCCCCCCCCCCCCCCCCCCACCCTGCTGGCTGCGGGCCTATTTCGAGGTTACAAGTGTTTCGTTGCTGCAGTATTATATGTTTGTAAAGTTTATTGTGCCATCAAATGTACTAGTGTGTTTGAAGTGTCGTTTAAAGTTGATTTGTAAAACAAACACAAAAATGTACATAAATTAAATTAAGACATATACTGCCCAAAAAAAAAAAAAAAAATAAATATTAATAAAGCAACACGCTTGGTTGCTGGCGGCTCACACCCCAGCCTCTCAGCCCCTCCCCTGTTGGAGCACTGAGAGCCCTCAACCAAAAGCGGGTATATATTGAAAAAAATCCAATAAAAAACTGTGTGAATAATTTGGCTTGACAAAAACTCCACTCGCGTCGGTCGAAAAATGTATTACCAAATCCAACCAAAGCCAATCCAGCGCAGCTATGCCACGCGGATCCACTGCCAGAAGAGGACGACGACGACGAGGACCACACGGCGTCACAGCCAGGGATTGCCCCAAATCAGCCATTTCCACTGCCAGCTCCGACAGCGCCGCCGACGGCGAAGCCAGCGCCGACAGCGGTGCGACCGGCACCGTGGCAAACGCAGCGATACTGAGACGCCAATCCACCGACCACCTGGTTGGAGGCACTTCCTCCAATTCCTGGACTGGCTCCAGCCACCATTACCGGGTATGTGAGGACCACAAATGCCGACACCACCATCACGGCCACTCCGGCCACAAGCCCCATCCCCGACCCCGACCTGCCCTGCCCCAACAGCTGGGCGGCCATTCCCAATCTCACCAGCCAGGAGCAGTTCCAGATCGGCGACTGGGTGGAGGCGGTCCATACCCAGCAGCAGCAGCAGCAGCAGCAGACCATCAGCAGCAGCAGCAGACCATCAGCAGCAGCAGCGGTAGTCGCCGGCTTGAGGCATTGGCGGCGTCGGCAGCGGCAGCGGCGTCAGCCAAAGCACCGCAATGTCAAGCCAAGCCAAGCCAAGCGGTACCAAGCGCGCCAATAATTCCGCTTCCCACACTCCAACACACACAGACACGTATCGATGCACCGTATGCCGATGCATCGTGTGGAGAGAGCCGGAAACAGCAAGGAGCGAGAGAAGGCGCAAAGAGAGAGCGGGTAACGACCTCGTACCAGCGACAGTACGAGAGGGCACTCGAGCAGCCTCTGCACGAACAGCAGCCAACAAAAGATTCGTGTTCGAGTGCCCGTTCGGGAGCGAGTTCGAACTCGGTTCCAAATGCAATGCACACAGCCAATACCACAACCACAACCACAAATACAACGAGGGGGAACGTTGTGAGTTGCTGCGTACACCGCAACTCTACAGTTATACCCGATACTAAGTCAGTATGGCTCTCCTGCGGCAGACGCCGCTAATATTGAACCACACGACAAAGAGTGCGTGCGAGAGAGACAGAAAATCAGTCTGAGCGTGACGTCGGGCGCTGCGTGGCCACTGCAAATTGATTTCTTGCTTTTGGCTACAAAAATGATCCGATCTGATCCAGATTCAGCAATCTGATAGATATAGTCATTATCTATGATTCTGCGTTTTTAGTTTTCTCGAATGTGCAATATTGTGGATGCAACAGATTTTCGTTCTTTGTGGAGGCGGAAGGGGGTGGGGCGAAATTCTGAGAAATACGTTTTATAGTGAGATCTAACAGAAGTGCGGATACCAAATTTGGTTACTCTAGCCTTAATAGTCTCTGAGATTTGTGGATGCCCCAGATTTTCGTCCTTTGCGGGGGCGGAAGGAGGTGTGGCGAAATTTGGACACAAAACGGTCAAGGTCAGATATCACAGGAGTGTGGATACCAAATTTGGTTGCTCTGGCTCTTATAGGTTCTGAGATCCTTGAACTCATATTTTGCAATTGGCAAAGCCGACCATGAAACCTGTGTGTTAGAGAGAGACAGAGCGAGAAAGAATGAAATTGTTTTCTTGATTCTGGCTATAATAATTATACGATCTGGTTAAGATTTTACACTCTAGAACATATAGTCATCCTCTACGATTCTGCATTTTTGGTTTTATCGTATCTTTAAAAATGTGGATGCCACAGATTTTCGTCCTTTGTGGGAGCGGAAGTGGGCGGGGCAAAGTTTTGAAATATTTTTGTAGCAGTGACATATCACAGATGTCTGGATCCAAAACATCGTTGCTCTAGCTCTTATAGTCTTTGAGCACTAAGCGCTGAAGGGGACGGACGGACGGACGGACGGACAGACGGACGGACGGACGGACGGACGGACGGACGGACGGACGGACAGACGGACAGACAGACAGGGCTCAATCGACTCGGCTATTGATGCTGATCAAGAATATATATACTTTATGGGGTCGGGAACGATTCCTTCTGGACGTTACACACATCCACTTTTACCACAAATCTAATATACCCCAATACTCATTTTGAGTATCGGGTATAACAATGATGACATACATCAGCACACAAACAGCGACATCAAACACAAAAACGACAACTACAATTACGTCGGCAGCCAGACGACGATGCCTGCTAACAGCAATGTTAACAGGCGGACCCCCCCCACCACCGCCGCCAGAGGAACATCAGCAGCAGCAGCAAACACATCAACAACAACAACATCAGCCAACGGCAACAAACACAGCCAATACCGATGATATCCCATCCACCTCTGCTGCAGCGGCCCGTTCGCCACTGAAGCGCGTCCGCGCCGAGGTGGATGATGATGACGATGATGATGACAGTGATGTTATGGTTGTTGAGTTTGATGACGACGATGACGACGACAATTTGGATGCCAATCATGCATCGGCCAAACGACGACTCCGGGAAAGTAACCAACAGGCAAGCAAATCCCATATCCCCCAAATTCAAAACCATCCCCATCATCACCAACAATCAAACCAGCAACAACATCAGCGGACAATTACACAAAATGCTCCTGCCCCTGCCCCCGCCCCTGCCCCTGCCCCTGCCACTGCCAATGCTCCACTAGCTCTACCTCACTCACCTGCAAATGCAACTAGTAGTTGCGGCACAGGAACCCACAGCAGCAGCAGCGGCGGCGGCGTTGGGCTGCTCCAGCTGCCCTCCCTGAGTATGCCCAATGCCAGACAAATTCGGATGCTGCAGCGACAGCACCAACCAACGACAATTATTCCCCCCCCCCATCATTCTGCCAGCTGTCCCCGACATTATGCCCATTCTGGACAAGCTGCAGAATGACCCGAGGGTGGGCAACAGTAGCTATCACACCAAGCTCATCAGCCGCAATGGTGTCCGTATCCAGGCCCGCGACATGGCTACCAGAGATGCCATCATGGCAATCCTGGGCGATGGCGGCGGCAACGAGGCGATGACTGGCCACTACACACACCAGCACAAGAGTGACCGTGGGCTACGGATCGTCGTGCGAGATCTCCATCACTCCACAAGCACCCAACTAATAACAAATCAGATGGCCGAACTGGGCTATTCAGTTAAATTTATTACAGCCATTAAAGCGAGATCCGATGGACAGCCACTCGACCAGTTCGAGTTGGAGATAGCCCCCAAGCCGGATGAAAGCCACCACGATGTCCTCCAATTAACCCAGCTGGGCAACCAGTTAGTGATCGTTGAGAGGCAGGCCAAGCCGGTGGACCCAGCCCAGTGCCACAGATGTCAGGCTTTTGGGCACACCCGCACCTACTGCTGGCGTTCATTCGTCTGTATGAAGTGTGCGGGTGCCCACGCGTCCACGGCATGTGACAAGCCAAGGGCAGACGCCCCTAAATGCGCCAATTGCCAGGGCGCCCACATCAGCGCCTACAAGGGATGTCCGGCATTCAAGGCAGCAAGGGGCCGCCTTCTGTCGCACCGAGTGGCCATGCAGGAGTTGCGTCGCAAGCGCAGCTCGCTTCTGCAGCCATTGCCAGAGCAGCAGCCACCAGCAAAAACAACACCAGCACATCCAGGGCGCCGACAGCAGCAGCAGCAACAGCCAGCTCAAACGCCAGCCAATCCCTGGCGCGGACAGCAGCAGCAGCAGGCAGCATGGACGCCACTCAATGTCTCCTCTCCTGGGCGACGAAGAGGACAACAACATCAGCAGAAGCAGCAGCAGCCAATACAGACAAAAAAACAGACGCCTGCTGCCTCTGGCCCACGCACTGGGCGACGACGTCCAGAGCAGCCATTGAGCCGTTCCCAGGCACCACAACAGCAGCAGCTACAGCAGCTGCAACAGCAGCCGCAGCGCGAACAACAACAGCGACAGCAGCAGCAGCAGCAGCTTGCCAACAACCGCTCCCGGCAGAAGATGCAGCCGAAACGCCAATCTTTGGAGGGATCCTGCAGCCAGGCACTGTTGGAGAATACGCAGAGGATGACGCGATTGGAAAAGAGGCTGGAAGTGATGATGTCACTACTCACCTCGCTCATCCAATCCCAGGCAGTGACGGCAACTCCAGCAGTTCCAGAAACATCGGAAAATCCACCAACAATGGCAGCAGCAACAGTGGTTGCCCCAGCTCCAGCAGCCAGGCGGTCAAAGAAACCACCACGATCAGAGCCACCACAAAAAACGTTAGGGCCAACGCCAGCCGCCATTCCAGAGACGGATCCTGAAATGGATGAAGAAAATGATGACGATGAGATGTGGGCAGATGACGACTCCATGGATGACATTAGGGCCTACGCCCGCAACATGAGGTACCATCTTGACAACCAGATATCCTGGAACGCTGTGTACTAATTGGACACATCTCTGCCACTGCATTGGATTAAATGACAAATGCATATCACTCGCATGCCACAACAAAAATGAACAACGGACGCTGCCGCCATCAAAGCATTCAGAGTGCCATGTGTACCTGGAATGGAAATACACACACACACACAAACATCCATTACACTTGGGCGGCCGGACCTGTGCCGTTCGAGTAGGTGTGTCGTTGTCCGCCATTGCCCACAGCTGGTGGCCAGACCAGTGCCACTCGCTCTACATTAGGGCCACAATTGCCGACGCACACACACACACTCACATCCATTACACTTGGGCGGCCGGACCTGTGCCGTTCGAGTTATGTGTGACGTTGTCCGCCATTGCCCACAGCTGGTGGCCGGACCAGTGCCACTCGCTCTACATTAGGGCCACAATTGCCGACGCACACACACACAAACATCCATTACACTTGGGCGGCCGGACCTGTGCCGTTCGAGTAGGTGTGTCGTTGTCCGCCATTGCCCACAGCTGGTGGCCGGACCAGTGCCACTCGCTCTACATTAGGGCCACAATTGCCGACGCACACACACACTCACATCCATTTCACTTTGGCGGCCGGACCCGTGTCGCCACAGTAAAATGTGTGCCATCTACTCCTGGCTCCCAGCTGGTGGCCGGACCGGTGCCACTCGCTCTACATTAGGGCCACAATTGCCGACGCACACACACACACACTCACAGATGAGGCACATTGTGTATTCTAGTGAGAGCGGTCGTGTTTTTAAATCGTTCCGTATAATTCAGTGGAAAACGTCGGAAGTTAGCCTGGAAAAGAGGCAAAGAGTAGTTAGCGCGAGCCATAGTAGTGCTGCGTTACTTCCCTGCGCGGAACGCAAGTCCGCAAGCAGAGAAGCGGCCACCTGGCCAATAGTACTGGCCGAAATCCCAGTGGGACGCCGTCGAGCCCTAGGCCGAAGGGGGGGGGAAGGAACAGCAGGTAAGTGCCTGTTTTCCTATTCTTCTTCGCTGTGATTCTTGGCGCCACTTGTTGGTTGCTGCCTTCTTTTTGTTTTTGGGCAAAATTGGCCAAGCACACCGCAAGTGGTGTTGGATAACGACGGAAGAACAGCTGACTAAAGGCACGGAGCTAAGTGCTGGAAAACGACAGCGTCTGGCCAATAGAGGGCGCGGCCACAGCAACCGGAGTTGCCAGATCAACGGCCAGATCGGAGATGAGCGATCAGCGGGAACAAGCTGCGGCTTGCAGCACTCCACTGACAAGCTCATTCGCCTGGGATGAGGAGAATCCCTTTCGCCGGAAAAATGCTCTGGCGCGATCGCCAAACCAGCTGGCGGAAGCAGTGGAGGAGCGCGCAAGATCCTCTCCTCCAACGCTGCAGCGCCCCCAAGAGGAGCAAGCAGACCAGAAGGAGAGGGCCATGGCGCATTTGGCGAGCTTGGGCCAAAAGGCCAGAGAGTTGAGGAAGCTGATGGTGCTCCCAAAGAGGTCCATCACGAAGGAAGGGACCTTCCCCAGACCATGGAAGCGACAGCGGCTAGTCCTCTTACCCAAGGGGAACAAGCCGACCGAGGAGCCATCATCCTATAGACCACTCTGCATGCTCGACACAGTGGGTAAGATCCTCGAGCGCATAATCCACACCAGGCTGGAGATGGTTGTAACGCGTCAGCTCTCACCGAGACAGCACGGGTTTCGCAAAGGCAGGTCCACGGTGGACGCAATCGGCGAGGTATGTGAGATAGCAAAGCGAGCTATCGATGGCACCCGATGGATGTACGGGACCAAAGAGTATTGCATAGTGGCAACACTCGATGTCCAAAATGCATTCAACTCTGCCAATTGGGATCACATACTAGAAGAATTGAGAAACTTTCAAATACCGCCGTATCTGCAGAATATCATCGCGGACTACCTAAGAGACCGAGTGCTCATATATGAGACGGATAAAGGGACACGTGAGCACCAAATCACTGGAGGAGTTCCCCAAGGATCGGTCCTCGGCCCGCTGCTGTGGAACATCATGTATGATGGAATCCTCAAGATGGATATGCCAATGGGCGCCACGGTGATAGGCTTTGCCGACGACATAGCAATAGTCGTAGTGGCAAAACAGAAAGAAGCGGCGGAAGAAATCTGCAACGACGCGGTAGAGGGAGCCAGAACATGGCTATCAGGGAGGGATCTCTCATTAGCCACCCACGAAACGGAGGCGGTGCTCATAAGCAGCAGGAAAGTAGTGGAGACGGCCACGATCCGAGTAGGAGACTGCACTATTAGCTCCAGTCCAAGCCTGAAGTACCTGGGGGTCATGATTGACCACAGACTCAGCTTCAAGCATCACATGGCGTATGCAAGCAGCAAAGCAGGAAAGACGGCAGTGGCCCTATCCCGCATCATGGCCAACACCGGAGGCCCAAAACAGCCAAGGCGAAAGCTACTAGCGAGCGTAGTTGGCTCAACGCTAATGTACGCTGCACCAATATGGGTTGATGCAATGAAGCATAAAACATATGCCCGAGAATGCAACGCAGTCCAGAGGCTGTGTGCCCTGAGGGTGTGTTGCGCATTCAGAACGGTATCCCAAGACGCCGCACTTGTGGTAGCAGGAATGATTCCCATCCATCTGCTGGCAAGAGAAGCCGCAGGAATCAGGGCACAGCGAATCCTGGGGACTACGGACCAGGACACCAGAGGTGCCTTAAGTCAGCGCACAATCCTGCAATGGCAAGATTCGTGGGATAACAGCAGCAAAGGGCGATGGACCCATAGGCTAATCCCAGACCTGAAGAGTTGGCTGAACCGTAGCCATGGACAAGTGGAGTATCACCTGACACAACTGCTGACAGGACACGGTTGCTTTAAAGCCTACCTGCATAAGTTTAAGCACGAGGACGACCCCTTCTGCGTGGTCTGCGCAGGGGTCATCGAAGACGCAGAGCACTGCTTCTTCGAATGTCCAAGATTTCGGCACGAACGAGAGGATCTAAGCAACAAGCTTGGAAGAATGCCAGCGGTGTCAAACCTGGCAGAATGCCTGCTGGAGTCGGAAGGAAACTGGGCCTCGATTAGATTCGTGGCCGTAACTATGGCTACCAAACTGCGTCGCGAAGAAAGAGCACGCAATGCAAGGAGATAAAGGAGATTATTAAGAGAAGAGGCCCTACGGGCATCTCCCCCCGGCGAAGTAATATCTCGCGACAGTACCGCCGGGATCCGGGATAGGTGTGGTTGGTTTTAGAGCCGTTAGAGTCCCTCACTTCGGCTTCGGCTGAGTCGGCATAAAGCTTTCCTGTAGTCACACAACAAAAAAAAAAAAAAAAAAAAAAAAAAAACACACACACTCACATCCATTTCACTTTGGCGGCCGGACCCGTGTCGCCACAGTAATATGTGTGCCGTCTACTCCTGGCTCCCAGCTGGTGGCCGGACCAGTGCCACTGGTTCTCCAAGAGGGCAGCCACAGCCACAACGACGACGAGGAGGTGCTAATTGCACCTACTTCTGACGACTTCGGATGACGCCAATTTCGACGACCAGGGGGGACGACGGGGTCGGCCGGTATGCAACGCAATGTCTTTACAAGCATTGTGTTTTGCTATGCCGGCCGATGCTCCGCTGTTTCTTGTCTTCCCTGTAATTATAGAAAAAGATATAGACATTATTTTAAATTGTTATGTTTATTGTAATATTGTAAACGTAAATCAATTGTACCTGTTTTGTCTCGTCTTTGTTCCAGTGTAGTATCTCTTTTATTACCTGTTTTTCCGTCGTCTTCACTCCAGTCTACTACTTATCTGTATTGTTATTTCTGCAAGTGCTTGTCTCTTTTCATTTAGTGTATTTCCTCTTATTTTCCACGCAAAGCACCTGCATTGTTTACCTTTTTCTCTTTATCTTTACTTACCACGCTAGCTTCCAAACAAACCAATCAAAACCTGCAAATAAAATACAATCAAAATCAGCCAAAACAGATATAGACTCTCTTACCAAATTCAACGCAAACCTCCAAATAAACCAATTGAACCTGCAAATAAAATACAATTAAAATCAGTCAAAACACAAATTAATTTACTTACCACGCTAGCTTCCAAACAAACCAATCAAAACCTGCAAATAAAACACAATGAAAATCAGCCAAAACATAAATAGACTCGCTTACCAAATACAACGCAAACCTCCAAATATAACCAATTGAACCTGCAAATAAAATACAATTCAAATCAGTCAAAACACAAATTAATTTACTTACCACGCTAGCTTCCAAACAAACCAATCAAAACCTGCAAACAAAATACAATCAAAATCAGCCAAAACAGAAATAAACTGACTTACCAAATTCAACGCAAACCTCTAAATAAATTAATTTAGCCTGCAAATAAAATGTAGCTAAAATTAACCAAAGGAAAAGCACAAATAGACTTACTTACCAAACTCAACGCAAACCTCCCAATGGACCAATCGAACCTGTAAATAGAAAATAATTAAAATCAGTCAAAACAAAGGTTAAAAATCCAATAAATATAACAACACAAATTACCTAACTGGATTCCTGACACTTGATCACCAAACCTACAAAACATAAACCTGAAAATAAAATAATATTAAAATCAGCCAGGAGTTTCATATCATCCACAGAATGAAGCATATGCGCCGCCGTTCTTCTTAGAGTTGCATCGGTTGGATTCGGCCAGGAAAAGAGGGACGAGGCGATGCCGCGCTTGCGTTGCAAATGCTTGGAGGTCTCCCTGTCGTCCATACCTCCGTTTCGCACCGGATGAGGGGTCCAGGAGCGGCGTCACAAAATTTTTATGTCTAAGCCAGAAAAAAGAAAACCACAAGCCGATCTTAACTTAACTTTTGTTTACAAGAGCAAATTGATAACTGTCTAGTATTTTTCGGTATCTTTTTATCAATGTTACCGTAATGTTAAAAAAATACCTAAATGTTAAATGTTTCCATAAATAATGTTATATGTTACTATTGAGTAATAAGAACATTAATAAAGAAAGCTTCAGGTCACTCTAAAGTGCCCTGAGCCAACCAAAAAAAAAAAAAAAAACAGGGGCATGTGTTCGCTGTGCAGATTGCGGCATAGTGGCAGGGGCGGCAACTGTGGTGGGGTTGGGGGGATTTGTTGTCCGTTTCTGCTGCCTCTGTTGTTGCTGCCGCAGCTCGTGCTGCCTCAACTGCTCCCGGACAATAGCCTCTAGCTCCTCCAGTGTCTGCCTTTTCTTCTTCGGCTTCCCAATTGGCGGCCGCTGCTGCCGCTGCTGGTGATGGCGGCCCCGTCGTCTGGCCTGCTTCCTCTCACCCTCACCCTCATCGTCACTCACACTGTCGATGAGGGCGCGGCGTCGTTTTGGGGTTGGTGGGATTGACGGCATTTGTGCAGGCCAGCATTGGCCCGGATCGACCCGCTGCTCGAGCTCGAATCAGGTTCGACTCGCAACAGGTTCGATACGGTCGTGTGTGTGTGTGTGGCTGCCCGTTGGCCGTTTTGGCGCTCCGCTCTTGCGCGTCGGCTTGCCGGCTCTCCTCCGTCTTCTCCCTCTCCCGTTACTCACGAACAGTTTTGTATGTCCGAGAGCGTGAGAGGCGGGAAAAGTGGCGTCTTTTCGGCCTTTCCCTTTGTGTTTGGCGGGATTTTGTGATTTGGCAGGGTTGCGGGATTTGCGGTTGGTATTGGCGCTGCTGATGTGATGGGGCTCGAGGGGGAGTGGCTGTGGTCGTGGATATGTCGGCCATGGCAATGGCTGGGTACTCACTCGCTGGGTGGCTGTGGCGTCGGCGCTCTGCATTGGCTGGGGCGTTGGTATTGGCGCCTGCGCCGAGGGCTCTGCTGCTGCTGCTGCTATTGGCGGTGTTTGTGTTGGTGTTGTTGGCTGCTGCTGCTGCTGCTAGGGCGCCTCTGCGGGCCGCTCTGCCGCCGTCGCTGTGGCGTCTGGTTGACCCTCGTCTGGCCATTCCTCTGGTCATGGCTGGCTGTTGGTTTGTGTGTTGGCGATCTGCTGCCTGTTTGTTGTTTTTAATTGAAAAGTCTCTTGTGTGTGTGTGTTTGTGTTTAATGTATTTATTGGCACTTTTATTCTCTTTTTGGTTTGTGATGTGGACGGGAGCAAAAGTTTGTCAAGGTAAGTAATGGGTGTGGTGGAGGAAGGGCGGCACGGCACACGACAGACACCACAAAAAGAAAACTGGGCAACCCAGAAAAAAAACGTCAATGGCGACACGGCACAGATCGATAGATCATGTTCACCGAAAAGGGAATCTTTCCCATAGGCGATGGCCTTTTGGATGTAGATGCCGAACGCTTTAACGGATTGCTCGTGTCGCATGACATCAACGAGATCTACGAGGTGGAACAGACGCCGTTTGCCAGGGGCAAATTCGCCGCCGTTCGCCGTGCCATTCACAAGAACACGGGCTCCCATTTCGCGGCAAAGTTCTTGAAGCGACGCCGACGCGCACAGAGCAGCGACAAGGAGATCAAACACGAGATCGCCGTCCTAATACTCTGCGAGGGCGAGGAGAACATTGTCAATCTGAATGCGGTGCACGAGACCCGTTCGGACACAGCCCTGCTGCTGGAACTGGCCACTGGTGGCGAGCTGCAGACCATACTGGACAACGAGGAGTGCCTGACAGAGGCCCAGGCCAGCCACTGCATGCGAGAGGTGCTGAAGGCTCTCAAGTGTCTCTTTACGACCGATCCATTGCCCACCTGGACCTCAAGCCACAGAACATTTTGCTCGCCGGCGAGCGTATAGAAGATGGCCTCAAGCTCTGTGACTTTGGGATCTCGCGCGTTGTGTGCGAGGGCATCAATGTCCGCGAGATGGCCGGCACACCCGACTACGTGGCCCCCGAGGTGCTCCAGTACGAGCCACTCTCCCTGCTGACGGACATCTGGTCCGTGGGCGTTCTCACCTATGTCTTGCTCTCCGGCTTCTCGCCCTTTGGCGGGAACACCAAGCAGGAGACCTTCCTCAATATCTCGCAGTGTGCGCTCACCTTTCCGGACAACCTATTCGGTGGCGTCTCGCCAGTGGCCATCGATTTCATACGCCGCGCATTGCGAATTAAGCCAAACGATCGCATGAGTGCCGCTGGATGCCTGGAACATGTCTGGCTGAAGGATGAGAGCTCGATGGATAGACAAATGTATCTGCAGGCTGAAGAGGAAGAGGAGGAGGAAGAAGACGACCTTGAGGATGAGGAAGTGGAGGAGCCAGTGGCCGAGGAGAAGGCAGAGGAGCAGGAACAGCAACAGCAGTCACAGGAACAACAAAAGCAACAGAAGCCAAGCAGTGGCAGCAACAAACCCACGCACAATGGCCACCATCGGGCCCACAGCAATGGGAGCAGTAGCAGCATCTCAAAAATACCCATTGCCACCGGGAAGCTCCTGGGAAGCCCCATAAGCAGCACCAGCACCAGCACCAGCACAGAGACAACGACAGCCATACACACGCTGACCAGCAATGGACACGGACAGAGCAACACGGTCTGCCTGTCCGCCAAGCCCACTCAGATCGTGACACCCACACGTCGAGCCTCCGACTCGGACAAGGAGAACACATACACGGCGACATTTGTGAAGAAGCCCCAGGTGCAGGCCACCATCCAGCTGGGCAGCAACGGCCTCGACGAGTTCGCCACAGTGGTGGCCACCCTGACACTCTTTCCCGATGCGCCCACCACACCGAAAGTGATCCGCAAGGCACCCACGGGAGAGTCCCATGGATCGGCCACCTCGGTGAAGGCTCTGGTCAAGAAGTTTCAGCTGGAGGAGACGCTAGTCTGCCCCGGACACAGCAGCACCAGCAGCCACAACGGCCACAGTCCCGTCAACGGGTGCGGCGGCAGTAGCGGGAGCAGCAACGGCAACAAAATGCGACGCAGTGCAGGGGGAAACAGCAGCAACATCAGCTACTCGGCAGCAGCCGCGACAGCAGCACGAATGAACAGCATTCGCCGCGCCTCCGACCCGCTGATGGCCGTCTATAAGAACCAGCCACAGAACAGCGGCGCCAACAGCAATAGTTCCAGCAGCAACAGCAACAATCCCAGCCACGGCAGCAGTCCCAGCTCGGGCAGCACGGCCACCCTGCTCCTGAATAGCCATCGCCTGGCGTCCGCGTCCGCGTCCGGGCCAGCCAGCACGGTCGCCAGCACCGCTGTAGCCTCAAGCAGCAGCACCAAAGCTACTGCCACTGCCCACCATCTGCACCACCACCACATGCAGCACGACAACACGAAAAACGGCCAAAACACATGAAATCCACACTTACCTGCCAATCACCAGACATATCAACCCAGCAGGAAGCTGCCTCGCCATCAACACTGACAATTCCTGCCAAAGGGAAGGAAAAGGAGGCCCCTTTCTGATGACGCTGCCGCCTGACCATGGCCGTGACGTCACGCCACTCCAAACATACAGCTGCCATTTCCAACGACGACGCAGATGCTGGCGCCTGTTGCCGCTCCACTGGGTCGCACCCGTCTCTCATGCCAATTATGTGAGGGCGGGATGGCCTGGTGTTGAGCCGGCGGACGCCAGCAAATCCTGCAAAAGAAGAAGGAGAATCAGGAGAGAGGCTGCCAATAAACACATATACTCACCTGCAAACGCCTCTCACGCCAACACAAACCAGACAAGTGTCGCCAGCAACAGCATCCAAACGCCGACAAGTACCTGCAAATAAACACAAATTAAAATCACACGCCAAAGCAAACACCTCCTCAACTGGGTGGCCGGACCACCAGCCACTCAAAACGCCGTTACAAATTGACGACGAACGTGGCCGAGGAGGCCAGGCCAATTCTACTGACAACGCATCCTGGGTGGCCGGACCAGCAGCCACTCGGATGCGGCCAACAACAATACAATCGACAACGTATCCTGGTGGCCGGACCAGCAGCCACTTGGATGCGGCCAATATCACGATTCGTTGGCATCACTTTTCGATGCCAATGCCAACACACTGGACAATGCATCTTAGGGTGGCCGGACCAGTGCCACTCGGTCTGCTGCACCAAACCAACAGACAGATGCAACGTGGGCGGCCGGACCAGAGCCGCTCGCCATCGCCCACGATGCACGCCAATACTCACAACCAGCCAGCCAATAAACAACACACAGGGGGACAACAGAGCCGGCCGGTATACGGCGTAATGTTCGCATTGCGTTTGTTATGCCGGCCGGTGCTTCGTTGTAGTTGTCCTCCTGTTAGAAATAAAATAAATTTAATTAATATGTTTATATGTTGTAAATGTATGTCAATTATCGTTTATTTTACCTCGTCTGCATCAATGTATTTGTTGTAGATGTCAATCCTGTTGTTTCTGTAGTTTTTGCATGTCCGTAGATAGTTTGTCCATAGTTTTAGTACTTGCCTGTGATATTAGGAATACGTTTTTGTAAATTAATGTAGTTTTCTGTAGTTAATTGTATATTTTTCGTATTTTTCTAATTAGTTTTACCTTCTTACTCTTCTTCCCAACCTATCTGCCATTCCCATAATTCCCCTTGACACGTGGTATTACCAAAAATACCACGCAAATACCAGACTATGACCGATAACACACCAAAAAGCCATTTCAAATTTAAAATGCATTTATCAATGCCCAGTGTCGGTCGCAAATTCGGCAATTTATGCCCAGCCAATTCCTCCCCACCCCCTACCCACTTCAAATGCCACTAAATGCCAAATGCGGTTGAGCAGGAGCAAAATTAACACTGCCAACCTCCGCCACTCTGCCAAACACCCCAATAAAGCCATTTCAACCGCCCATATGATGCCATGCGGTCGACTCTTCGGAGCGTCACGCGCCCGGATCGAAAGATCCGGAAGTTTACAGTATCCGGGCGGTTATACGGGAGCAGGCATTTATCCCCCCCCCCCCCCCCATCCTATCCCATCCCCCAACAACAGCCCCCAACAGCCACTACACACAGCACAAACATAAGACACTGGCCGCTAACCAACGACAACGACAACACACACAGCCACTAAAACAAACGGCTATTCCAATTCTCCATTGCCTACTTATCGGTGCTGCTGCCCTCGGACCACTTTCATCTCACTCAAGTGAGTGAAAGTGGAACCGGGGGTGAGAGCACCGGTAAATGACGATCGGCGATCGGGTCAGTCGAGTTGAGGGGGAGAGTATGGGAGTTGGCGGACATGTGAGAGTACCACCATGAACCTCGTCCGCCACTCTCATCTCGTCCACCCGCTCGAGAGGTCGCGATCGTCGGACGTACGTGCCATAACCGTTTCGTGTCGTTTTTTCGTGTCGCCGTTTTCCGTTGTCTTGCTGTTGTGCTTTGTTTTCTTTTTTGTGGTGTCTGTCGTGTGCCGTGCCGTGCCGTGCCGTGCCCCCGCTCCCTCCACTCGACAAACTTTCTGCTCCCCAATAAATGTGATTAATTTTAAACGCCAATAAATAACATTAAGTTATAAAAACACAAACCTAACGAGAGACAAACTGTGTAAAGAGACAGAAAGTGCCAATAAATACATTAAACACAAACACACACAAACAAGAGACTTTTCAGTAAGGGAAAACAACAAACAGACAGCAAATCGCCAATACACAAACTAACAACAACTATGACGAGAGGAATGGCCAGACGAGGGTCAACCAGACGCCACAGCGACGGCGTCAGAGCGGCCCGCAGAGGCGCCCTAGCAGCAGCAGCAGCAGCCAACAACACCAACACCAACACCGCCAATAGCAGCAGCAACAGCAGAGCCCTCGGCGCAGGCGCCAACACCAACGCCCCAGCCAATGCAGAGCGCCGACGCCACAGCGACGGTGGCTGCATCAGCAGCAGCAATAACAACGCCAACACAGACTGCACCGATCGTGAGTACGCAGACGCCGCCAATACACACACAGACACAGCCATTCCCGCCACTTGCATTGCCCTTCTCCCCCCCCCCCCACACCACCCCTTGCCAATAATACCCAAAGAAAGGCGCCAAACACAAATGAAAGGCCCAACAAGACACCACTTTTCCCGCCTCTCACGCTCTCGGACATACAAAATAGTTCGAGAGTAACGGGAGAGGGAGTGGACGGAGGAGAGCCGGCAAGCCGACGAGAAGGAGCGGGCCAACGGGCCGCCACACACACACACGACCGGATCGAACCTGTTGCGAGTCGAACCTGGTTCGAGCTCGAGCAGCGGGTCGATCCGGACCAATGCTGAGCCGGCACCAATACCACAAATCCCACCAACACCAAAACGACGCCGCGCCCTCATCGACTGTGGGAGTGACGATGAGGATGAGGGTGAGAGGAAGCAGGCCAGACGACGGGGCCGCCTTCACCAGAAAAGGCAAACTCTGGAGGAGCTGGAGGCTATTGTTCAGGAGCAGTTGAGGCAGCACGAGCTGCGGGAGCAACAGCAGAAGCAGCAGAAACGGACGGCAGATGCAGCCAACACCAACACAGTTGCCGATCCTGCCACTATGCCGCAATCTGCACAGCCAACACATGCCCCTGCCCCTGCCACTACTATAAATGCAAATAACCAGACCCACAGCCATCACCAACATCGACAACAGCCAATACATAGACAATCACCAGCCATTCACACAGACAATACCACAATTAACAATAGAAATAATAATGACGCCAATACAAATACACCTGCCACTACCAACACCAACACCACCACCGCCATCACCATCACAAACACCCCTGCCACTTCCACCGACGATGACATCCGGCACGGCGAATTCGGGCATCAGCCCAGCCAGGAACGTGGCTTGAGGATCCTCATCCGAGGACTCTCCCACTCCATGCCGCCGGATTGGATTCGCAGCAGCATGCTGAACGAGGGGTACACGGTTCGGTTTGTGAGAGTGATCACCGATCGATTTGATCGCAGCCGCCAATTCAACCTCTTCGAGGCTGAGATCGCCCCCAAACCGGACCGTGGCCAATGCGGGGTGTTAAAGCTGCGACGGGAGGCCCGTCACGGTTGAGAGACTTGGAGTCTCCCGTGACCCTGCCCAGTGCCATCGATGTCAGGTGTTTGGCCACACCCGCGCATACTGTAGACGAGCTGCTGTCTGCATGAAATGCGCGGGTGGACACCTGACGACGGAGTGCAGCAAGCCGAGGAACGTCGCTCCCAAGTGCGCCAACTGCCAGGGCCAGCACATCAGTGCCTACAAGGTTGCCCATCCTACAAGGCAGCCAGGCAGAGGCTCGTGGCCAACAGGGTCGCCAGGGAGGAGGAGCGCCGCAGACAGCAGCCACAGCCAAGCCAACAGCGACACCAGCCAATACAACGTCGCCAGCAGCAGCCACATCCACAGCCACTCCATAATCCGCAGCAGCAACGCCAACACCAACCGGATCGGCAGCATCGGCAGCAGCATCGGTATGGCGACCAACATCCCCAGCCATCGACCAGGGGGCGCCAACACCAGAGGGTCCAGCCGATGCAGCCGATCGCGAATGATGCTCCGACGCCACGCCAACACCAGCAGCAGCAGCGGCCAGACGCCCAGTGCGATGGCAGCTGCGCTCAAAACCTGCAATTATACGTACAGCGTATAACAGAGTTGGAAAGGAGGATCGAACAGATGGCAGAGCAACTCACCAAATTGGCTGCAGCAACAGCAGCAGCAGTTCCAATAGCCGCCAATACAGCAGCAGCAGTAGCCATATCGGACGGTGAGCCGGATATGGATATGGACGACGACAGCCAATGGACCGATGAAGAGCCTTATGAGGACCTACGTAGGTTCCTAAATGGACAATCCAGTGACGACTTCGAAAGCGACGGATTATACGGCGTCTACTGATTGCGCCAAATACCAGATGGCAATAAAACCTAAAAATAGACAAAATTAAACACAATTAACAACAATCTGCAAATGACCATTAAACATACTCACCTGCTATTAAACTGACAGAGCTGCCCCTCCAGCAGCTGCCTCGCCACTCCTGCAACTCTCTTGAGGCATAATGGGCGAAATTTGGAGACCTCATCAGCCGCACTACCGTCAATTCCAACAGAAGTCCAGAGGCCAGCCACTAAAATACAAAGAAAAACAGCCAATTCACGCCAACACGAAAAAACGCCCAAAACACACAAAAACACACGTACCTGCCAATCACCAGACAGAGCTGCCCCCCCTGCAGCTGCCTCGCCATTAACATCAATTTTCTGCCAAAGGGGCGGAAAAGGAGGCCTTTTTTTGAACCGATGACGAACGTGGCCGAGGAGGCCAGGCCAACTCTGCTGACAACGCATCCTGGTGGCCGGACCAGCAGCCACTTGGATGCGGCCAATCAACAACAAAAATCGACAACGCATCCTGGTGGCCGGACCAGCAGCCACTTGGATGCGGCCAATTACATGATTCGTTTGCATCACACACCGATGTCAATGCCACTCCATCCCACGATCGCATCTCGGGTGGCCGGACCAGTGCCACTCGATTGGATGCGCCATCTCCACCAGACAGATGCAGCGTGGGCGGCCGGACCAGAGCCGCTTGCCATCAACACCATCATTGCCCACGATGCACGCCAATACACACATCCAGCCAATAAACAACACACAGGGGGACAACAGAGCCGGCCGGTATACAGCGTAATGTTCGCATTGCGTTTGTTATGCCGGCCGGTGCTCCGTTGTTGTTTGTCCTCCTGTTAGAAATAAAATAAATATAATTAATATGTTTATATGTTGTAAATGTATGTCAATTATCGTTTATTTTACCTCGTCTGCATCAATGTATTTGTTGTAGATGTCAATCCTGTTGTTTCTGTAGTTTTTGCATGTCCGTAGATAGTTTGTCCATAGTTTTAGTACTTGCCTGTGATATTAGGAATAAGTTTTTGTAAATAAATGTAGTTTTCTGTAGATAATTGTATATTTTTCGTAGTTTTCTAATTGGTTTTACCTTCTTACTCTTCTTCCCAATCTATCTGCCATTCCCATAATTCCCCTTGACACGTGGTATTACCAAAAATACCACGCAAATACCAGACTATGACCGATAACACACCAGAAAGCCATTTCAAATTTAAAATGCATTTATCAATGCCCAGTGTGTTATCGGTCGCAAATTCGGCAATTTATGACCAGCCAATTCCTCCCCACCCCCTACCCAGTTCGCCACCCCCCCATCCTATCCCATCCCCCAACAACAGAGCAGCCACTACACACAGCACAAACATAAGACACTGGCCGCTAACCAACGACAACGACAACACACACAGCCACTAAAACAAACGGCTATTCCAATTCTCCATTGCCTACTTATCGGTGCTGCTGCCCTCGGACCACTTTCATCTCACTCAATATTGGGGTGAGTGAAAGTGGAACCGGGGGTGAGAGCACCGGTAAATGACGATCGGCGATCGGGCCAGTCGAGTTGAGGGGGAGAGTATGGGAGTTGGCAGACATGTGAGAGTACCACCATGAACCTCGTCCGCCACTCTCATCTCGTCCACCCGCTCGAGAGGTCGCGATCGTCGGACGTACGTGCCATAACCGTTTCGTGTCGTTTTTTCGTGTCGCCGTTTTCCGTTGTCTTGCTGTTGTGCTTTGTTTTATTTTTTGTGGTGTCTGTCGTGTGCCGTGCCGCCCTTCCTCCACCACACCCATTACTTACCTTGACAAACTTTTGCTCCCGTCCACATCACAAACCAAAAAGAGAATAAAAGTGCCAATAAATTACATTAAACACAAACACACACAAGAGACTTTTCAATTAAAGAACAACAAACAGGCAGCAGATCGCCAACACACAAACCAACAGCCAGCCATGACCAGAGGAATGGCCAGACGAGGAACAGCCAGACGACACAGCGACGGCGGCAGAGCGGCCCGCAGAGGCGCCCTAGCAGCAGCAGCAGCAGCCAACAACACCAACACAAACACCGCCAATAGCAGCAGCAGCAGCAGAGCCCTCGGCGCAGGCGCCAACACCAACGCCCCAGCCAATGCAGAGCGCCGACGCCACAGCCTTCCATCGAGTGAGTACCCAGCCATTGCCATGGCCGATATATCCACGGCCACAGCCACTCCCCCCTCGAGACACATCACAAAAACCGCGCCAAACGCAAAGGGAAGGGCCGATGGGACGCCGCTCTCGCTGCCGCTTTTCCCGCCTCTCACGCTCTCGGACATACAAAACCGTTCGGGAGTATCGGGAGAGGGAGAAGACGGAGGAGAGCCGGCTAGCCGACGCGCAAGAGCGGAGCGCCAAAACGGCCAACGGGCCGCCACACACACACACACGACCGGATCGAACCCGTTGCGTGTCGAACTTGGTTCGAGTTCGAGCAGCGGGTCGATCCGAGCCATAGCCCAGTCAGCACCAATACTACGACAAACAGCAGCAACTACACAACCACAATCACAGCCAATCCCACCAACACCAAAACGACGCCGCGCCCTCAGCGACAGTGGGAGCGAAGATGAGGATGAGGGTGAGAGGAAGCAGGCCAGAAGACGGGGCCGCCATCACCAGCAGCGGCAGCAGCGGCCGCCAATTAGGAAGCCGAAGAAGAAAAGGCAGACAATGGAGGAGCTGGAGGCTATTGTCCAGGAGCAGCTGAGGCAGCACGAGCTGAGGGAGCAACAGCAGAAGCAGCAGAAACGGACGGCACATGCAGCCAACACCAACACAGTTGCCGATCCTGCCACTATGCCGCAATCTGCACAGCCAACACATGCCCCTGCCCCTGCCCCTGCCCCTGCCCCTACTATAATTGCCAATAGCCAGACCCACAGCCATCACCAACATCGACAACAGCCAATACATAGACAATCACCAGTCATTCACACAGACAATACCACAATTAACAATAGAGATAATAATGACGCCAATACAAATACAAATACACCCGCCAATACAAACACCAACACCACCACCGCCATCACCATCACAAACACCCCTGCCACTACCACCGACGATGACATCCGGCACGGCGAATTCGGGCATCAGCCCAGCCAGGAACGTGGCTTGAGGATCCTCATCCGAGGACTCTCCCACTCCACGCCGCCGGATTGGATTCGCAGCAGCATGCTGAATGAGGGGTTCACGGTTCGGTTTGTAAGGGTGATCACCGATCGATTTGATCGCAGCCGCCAATTCAACCTCTTCGAGGCTTATATCGCCCCCAAACCGGACCGTGGCCAATGCGGGGTGTTAAAGCTGCGACGCCTGGGTGGGAGGCCCGTCACGGTTGAGAGACTTGGAGTCTCCCGTGACCCTGCCCAGTGCCATCGATGTCAGGTGTTTGGCCACACCCGCGCATATTGTAGACGCGCTGCAGTTTGCATGAAATGCGCGGGCGGGCACCTGACGAAGGAAGTGCAGCAAGCCAAGGGCCAGCACATCAGCTCATACAAAGGATGCCCATCCTACAAGGCAGCCAGGCAGAGGCTCGTGGCCCCCAGGGTCGCCAGGGAGGAGGAGCGTCGCAGACAGCAGCCACAGCCAAGCCAACAGCGACACCAGCCAATACAACGTCGCCAGCAGCAGCCACATCCACAGCCACTCCATAATCCGCAGCAGCAACGCCAACACCAACCGGATCGGCAGCATCGGCAGCAGCATCGGTATGGCGACCAACATCCCCAGCCATCGACCAGGGGGCGCCAACACCAGAGGGTCCAGCCGATGCAGCCGATCGCGAATGATGCTCCGACGCCACGCCAACACCAGCAGCAGCAGCGGCCAGACGCCCAGTGTGATGGCAGCTGCGCTCAAAACCTGCAATTGTACGTACAGCGTATAACAGAGTTGGAAAGGAGGATCGAACGGATGGCAGAGCAGCTCACCAGATTGGCTGCAGCAGCAGCAGCAGCGGTTCCAATAGCCGCCAATACAGCAGCAGCAGTGGCCATATCGGACGGTGAGCCGGATATCGACATGGACGACGACAGCCAATGGACCGATGAAGAGCCTTATGAGGACCTAGGTAGGTTTCTAAATGGAGAATCCAGTGGCGACTCCGAAAGCGACGGATTAAACGGCGTCTACTGATTGCGACAAATAGCAGAAGTTTAATGCCAATAAAACCTAAAAATAGAAAAAAACGAGGGGGAACGTTGTGAGTTGCTGCGGACACCGCAACTCTACGGTTATACCCGATACTAAGTCAGTATAACTCTCCTCCGGCAGACGCCGCTAATATTAAACGACACGACAAAGAGTGCGTGCGAGAGAGACAGAAAATCAGTCTGAGCGTGACGTCGGGCGCTGCGTAGCCACTGAAAATTGATTTCTTGCTTTTGGCTACAAAAATGATCCGATCTGATCCAGATTTAGCAATCTGATAGATATGGTCATTATCTATGATTCTGCGTTTTTAGTTTTCTCGAATGTGCAATATTGTGGATGCAACAGATTTTCGTCTTTTGTGGGGGCGAAAAGGGGTGTGGCGAAATTCTGAGATATACGTTTTATAGTGAGATCTAACAGAAGTGCGGATACCAAATTTGGTTACTCTAGCCTTAATAGTCTCTGAGATTTGTGGATGCCCCAGATTTTCGTCCTTTGCGGGGGCGGAAGGGGGTGTGGCGAAATTTGGACACGAAACGGTCAAGGTCCGATATCACAGGAGTGTGGATACCAAATTTGGTTGCTCTGGCTCTTATAGGTTCTGAGATCCTTGAACTCATATTTTGCAATTGACAAAACCGACCATGAAACCTGTGTGCTAGAGAGAGACAGAGCGAGAAAGAATGAAATTGTTTTCTTGATTCTGGCTATAATCATTATACGATCTGGTTCAGATTTTGCACTGTAGAAGATATGGTCATCCTCACCGATTCTGCGTTTTTGGTTTTATCGTATCTTTAAAAATGTGGATGCCACAGATTTTCGTCCTTTGTGGGGGCGGAAGTGGGCGGGGCGAAGGTTTGAAATATTTTTGTAGCAGTGACATATCACAGAAGTCTGGATCCAAGACATCGTTGCTCTAGCTCTTATAGTCTTTGAGCACTAGGCGCTGAAGGGGACGGACGGACGGACGGACGGACGGACAGACGGACAGACAGACAGGGCTCAATCGACTCGGCTATTGATGCTGATCAAGAATATATATACTTTATGGGGTCGGTAACGATTCCTTCTGGACGTTACACACATCCACTTTTACCACAAATCTAATATACCCCAATACTCATTTTGAGTATCGGGTATAATTAAACACAATTAACAACAATCTGCAAATGACCAACAAACATACTCACCTGCTATTAAACCGACAGAGCTGCCCCTCCAGCAGCTGCCTCGCCACTCCTGGAACTCTCTTGAGGCATAATGGGCGTAATTTGGAGGCCTCATCAGCAGCACTGCCGTCAATTCCAACAGAAGTCCAGAGGCCAGCCACTAAAATACAAAGGAAAACAGTCAATACACGCCAACACGAAAAAAAAAAAACGCCCAAAACACACAAAAACACACGTACCTGCCAATCACCAGACAGAGCTGCCCCCACAGCAGCTGCCTCGCCATGAACATCATCAATTTTCTGCCAAAGGGGCGGACAAGGAGGCCTTTTTTGACGAACGTGGCCGAGGAGGCCAGGCCAACTCTGCTGACAACGCATCCTGGTGGCCGGACCAGCAGCCACTTGGATGCGGCCAACAACAATACAATCGACAACGCATCCTGGTGGCCGGACCAGCAGCCACTTGGATGCGGCCAATATCACGATTCGTTGGCATCACTTTTCGATGCCAATGCCAACACACTGGACAATGCATCTTCGGGTGGCCGGACCAGTGCCACTCGGTCTGCTGCACCAAACCAACAGACAGATGCAACGTGGGCGGCCGGACCAGAGCCGCTCGCCATCAACACCATCATTGCCCACGATGCACGCCAATACTCACAACCAGCCAGCCAATAAACAACACACAGGGGGACAACAGAGCCGGCCGGTATACAGCGTAATGTTCGCATTGCGTCTGTTATGCCGGCCGGTGCTTCGTTGTAGTTGTCCTCCTGTTAGAAATAAAATAAATATAATTAATATGTTTATATGTGTGTAAATGTATGTCAATTATCGTTTATTTTACCTTGTCTGCATCAATGTTCTTGTTGTAGATGTCAATCCTGTTGTTTTTTGTAGTTTTTGCATGTCCGTAGATAGTTTGTCCATAGTTTTAGTTACTAGCCTGTGATATTAGGAATAAGTTTTTGTAAATTAATGTAGTTTTTCTGTAGTTAATTGTATATTATTAGTAGTTTTCTAATTAGTTTTACCTTCTTACTCTTCTTCCCAACCTATCTGCCATTCCCATAATTCCCCTTGACACGTGGTATTACCAAAAATACCACGCAAATACCAGACTATGACCGATAACACACCAAAAAGCCATTTCAAATTTAAAATGCATTTATCAATGCCCAGTGTGTTATCGGTCGCAAATTCGGCAATTTATGCCCAGCCAATTCCTCCCCACCCCCTACCCACTTCAAATGCCACTAAATGCCAAATGCGGTTGAGCAGGAGCAAAATTAACACTGCCAACCTCCGCCACTCTGCCAAACACCCCAATAAAGCCATTTCAACCGCCCATATGATGCTATGCGGTCGACTCTTCGGAGCGTCACGCGCCCGGATCGAAAGATCCGTAAGTTTACAGTATTCGGGCGGTTATACGGGAGCAGGCATTTATCCCCCCCCCCCCCCCCCACCATCCTACCATCCCCCAACAACAGAGCAGCCACTACACACAGCACAAACATAAGACACTGGCCGCTAACCAACGACAACGACAACACACACAGCCACTAAAACAAACGGCTATTCCAATTCTCCATTGCCTACTTATCGGTGCTGCTGCCCTCGGACCACTTTCATCTCACTCAATATTGGGGTGAGTGAAAGTGGAACCGGGGGTGAGAGCACCGGTAAATGACGATCGGCGATCGGGCCATTCGAGTGTGGAGGAGAGAGTATGGGAGTTGGCGGACATGTGAGAGTTCCACCATGAACCTCGTCCGCCACTCTCATCTCGTCCACCCGCTCGAGAGGTCGCGATCGTCGGACGTGCCAGAACCGTTTCGTGTCGTGTCGCTTTTTTCGTTGTTCTGTGCCGTGTCGCCATTGACGTTTTCTTTTTCTGTGTTGCCCTTTTTTCTTTTGTGGTGTCTGCTGTGTGCCGTACCGTGCCGTGCCGCCCTTCCTCCACCACATCCATTAATTACCTTGACAAACTTTTGTTCCCGTCCATATCATAAAACAAAAAAGAATAAAAGTGCCAATAAATACTTTAAACACAAACACACACACACAAGAGACTTTTCAATTAAAAACAACAAACAGGCAGCAGATCTCCAACACACAAACCAACAGCCAGCCATGACCAGAGGAATGGCCAGACGAGGGTCAACCAGTCGCCACAGCGACGGCGGCAGAGCGGCCCGCAGAGGCGCCCTAGCAGCAGCAGCAGCAGCCAACAACACCAACACAAACACCGCCAATAGCAGCAGCAGCAGCAGAGCCCTCGGCGCAGGCGCCACCACCAACGCCCCAGCCAATGCACAGCGCCGACGCCACAGCCATCCATCTAGTGAGTACCCAGCCATTGCCATGGCCGATATAGCCACGGCCACAGCCACTCCCCCCTCGAGCACCATCACAAAAACCGCGCCAACCACAAAGGGAAAGGCCGAAAAGACGCCGCTCTCACTGCCACTTTTCCCGCCTCTCACGCTCTTGGACGCACAAAACTGTTCAGGAGTAACGGGAGAGGGAGAAGACGGAGGAGAGCCGGCAAGCCGACGCGCAAGAGCGGAGCGCCAAAACGGCCAACGGGCCGCCACACACGCACACACGACCGGATCGAACCTGTTGCGAGTCGAACCTGGTTCGAGCTCGAGCAGCGGGTCGATCCGAGCCATAGCCCAGCCTACACAAATGCCACCAATCCCACCAACACCAAAACGACGCCGCGCCCTCATCGACAGTGGGAGCGAAGATGAGGATGAGGGAGAGAGGAAGCAGGCCAGGCATGAGAGACGGGTGTGACCCAGTGGAGCGGCAACAGGCGCCAGCATCTGTGTCGTCGTTGGAAATGGCAGCTGTTGGTTCGGATTGGCGTGACGTCACGGCCATGGTCAGGCGGCAGCGTCATCAAAGAAGGCCTCCTTTTCCATCCCTTTGGCAGGAAATTGTCATTGTTGATGGCGAGGCAGCTTCTTGATGGTCAGCTCTGTCTGGTGATTGGCAGGTACGTGTGATTTTTGTGTGTTTTGGCCGTTTTTCGTTGTTGTCCGTATTGACGGCTCTTTCCTTTGTTGCAGTGGCTGTCTCTGGATCGACGATTGGGCACATCAATAGGCACCGCCCGATCGCATGCTTTCGCGTGCGCTGGCGATTTGGGCCCTCCACACTTGGCCCAGACCCTCCAGATCGTCGAATGGATCGTGGATCGTCATTAATTGCTTCGCAGTCCATATCGGGTTCGGATTCCGATATGGCTGCGGCGTCAAAGTGCGTATTTGGTGCTGGTCGTGGTGATGGCTGTGTGGATGCTGCCGCTGCTGTTGTTGTCCGTTGTGGCGGCACTCCTCCCGGGCTCTCGTCCCTTGCCTGCAGCAGGTTTGTCAGTTTCGTTGAAATTGCTGCCAGTTTTTCTTCCAGCTCTCTAATTTTACCGGCATATCTTTTCAGATTATGGGCACAGCTCCCATCGCACTGGGCGCCTGGCTGCTGCTGTAGCTGGGGTTGGCGTGGCGTCGGAGCACGATTTGGGATCGGCTGCATCGGCTGGACCCTTTGGTATTGGCGCCCCTCGGCCAGTGGCTGGGGATGTTGGTCGCGATGCTGTAGCTGTTGCCGATGCTGCCGACCCGGACCGCGTTGGCGTTGCTGCTGCGGCTGTGAGTGGAGTGGCTGTGTGGGTGGCTGCTGCTGCAACTGTCGCTGTAGTGGCTGCTGGTGACGTTGTGGTGGCTGCTGGATACGATGTGCTGGCTGTTGCTGCTGTATTGGCTGCTGCATTGGCTGTGGCTGTTGCCGTATTGGCTGAGGCTGCTGCTGCTGCCGTCGATGCTCCTGGACAGCGACCCTGTGGGCCAGGAGTCGCTGCCTGGCTGCCTTGTAGGCGCTGCAGCCTTGTAGGCGCTGATGTGCTGGCCCTGGCAGTTGGCGCACTTGGGAGCAACGTTCCTTGGCTTGCTGCACTCCGTCGTCAGGTGTCCACCCGCGCATTTCATGCAAACTGCAGCGCGTCTACAATATGCGCGGTGTGGCCAACACCTGACATCGATGGCACTGGCAGGGTCACGGAGACTCCAAGTCTCTCAACCGTGACGGCCTCCCACCCAGGCGTCGCAGCTTCAACACCCCGCATTGGCCACGGTCCGGTTTGGGGGCGATCTCAGCCTCAAAGAGATTGAATTGGCGGCTGTGATCGAATCGATCGGTGATTGCCCTTACAAACCGAACCGTGAACCCCTCATTCAGCATACTGCTGCGAATCCAATCCGGCGGCATGGAGTGGGAGAGTCCTCGGATGAGGATCCTCAAGCCACGTTCCTGGCTGAGCTGATGCCCGAATTCGCCGTGCCGGATGTCATCGTCGGTGGTAGTGGCAGGGGTGTTTGTGATGGTGATGGCGGTGGTGGTGTTGGTATTGGTCTTGGCAGGTGTATTTGTAATTGTAATTGCGTTGGCGTCATTATTTGTATTGATATTGTCAGTATTGTCTATGTGAATGGCTGGTGATTGTCTATGTATTGGCCTTTGTCGATGTTGGTGATGGCTGTGGGTCTGGCTATTGGCATTTATAGTAGTGGCAGGGGCATGGGCAGGGGCAGGGGCATGTGTTCGCTGTGCAGATTGCGGCATAGTGGCAGGAGCGGCAACTGTGTTGGTGTTGGCTGTATTTGTTGTCCGTTTCTGCTGCCTCTGTTGTTGCTGCCGCAGCTCGTGCTGCCTCAACTGCTCCCGGACAATAGCCTCTAGCTCCTCCAGTGTCTGCCTTTTCTTCTTCGGCTTCCCAATTGGCGGCCGCTGCTGCCGCTGCTGGTGATGGCGGCCCCGTCGTCTGGCCTGCTTCCTCTCACCCTCACCCTCATCGTCACTCCCACTGTCGATGAGGGCGCGGCGTCGTTTTGGTGTTGGTGGTATTTGTGCAGGCTGGGCATTGGCACGGATCGACCCGCTGCTCGAACTCGAACCAGGTTCGACCCGCAACAGGTTCGATCCGGTCGTGTGTGTGTGTGTGGCTGCCCGTTGGCCGTTTTGGCGCTCCGCTCTTGCGCGTCGGTTTGCCGGCTCTCCTCCGTCTTCTCCCTCTCCCGATACTCACGAACAGTTTTGTATGTCCGAGAGCGTGAGAGGCGGGAAAAGTGGCGTCTTTTCGGCCTTTCCCTTTGTGTTTGGCGGGATTTTGTGATTTGGCAGGGTTGCGGGATTTGCGGTTGGTATTGGCGCTGCTGTTGCTGCTGATGTGATGGTGCTCGAGGGGGGAGTGGCTGTGGCCGTGGATATGTCGGCCATGGGAATGGCTGGGTACTCACTCGATGGATGGCTGTGGCGTCGGCGCTCTGCATTGGCTGGGGCGTTGGTTTTGGCGCCTGCGCCGAGGGCTCTGCTGCTGCTGCTGCTATTGGCGGTGTTTGTGTTGGTGTTGTTGGCTGCTGCTGCTGCTGCTAGGGCGCCTCTGCGGGCCGCTCTGCCGCCGTCGCTGTGTCGTCTGGTTGTCCCTCGTCTGGCCATTCCTCTGGTCATGGCTGGCTGTTGGTTTGTGTGTTGGCGATCTGCTGCCCGTTTGTTGTTCTTTAATTGAAAAGTCTCTTGTGTGTGTTTGTATTTAATGTATTTATTGGCACCTTAGTTCTCTTTTTTTCTTGTCTATCACAGTTATCTCTTTTAGTTTGTGATGTTTGTGATGTTTGTAGTGGCACAGGAACTAAAGCTTGTCGGAGATAGTAGTGGGTGGGGTGAGGGAAGGGCTGGAGCGTGGTGGGTTGGCGAGGAGCACTTTTCCGCGTTTGGAATGGTCATGTGCAGCACCGAATGGTGAGGGGGGGGGGGGCGACACAAAATGGCTGCTGCCTGGCTTGGCTTGGCGTCGTCTGGCCTTCACTGTCTTTATTTTTTGGCACCAGAGCACAAATGACACGGCAAACGATAAACGACAAAACAGTCAAAACGTCAAACGACACGGGCAACACTGATGGCAACGAACAAACAAACTTGCGATTTTATTTTATTTTAATGGCGGCGGCGATGGTCGTCACTTACCGGTGCTCTCACCCCCGGTTCCACTTTCACTCACCCCAATATTCAGTGAGATGAAAGTAGTCCGAGGGCAGCAGCACCGATAAGTAGGCAATGGAAGATTTGAACGGCCTTCTGTTTCAGTGGCTGTGTGTGTTGTTGTTGGGCAATGGCCCGTGTCTAATGTTTCTCTGTGCTGTGTGAATTGGCTGCTCTGTTGTCAAGGATGGGATGGGATGGGAAGGGGAAAGTTTGCCTGCTACCGTATAACCGCCCGGATACTTTCAACTTCCGGATCTTACGATCCGGGCGCGAGACGCTCCGAAGAGTCGACCGCATAGCATCTTGTGGGCGGTTGTATTGGCATTGTTGGGGCATTTGGCTGAGTGGCGAAGGATGGCAGTGTTCATTTTATTCCTGCTCAGCCTCATTTGGCATTTAGTGGCATTTGAAGTGGGTGGGGGGTGGGTGAGGAATTGGCTGGGCATAATTGCCGAAGTTGCGACCGATAACACACTGGGCATTGAGAAATGCAATTTGAATTTGTATTGGCTTTTTTGGTGTGCTATCGGTCAAGTCTGGTATTTGCGTGGTATTTTTAGTAATACCACGTGTCAGGGGAAATATGGGAATGGCAGATAGGTGGGGAAGAAGCGGAAAAAGGTAATAAAACTAATCAGAAAACTACTAATAATATACAATTAACTACAGAAAAAATTTACAAAAACTTATTCCTAATATCACAGGCTAGTAACTAAAACTATGGACAAACTATCTACGGACATGCAAAAACTACAAAAAACAACAGGATTGACATCTACAACAAGAACATTGATGCAGACAAGGTAAAATAAACGATAATTGACATACATTTACACACATATAAACATATTAATTATATTTATTTTATTTCTAACAGGAGGACAACTACAACGAAGCACCGGCCGGCATAACAAACGCAATGCGAACATTACGCTGTATACCGGCCGGCTCTGTTGTCCCCCTGTGTGTTGTTTATTGGCTGGTTGTGAGTATTGGCGTGCATCGTGGGCAATGATGGTCTTGATGGCTCTGGTCCGGCCGCCCACGTTGCATCTGTCTGTTGGTTAGTGTTGGCTGCTGCACTCGAGGGGCACTGGTCCGGCCACCCAACTGCATTGTCATCGTGTTGGCATTGGCATCGGTGTGTGATGGTAATGGTCGGAGTTATTGGCCGCATCCAAGTGGCGAACTGGTCCGGCCACCAGGATGCGTTGTCGATTTTAATTGTTGATTGGCCGCATCCAAGTGGCTGCTGGTCCGGCCACCCAGGATGCGCTGTCAGGTGGATTGGCCTGGCCTCCTCGGCCACGGTCTTCGTCAATTTGTAGTTGCGTTTTGAATGGCTGCTGGTCCGGCCACTCAGGTGAGGAGGTTTTTGTTTTGGCTTTTTGATTTTAATTTGCGTTTATTTGCAGGTGCCTTTCGTTGATTTGGATGTTGTTGCTGGCGACCCTTGTCTGATTTGTGTTGGCGTAAGAGACGTTTGCGGGTGAGTATTCGTGTTTATCGGCAGCCTCTCTCCTGTTTCACCTTCTTTTGCAGGATTTGCTGGCGTCCGGCGGTTCAAGACCGGGCCATCCCGCCCTCACATAATTGGCATGAGAGACGGGGGCCACCCAGCGGAGCGGCAACAGACGCCAGCATCTGCGTCGTCGTTGGAATGGCTGTTGTCTGATTGGAGTGGCGTGACGTCATTGTGATGGTCGGTGGCAGCGTCATCAGAAAGGAGCCTCATATTCCTCCCATTTGGCAGGAAATTGTTGATGTTGATGGCGAGGCAGCTTCTTGTTGGTCAGCTCTGTCTGGTGATTGGCAGGTAAGTGTGGATTTTGTGTGTTTTGGCCGTTTTTCGTTGTTGTCCGTATTGACGTCTTTTTTCCTTTGTTGCAGTGGCTGTCTCTGGATCAACGATTGGGCGCATTAACAGGCACCGCCCGATCGCATGCTTTCGCGTGCGCTGGCGATTTGGGTCCTCCACACTTGGCCCAGAACCTCCAGATCGTCGAATGGATCGTGGTCGGTCCATTCGTCGTCATGTTCGTCGTCAATTGCTTCGCAGTCCATATCGGATTCGGAGTCCGATATGGCTGCGGCGTCATGGTGCGTATTTGCAGTTGGTCGTGGTGATGGCTGTGTGGATGCTGCTGCTGCTGTTTTTGTCTGAAGTGGCGGCACTCCTCCCGTGCTCTCGTCCCTTGCCTGCAGCAGGTTTGTCAGTTTCGTCAAAATTGCTGCCAGCTTATCCTCCAGCTCTTTAATTTTTTCGGCATATCTTTTCAGGATATGGGCACAGCTCCCATCGCACTGGGCGCCTGGCTGCTGCTGTAGCTGGGGTTGGCGTGGCGTCGGAGCACGATTTGGGATCGGCTGCATCGGCTGGACCCTTTGGTATTGGCGCCCCTCGGCCAGTGGCTGGGGATGTTGGTCGCGATGCTGTAGCTGTTGCCGATGCTGCCGACCCGGACCGCGTTGGCGTTGCTGCTGCGGCTGTGGGTGGAGTGGCTGTGTGGGTGGCTGCTGCTGCAACTGTCGCTGTAGTGGCTGCTGGTGACGTTGTGATGGCTGCTGGAGACGATGTGCTGGCTGTTGCTGCTTTATTGGCTGCTGCATTGGCTGTGGCTGTTGCCGTATTGGCTGAGGCTGCTGCTGCTGCCGTCGATGCTCCTGGACAGCGACCCTGTGGGCCAGGAGTCGCTGCCTGGCTGCCTTGTAGGCGCTGCAGCCCTTGTAGGCGCTGATGTGCTGGCCCTGGCAGTTGGCGCACTTGGGAGCAACGTTCCTTGGCTTGCTGCACTCCGTCGTCAGGTGTCCACCCGCGCATTTCATGCAAACTGCAGCGCGTCTACAATATGCGCGGGTGTGGCCAAACCCCTGACATCGATGGCACTGGGCAGGGTCACGGGAGACTCCAAGTCTCTCAACCGTGACGGGCCTCCCACCCAGGCGTCGCAGCTTCAACACCCCGCATTGGCCACGGTCCGGTTTGGGGGCGATCTCAGCCTCAAAGAGATTGAATTGGCGGCTGTGATCGAATCGATCGGTGATTGCCCTTACAAACCGAACCGTGAACCCCTCATTCAGCATACTGCTGCGAATCCAATCCGGCGGCATGGAGTGGGAGAGTCCTCGGATGAGGATCCTCAAGCCACGTTCCTGGCTGGGCTGATGCCCGAATTCGCCGTGCCGGATGTCATCGTCGGTGGTAGTGGCAGGGGTGTTTGTGATGGTGATGGCGGTGGTGGTGTTGGTATTGGTCTTGGCAGGTGTATTTGTAATTGTAATTGCGTTGGCGTCATTATTTGTATTGATATTGTCAGTATTGTCTATGTGAATGGCTGGTGATTGTCTATGTATTGGCCTTTGTCGATGTTGGTGATGGCTGTGGGTCTGGCTATTGGCATTTATAGTAGTGGCAGGGGCATGGGCAGGGGCAGGGGCATGTGTTCGCTGTGCAGATTGCGGCATAGTGGCAGGAGCGGCAACTGTGTTGGTGTTGGCTGTATTTGTTGTCCGTTTCTGCTGCCTCTGTTGTTGCTGCCGCAGCTCGTGCTGCCTCAACTGCTCCCGGACAATAGCCTCTAGCTCCTCCAGTGTCTGCCTTTTCTTCTTCGGCTTCCCAATTGGCGGCCGCTGCTGCCGCTGCTGGTGATGGCGGCCCCGTCGTCTGGCCTGCTTCCTCTCACCCTCACCCTCATCGTCACTCCCACTGTCGATGAGGGCGCGGCGTCGTTTTGGTGTTGGTGGTATTTGTGCAGGCTGGGCATTGGCACGGATCGACCCGCTGCTCGAACTCGAACCAGGTTCGACCCGCAACAGGTTCGATCCGGTCGTGTGTGTGTGTGTGGCTGCCCGTTGGCCGTTTTGGCGCTCCGCTCTTGCGCGTCGGTTTGCCGGCTCTCCTCCGTCTTCTCCCTCTCCCGATACTCACGAACAGTTTTGTATGTCCGAGAGCGTGAGAGGCGGGAAAAGTGGCGTCTTTTCGGCCTTTCCCTTTGTGTTTGGCGGGATTTTGTGATTTGGCAGGGTTGCGGGATTTGCGGTTGGTATTGGCGCTGCTGTTGCTGCTGATGTGATGGTGCTCGAGGGGGGAGTGGCTGTGGCCGTGGATATGTCGGCCATGGGAATGGCTGGGTACTCACTCGATGGATGGCTGTGGCGTCGGCGCTCTGCATTGGCTGGGGCGTTGGTTTTGGCGCCTGCGCCGAGGGCTCTGCTGCTGCTGCTGCTATTGGCGGTGTTTGTGTTGGTGTTGTTGGCTGCTGCTGCTGCTGCTAGGGCGCCTCTGCGGGCCGCTCTGCCGCCGTCGCTGTGTCGTCTGGTTGTCCCTCGTCTGGCCATTCCTCTGGTCATGGCTGGCTGTTGGTTTGTGTGTTGGCGATCTGCTGCCCGTTTGTTGTTCTTTAATTGAAAAGTCTCTTGTGTGTGTTTGTATTTAATGTATTTATTGGCACCTTAGTTCTCTTTTTTTCTTGTCTATCACAGTTATCTCTTTTAGTTTGTGATGTTTGTGATGTTTGTAGTGGCACAGGAACTAAAGCTTGTCGGAGATAGTAGTGGGTGGGGTGAGGGAAGGGCTGGAGCGTGGTGGATTGGCGAGGAGCACTTTTCCGCGTTTGGAATGGTCATGTGCGGTGGCGAATGGTGAGGGGGGGGGGGGGGGGGGCGACACAAAATGGCTGCTGCCTGGCTTGGCTTGGCGTCGTCTGGCCTTCACTGTCTTTATTTTTTGGCACCAGAGCACAAATGACACGGTAAACGATAAACGACAAAACAGTCAAAACGTCAAACGACACGGGCAACACTGATGGCAACGAACAAACAAACTTGCGATTTTATTTTATTTTAATGGCGGCGGCGATGGTCGTCACTTACCGGTGCTCTCACCCCCGGTTCCACTTTCACTCACCCCAATATTCAGTGAGATGAAAGTAGTCCGAGGGCAGCAGCACCGATAAGTAGGCAATGGAAGATTTGAACGGCCTTCTGTTTCAGTGGCTGTGTGTGTTGTTGTTGGGCAATGGCCCGTGTCTAATGTTTCTCTGTGCTGTGTGAATTGGCTGCTCTGTTGTCAAGGATGGGATGGGATGGGAAGGGGAAAGTTTGCCTGCTACCGTATAACCGCCCGGATACTTTCAACTTCCGGATCTTACGATCCGGGCGCGAGACGCTCCGAAGAGTCGACCGCATAGCATCTTGTGGGCGGTTGTATTGGCATTGTTGGGGCATTTGGCTGAGTGGCGAAGGATGGCAGTGTTCATTTTATTCCTGCTCAGCCTCATTTGGCATTTAGTGGCATTTGAAGTGGGTGGGGGGTGGGTGAGGAATTGGCTGGGCATAATTGCCGAAGTTGCGACCGATAACACACTGGGCATTGAGAAATGCAATTTGAATTTGTATTGCTTTTTTGGTGTGCTATCGGTCAAGTCTGGTATTTGCGTGGTATTTTTAGTAATACCACGTGTCAGGGGAAATATGGGAATGGCAGATAGGTGGGGAAGAAGCGGAAAAAGGTAATAAAACTAATCAGAAAACTACTAATAATATACAATTAACTACAGAAAAAATTTACAAAAACTTATTCCTAATATCACAGGCTAGTAACTAAAACTATGGACAAACTATCTACGGACATGCAAAAACTACAAAAAACAACAGGATTGACATCTACAACAAGAACATTGATGCAGACAAGGTAAAATAAACGATAATTGACATACATTTACACACATATAAACATATTAATTATATTTATTTTATTTCTAACAGGAGGACAACTACAACGAAGCACCGGCCGGCATAACAAACGCAATGCGAACATTACGATGTATACCGGCCGGCTCTGTTGTCCCCCTGTGTGTTGTTTATTGGCTGGTTGTGAGTATTGGCGTGCATCGTGGGCAATGATGGTCTTGATGGCTCTGGTCCGGCCGCCCACGTTGCATCTGTCTGTTGGTTAGTGTTGGCTGCTGCACTCGAGGGGCACTGGTCCGGCCACCCAACTGCATTGTCATCGTGTTGGCATTGGCATCGGTGTGTGATGGCAATGGTCGGAGTTATTGGCCGCATCCAAGTGGCGAACTGGTCCGGCCACCAGGATGCGTTGTCGATTTTAATTGTTGATTGGCCGCATCCAAGTGGCTGCTGGTCCGGCCACCCAGGATGCGCTGTCAGGTGGATTGGCCTGGCCTCCTCGGCCACGTTCTTCGTCAATTTGTAGTTGCGTTTTGAATGGCTGCTGGTCCGGCCACTCAGGTGAGGAGGTGTTTGTTTTGGCTTTTTGATTTTAATTTGCGTTTATTTGCAGGTGCCTTTCGTTGATTTGGATGTTGTTGCTGGCGACCCTTGTCTGATTTGTGTTGGCGTAAGAGACGTTTGCGGGTGAGTATTCGTGTTTATCGGCAGCCTCTCTCCTGTTTCACCTTCTTTTGCAGGATTTGCTGGCGTCCGGCGGCTCAACACCGGGCCATCCCGCCCTCACATAATTGGCATGAGAGACGGGTGCGACCCAGCGGAGCGGCAACAGACGCCAGCATCTGCGTCGTCGTTGGAATGGCTGTTGTCTGATTGGAGTGGCGTGACGTCATTGTGATGGTCGGTGGCAGCGTCATCAGAAAGGAGCCTCATATTCCTCCCATTTGGCAGGAAATTGTTGGTGTTGATGGCGAGGCAGCTTCTTGTTGGTCAGCTCTGTCTGGTGATTGGCAGGTAAGTGTGGATTTTGTGTGTTTTGGCCGTTTTTCGTTGTTGTCCGTGTTGACGTTTTTTTTCCTTTGTTGCAGTGGCTGTCTCCGGATCAACGATTGGGCGCATTAACAGGCACCGCCCGATCGCATGCTTTCGCGTGCGCTGGCGATTTGGGCCCTCCACACTTGGCCCAGAACCTCCAGATCGTCGAATGGATCGTGGTCGGTCCATTCGTCGTCATGTTCGTCGTCAATTGCTTCGCAGTCCATATCGGATTCGGAGTCCGATATGGCTGCGGCGTCATGGTGCGTATTTGCAGTTGGTCGTGGTGATGGCTGTGTGGATGCTGCTGCTGCTGTTTTTGTCTGAAGTGGCGGCACTCCTCCCGTGCTCTCGTCCCTTGCCTGCAGCAGGTTTGTCAGTTTCGTCAAAATGGCTGCCAGCTGGGGTTGGCGTGGCGTCGGAGCACGATTTGGGATCGGCTGCATCGGCTGGACCCTTTGGTATTGGCGCCCCTCGGCCAGTGGCTGGGGATGTTGGTCGCGATGCTGTAGCTGTTGCCGATGCTGCCGACCCGGACCGCGTTGGCGTTGCTGCTGCGGCTGTGGGTGGAGTGCCTGTGTGGGTGGCTGCTGCTGCAACTGTCGCTGTAGTGGCTGCTGGTGACGTTGTGATGGCTGCTGGAGACGATGTGCTGGCTGTTGCTGCTGTATTGGCTGCTGCATTGGCTGTGGCTGTTGCCGTAGTGGCTGAGGCTGCTGCTGCTGCCGTCGATGCTCCTGGACAGCGACCCTGTGGGCCAGGAGTCGCTGCCTGGCTGCCTTGTAGGCGCTGCAGCCCTTGTAGGCGCTGATGTGGGCGCCTTGGCAGTTGGCGCATTTGGGATTGACGGCCCTTGGCTTGCTGCACTCCGTCGTCTGATGTCCACCCGCGCATTTCATGCAGACAGCAGCTCGTGTACAATATGCGCGGGTGTGGCCAAACACCTGACATCGATGGCACTGGGCAGGGTCACGGGAGACTCCAAGTCCCTCAACCGTGACGGGCCTCCCACCCAGGCGTCGCAGCTTCAACACATCGAATTGACCACGGTCCGGTTTGGGGGCGATCTCAGCCTCGAAGAGGTTGTATTGGCGGCTGCGATCGAATCGATCGGTGATCGCCCGAGTAAACCGGACCGTGTACCCCTCGGCCTGCATACAGTCCCGGAACCAGTCAGAGGGCGTGGAATGGGGAAGACCTCGGATGAGGATCCTCAAGCCTCTGTCCTCCACAGGCTGATGCCCGAACTCGCCGTGCCGGATGTCATTGGCAATGGCAAGGGTGTGTGTATTGGGAGTGGCAGTAGTTGTGTTGGTGTTGGTATTGGCGATGGTGCTGGTGTGAGTGGCGGTGACGGTGTTGGTGTTTGTATTTGTGTTTTGTGTTTGCTGCCGCTGCTGGTGATGGCGGCCCCGTCGTCTAGCCTGCTTCCTCTCACCCTCACCCTCATCGTCACTCCCACTGTCGATGAGGGCGCGGCGTCGTTTTGGTGTTGGTGGGATTTGTGGCATTGGAGCAGGCTGGGCTATGGCTCGGATCGACCCGCTGCTCGAGCTCGAACCAGGTTCGACACGCAACAGGTTCGATCCGGTCGTGTGTGTGTGTGGCTGCCCGTTGGCCGTTTTGGCGCTCCGCTCTTGCGCGTCGGCTTGCCGGCTCTCCTCCGTCTTCTCCCTCTCCCGTTACTCCTGAACAGTTTTGTGCGTCCAAGAGCGTGAGAGGCGGGAAAAGTGGCAGTGAGAGCGGCGTCTTTTCGGCCTTTCCCTTTGTGGTTGGCGCGGTTTTTGTGACGGGTCTCGAGGGGGGAGTGGCTGTGGCCGTGGATATATCGGCCATGGCAATGGCTGGGTACTCACTCGATGGAAGGCTGTGGCGTCGGCGCTCTGCATTGGCTGGGGCGTTGGTGTTGGCGCCTGCGCCGAGGGCTCTGCTGCTGCTGCTGCTATTGGCGGTGTTGGTGTTGGTGTTGTTGGCTGCTGCTGCTGCTGCTAGGGCGCCTCTGCGGGCCGCTCTGCCGCCGTCGCTGTGTCGTCTGGTTGACCCTCGTCTGGCCATTCCTCTGGTCATGGCTGGCTGTTGGTTTGTGTGTTGGCGATCTGCTGCCTGTTTGTTGTTTTTAATTGAAAAGTCTCTTGTGTGTGTGTGTTTGTGTTTAATGTATTTATTGGCACTTTTATTCTCTTTTTGGTTTGTGATGTGGACGGGAGCAAAAGTTTGTCAAGGTAAGTAATGGGTGTGGTGGAGGAAGGGCGGCACGGCACACGACAGACACCACAAAAAGAAAACAGGGTAACACAGAAAAAAAACGTCAATGGCGACACGGCACAGATCGATAGATCATGTTCACCGAAAAGGGAATCTGTCCCATAAGCGATGGCCTTTTGGATGTAGATGCCGAACGCTTTAACGGATTGCTCGTTTCGCATGACATCAACGAGATCTACGAGGTGGAACAGACGCCGTTTGCCAGGGGCAAATTCGCCGCCGTTCGCCGTGCCATTCACAAGAACACGGGCTCCCATTTCGCGGCAAAGTTCTTGAAGCGACGCCGACGCGCACAGAGCAGCGACAAGGAGATCAAACACGAGATCGCCGTCCTAATACTCTGCGAGGGCGAGGAGAACATTGTCAATCTGAATGCGGTGCACGAGACCCGTTCGGACACAGCCCTGCTGCTGGAACTGGCCACTGGTGGCGAGCTGCAGACCATACTGGACAACGAGGAGTGCCTGACAGAGGCCCAGGCCCGCCACTGCATGCGAGAGGTGCTGAAGGCTCTCAAGTTTCTCCACGACCGATCCATTGCCCACCTGGACCTCAAGCCACAGAACATTTTGCTCGCCGGCGAGCGTATAGAAGATGGCCTCAAGCTCTGTGACTTTGGGATCTCGCGCGTTGTGTGCGAGGGCATCAATGTCCGCGAGATGGCCGGCACACCCGACTACGTGGCCCCCGAGGTGCTCCAGTACGAGCCACTCTCCCTGCTGACGGACATCTGGTCCGTGGGCGTTCTCACCTATGTCTTGCTCTCCGGCTTCTCGCCCTTTGGCGGGAACACCAAACAGGAGACCTTCCTCAATATCTCGCAGTGTGCGCTCACCTTTCCGGACAACCTATTCGGTGGCGTCTCGCCAGTGGCCATCGATTTCATACGCCGCGCATTGCGAATTAAGCCAAACGATCGCATGAGTGCCGCTGGATGCCTGGAACATGTCTGGCTGAAGGATGAGAGCTCGATGGATAGACAAATGTATCTGCAGGCTCAGAGCGATGCTGAAGAGGAAGAGGAAGAGGAGGAGGAAGAAGACGACCTTGAGGATGAGGAAGTGGAGGAGCCAGTGGCCGAGGAGAAGGCAGAGGAGCAGGAACAGCAACAGCAGTCACAGGAACAACAAAAGCAACAGAAGCCAAGCAGTGGCAGCAACAAACCCACGCACAATGGCCACCATCGGGCCCACAGCAATGGGAGCAGTAGCAGCATCTCAAAAATACCCATTGCCACCGGGAAGCTCCTGGGAAGCCCCATAAGCAGCACCAGCACCAGCACAGAGACAACGACAGCCATACACACGCTGACCAGCAATGGACACGGACAGAGCAACACGGTCTGCCTGTCCGCCAAGCCCACTCAGATCGTGACACCCACACGTCGAGCCTCCGACTCGGACAAGGAGAACACATACACGGCGACATTTGTGAAGAAGCCCCCGGTGCAGGCCACCATCCAGCTGGGCAGCAACGGCCTCGACGAGTTCGCCACAGTGGTGGCCACCCTGACACTCTTTCCCGATGCGCCCACCACACCGAAAGTGATCCGCAAGGCACCCACGGGAGAGTCCCATGGATCGGCCACCTCGGTGAAGGCTCTGGTCAAGAAGTTTCAGCTGGAGCAGACGCTAGTCTGCCCCGGACACAGCAGCACCAGCAGCCACAACGGCAACAGTCCCGTCAACGGGTGCGGCGGCAGTAGCGGGAGCAGCAACGGCAACAATATGCGACGCAGTGCAGGGGGAAACAGCAGCAACATCAGCTACTCGGCAGCAGCCGCGACAGCAGCACGAATGAACAGCATTCGCCGCGCCTCCGACCCGCTGATGGCCGTCTATAAGAACCAGCCACAGAACAGCGGCGCCAACAGCAATAGTTCCAGCAGCAACAGCAACAATCCCAGCCCCGGCAGCAGTCCCAGCTCGGGCAGCACGGCCACCCTGCTCCTGAATAGCCATCGCCTGGCGTCCGCGTCCGCGTCCGGGCCAGCCAGCACGGTCGCCAGCACCGCTGTAGCCTCAAGCAGCAGCACCAAAGCTACTGCCACTGCCCACCATCTGCACCACCACCACTTGCACCACGACAACACGAAAAACGGCCAAAACACATGAAATCCACACTTACCTGCCAATCACCAGACAGAGCTGCCCAGCAGGAAGCTGCCTCGCCATCAACACTGACAATTCCTGCCAAAGGGAAGGAAAAGGAGGCCCCTTTCTGATGACGCTGCCGCCTGACCATGGCCGTGACGTCACGCCACTCCAAACATACAGCTGCCATTTCCAACGACGACGCAGATGCTGGCGCCTGTTGCCGCTCCACTGGGTCGCACCCGTCTCTCATGCCAATTATGTGATGGCGGGATGGCCTGGTGTTGAGCCGGCGGACGCCAGCAAATCCTGCAAAAGAAGAAGGAGAATCAGGAGAGAGGCTGCCAATAAAAACATATACTCACCTGCAAACGCCTCTCACGCCAACACAAACCAGACAAGGGTCGCCAGCAACAGCATCCAAACGCCGACAAGTACCTGCAAATAAACACAAATTAAAATCACACGCCAAAGCAAACACCTCAACTGGGTGGCCGGACCACCAGCCACTCAAAACGCCGTTACAAATTGACGACGAACGTGGCCGAGGAGGCCAGGCCAATTCTACTGACAACGCATCCTGGGTGGCCGGACCAGCAGCCACTCGGATGCGGCCAACAACAATACAATCGACAACGTATCCTGGTGGCCGGACCAGCAGCCACTTGGATGCGGCCAATATCACGATTCGTTGGCATCACTTTTCGATGCCAATGCCAACACACTGGACAATGCATCTTCGGGTGGCCGGACCAGTGCAACTCGGTCTGCTGCACCAAACCAACAGACAGATGCAACGTGGGCGGCCGGACCAGAGCCGCTCGCCATCAACACCATCATTGCCCACGATGCACGCCAATACTCACAACCAGCCAGCCAATAAACAACACACAGGGGGACAACAGAGCCGGCCGGTATACGGCGTAATGTTCGCATTGCGTTTGTTATGCCGGCCGGTGATTCGTTGTAGTTGTCCTCCTGTTAGAAATAAAATAAATATAATTAATATGTTTATATGTTGTAAATGTATGTCAATTATCGTTTATTTTACCTCGTCTGCATCAATGTATTTGTTGTAGATGTCAATCCTGTTGTTTCTGTAGTTTTTGCATGTCCGTAGATAGTTTGTCCATAGTTTTAGTACTTGCCTGTGATATTAGTAATAAGTTTTTGTAAATTGTAGTAGATAATTGTATATTTTTCGTAGTTTTCTAATTAGTTTTACCTTCTTACTCTTCTTCCCAACCTATCTGCCATTCCCATAATTCCCCTTGACACGTGGTATTACCAAAAATACCACGCAAATACCAGACTATGACCGATAACACACCAAAAAGCCATTTCAAATTTAAATTGCATTTATCAATGCCCAGTGTGTTATCGGTCGCAAATTCGGCAATTTATGCCCAGCCAATTCCTCCCCACCCCCTACCCACTTCAAATGCCACTAAATGCCAAATGCGGTTGAGCAGGAGCAAAATTAACACTGCCAACCTCCGCCACTCTGCCAAACGCCCCAATAAAGCCATTTCAACCGCCCATATGATGCTATGCGGTCGACTCTTCGGAACGTCACGCGCCCGGATCGAAAGATCCGGAAGTTTACAGTATCCGGGCGGTTATACAGGCATTTATCCTATCCCATCCCCCAGCAACAGAGCAGCCACTACACACAGCACAAACATAAGACACTGGCCGCTAACCAACGACAACGACAACACACACAGCCACTAAAACAAACGGCTATTCCAATTCTCCATTTCCTACTTATCGGTGCTGCTGCCCTCGGACCACTTTCATCTCACTCAATATTGGGGTGAGTGAAAGTGGAACCGGGGGTGAGAGCACCGGTAAATGACGATCGGCGATCGGGCCAGTCGAGTTGAGGGGGAGAGTATGGGAGTTGGCGGACATGTGAGAGTACCACCATGAACCTCGTCCGCCACTCTCATCTCGTCCACCCGCTCGAGAGGTCGCGATCGTCGGACGTACGTGCCATAACCGTTTCGTGTCGTTTTTTCGTGTCGCCGTTTTTCCGTTGTCTTGCTGTTGTGCTTTGTTTTCTTTTTTGTGGTGTCTGTCGTGTGCCGTGCCGTGCCGTGCCGTGCCCCCGCTCCCTCCACTCGACAAACTTTCTGCTCCCCAATAAATGTGATTAATTTTAAACGCCAATAAATAACATTAAGTTATAAAAACACAAACCTAACGAGAGACAAACTGTGTAAAGAGACAGAAAGTGCCAATAAATACATTAAACACAAACACACACACACAAGAGACTTTTCAGTAAGGGAAAACAGCAAACAGTCAGCAAACCGCCAATACACAAACTAACAACAACTATGACGAGAGGAGTGGCCAGACGAGGGTCAACCAGACGCCACAGCGACGGCGGCAGAGCGGCCCGCAGAGGCGCCCTAGCAGCAGCAGCAGCAGCAGCAGACAACAACACCAACACCAACACCGCCAATAGCAGCAGCAACAGCAGAGCCCTCGGCGCAGGCGCCAACACCAACGCCCCAGCCAATGCAGAGCGCCGACGCCACAGCGACGGTGGCTGCATCAGCAGCAGCAATAACAACGCCAACACAGACTGCACCGATCGTGAGTACGCAGACGCCGCCAATACACACACAGACACAGCCATTCCCGCCACTTGCATTGCCCTTCCCCCCCCCCCCCCCCCCCCCCCACCCTTGCCAATAATACCCAAGGAAAGGCGCCAAACACAAAAGAAAGGCCCAACAAGACACCACTTTTCCCGCCTCTCACGCTCTCGGACATACAAAATAGTTCGAGAGTAACGGGAGAGGGAGAGGACGGAGGAGAGCCGGCAAGCCGCCGAGAAGGAGCGGGCCAACGGGCCGCCACACACACACACACGACCGGATCGAACCTGTTGCGAGTCGAACCTGGTTCGAGCTGGTTCGAGCAGCGGGTCGATCCGGGCCAATGCTGAGCCGGCACCAATACCACAAATCCCACCAACACCAAAACGACGCCGCGCCCTCATCGACAGTGGGAGTGAAGATGAGGATGAGGGTGAGAGGAAGCAGGCCAGACGACGGGGCCGCCATCACCAGAAAAGGCAAACTCTGGAGGAGCTGGAGGCTATTGTTCAGGAGCAGTTGAGGCAGCACGAGCTGCGGGAGCAACAGCAGAAGCAGCAGAAACGGACGGCAGATGCAGCCAACACCAACACAGTTGCCGATCCTGCCACTATGCCGCAATCTGCACAGCCAACACATGCCCCTGCCCCTGCCCCTGCCCCTGCCACTACTATAATTGCCAATAGCCAGACCCACAGCCATCACCAACATCGACAACAGCCAATACATAGACAATCACCAGCCATTCAAACAGACAATACCACAATTAACAATAGAAATAATAATGACGCCAATACAAATACACCTGCCACTACCAACACCAACACCACCACCGCCATCACCATCACAAACACCCCTGCCACTACCACCGACGATGACATCCGGCACGGCGAATTCGGGCATCAGCCCAGCCAGGAACGTGGCTTGAGGATCCTCATCCGAGGACTCTCCCACTCCATGCCGCCGGATTGGATTCGCAGCAGTATGCTGAACGAGGGGTACACGGTTCGGTTTGTGAGGGTGATCACCGATCGATTTGATCGCAGCCGCCAATTCAACCTCTTCGAGGCTGAGATCGCCCCCAAACCGGACCGTGGCCAATGCGGGGTGTTAAAGCTGCGACGCCTAGGTGGGAGGCCCGTCACGGTTGAGAGACTTGGAGTCTCCCGTGACCCTGCCCAGTGCCATCGATGTCAGGTGTTTGGCCACACCCGCGCATACTGTAGACGAGCTGCTGTCTGCATGAAATGCGCGGGTGGACACCTGACGACGGAGTGCAGCAAGCCGAGGAACGTCGCTCCCAAGTGCGCCAACTGCCAGGGCCAGCACATCAGTGCCTACAAGGTTGCCCATCCTACAAGGCAGCCAGGCAGAGGCTCGTGGCCCACAGGGTCGCCAGGGAGGAGGAGCGTCGCAGACAGCAGCCACAGCCAAGCCAACAGCGACACCAGCCAATACAACGTCGCCAGCAGCAGCCACATCCACAGCCACTCCATAATCCGCAGCAGCAACGCCAACACCAACCGGATCGGCAGCATCGGCAGCAGCATCGGTATGGCGACCAACATCCCCAGCCATCGACCAGGGGGCGCCAACACCAGAGGGTCCAGCCGATGCAGCCGATCGCGAATGATGCTCCGACGCCACGCCAACACCAGCAGCAGCAGCGGCCAGACGCCCAGTGCGATGGCAGCTGCGCTCAAAACCTGCAATTATACGTACAGCGTATAACAGAGTTGGAAAGGAGGATCGAACAGATGGCAGAGCAACTCACCAAATTGGCTGCAGCAACAGCAGCAGCAGTTCCAATAGCCGCCAATACAGCAGCAGCAGTAGCCATATCGGACGGTGAGCCGGATATGGACATGGACGACGACAGCCAATGGACCGATGAAGAGCCTTATGAGGACCTACGTAGGTTCCTAAATGGACAATCCAGTGACGACTTCGAAAGCGACGGATTATACGGCGTCTACTGATTGCGACAAATAGCAGAAGTTTAATGCCAATGCCACCTTAAAATAGACAATAATTAAACACAATTAACAACAATCTGCAAATGACCATTAAACATACTCACCTGCTATTAAACTGACAGAGCTGCCCCTCCAGCAGCTGCCTCGCCACTCCTGCAATTCTCTCGAGGCATAATGGGCGAAATTTGGAGGCCTCATCAGCAGCACTACCGCCAATCCAACAAAAGTCCAGAGGCCAGCCACTAAAACACAAAGAAAAACAGTCAATTCACGCCAACACGAAAAACTGCCAAAACACAAGAAATTCACTCTCACCTGCCAATCACCAGACAGAGCTGACCAACAAGAAGCTGCCTCGCCATCAACATCATCAATTTTCTGCCAAAGGGGCGGAAAAGGAGGCCTCTTCTGATGACGCTGCCGCCTGACCATGGCCGTGACGTCACGCCACTCCGAACCAACAGCTGCCAATTCCAACGACGACGCAGATGCTGGCGCCTCTTGCCGCTCCACTGGGTTACAACCGTCTCTCATGCCAATTATGTGAGGGCGGGATGGCCTGGTGTTGAGCCGCCGGACGCCAGCAAATCCTGCAAAAGGAAGAAGAAGAAACAGGAGGGAGAAACAGACTGCCAAAACACAAAATACTCACCTGCTGTTTTACGCCAACACAAACCAGACAAGGGTCGCCACAAATAACATCCAAACGCCGACAGTACCTGCAAATAAACACGAATTAAAATCAAAGCCAAAACAAACACCTCCTCATCTGGGTGGCCGGACCAGCAGCCATTCAAAACGCAACTACAAACCGACGATGAACGTGGCCGAGGAGGCCAGGCCAATACTACTGACAACGCATCCTGGGTGGCCGGACCAGAGCCACTCGAGGCCAGACGAGGGTCGAACAGACGCCACAGCGACGGCGGCAGAGCGGCCCGCAGAGGCGCCCTAGCAGCAGCAGCAGCAGCCAACAACACCAACACCAACACCGCCAATAGCAGCAGCAGCAGCAGAGCCCTCGGCGCAGGCGACAATACCAACGCCCCAGCCAATGCAGAGCGCCGACGCCACAGCCACCCAGCGAGTGAGTACCTAGCCATTGCCATGGCCGATATATCCACGGCCACAGCCACTCCCCCCTCGAGCCCCATCACATCAGCAGCAACAGCAGCGCCAATACCAACTGCAAATCCCGCAACCCAGCCAAACCCCAAAACCCCGCCAAACACAAAGGGAAAGGCCGAAAAGCCGCCCCTTTTCCCGCCTCTCACACTCTCGGACAGTTCGGGAGTAACGGGAGAGGGAGAAGACGGAGGAGAGCCGGCAAGCCGACGCGCAAGAGCGGAGCGCCAAAACGGCCAACGGGCAGCCACACACACACACACGACCGGATCGAATCTGTTGCGAGTCGAACCTGGTTCGAGCTCGAGCAGCGGGTCGATCCGGGCCAATGCTGAGCCTGCACAAATGCCGTCAATCCCACCAACACCAAAACGACGCCGCGCCCTCATCGACAGTGGGAGTGACGATGAGGGTGAGGGTGAGAGGAAGCAGGCCAGACGACGGGGCCGCCATCACCAGCAGCGGCAGCAGCGGCCGCCAATTGGGAAGCCGAAGAAAAAAAGGCAGACAATGGAGGAACTAGAGGCTATTGTCCAGGAGCAGCTGAGGCAGCACGAGTTGAGGGAGCAACAGCAGAAGCAGCAGAAACGGACGGCACATGCAGCCAACACCAACACAGTTGCCGATCCTGCCACTCTGCCGCAATCAACACAGCCAACACATGCCCCTGCCCCTGCCCCTGCCACTAGTATAAATACAAATAGCCAGACCCACAGCCATAACCAACATCAAAAACAGACAATACAAAGACAATCACCAGCCACTCACACAGACAATACCACAATTAACAATAGAGATAATAATGACGCCAATACAAATACAAATACAAATACACCTGCCAATACAAACACCAACACCACCACCGCCATCACCATCACAAACACCCCTGCCACTACCACCGACGATGACACGGCACGGCGAATTCGGGCATCAGCCCAGCCAGGAACGTGGCTTGAGGATCCTCATCCGAGGACTCTCCCACTCCACGCCGCCGGATTGGATTCGCAGCAGTATGCTGAACGAGGGGTTCACGGTTCGGTTTGTAAGGGCAATCACCGATCGATTCGATCGCAGCCGTCAATACAACCTATTCGAGGCTGAGATCGCCCCCAAACCGGACCGTGGCCAATACGAGGTGTTGAAGCTGCGACGCCTGGGTGGGAGGCCCATCACGGTTGAGAGACTTGGAGTCTCCCGTGACCCTGCCCAGTGACATCGATGCCAGGTGTTTGGCCACACCCGCGCATACTGTAGACGAGCTGCTGTCTGCATGAAATGCGCGGGTGGACATCTGACGACGGAGTGCAGCAAGCCAAGGAACGTTGCTCCCAAGTGCGCCAACTGCCAGGGCGCCCACATCAGCGCCTACAAGGGCTGCAGCGCCTACAAGGCAGCCAGGCAGCGGCTCACAGGCTCGCCAGGGAGGAGGAGCATCGACGGCAGCAGCAGCAGCCAACACAACACCGACAACAGCCAATCCAACGCCGCCAGCAGCAGCCACATCCACAGCCACTCCATAACCCGCAGCAGCAACGCCAACACCAACCGGGTCGGCAGCATCGGCAACAGCATCGGTATGGCGACCATCATCCCCAGCCATCGACCAGGGGGCGCCAACACCAGAGGGTCCAGCCGATGCAACCGATCGCAAATGATGCCCCGACGCCACGCCAACACCAGCAGCAGCAGCGGCCAGCAGCTCAGTGCGATGGCAGCTGTGCCAAACATCTAAAAGAGAGCGCCATTAAACTCAAAATGCTGGAGGAAAGGTTGGCAGCAATGGCCACGCTGATCGCAAACCTGACAGAGGCTAGAGGCGGGGGCTTGGCAGCCATGCCGCCACTACAGACAACACCACCTACACACCCGCCGCCACCACAACCAGCCGCCAATACAGCAGCAGCAGTAGCCATATCGGACAGTGAGCCGGATATGGACATGGACGACGACAGCCAATGGACCGACGAAGAGCCTTACGATGACCTACGTAGGTTCCTAAATGGACAATCCAGTGGCGACTTTGAAAGCGACGGATTATACGGCGTCTACTGATTGCGCCAAATAGCAGAAGTTTAATGGCAATAAAACCTAAAAATAGACAAAATTAAACACAATTAACAACAATCTGGGCCGTCAGCCATCGGGTGCTACAGGGGGACAAACGGATGACGGGTCGGCTCGCACAACTGTGAACTCGGAACTGAGGCGCAGCCGCTCCGGTTAGTAATACCCGGTGCGGTCTGCGTCTCACACCCCCCTAGGACACAGAGGGTTGCGAGCGAACCGTCACCCGCCGTAACTGTGCACACCGGTGGAAGTGCGACTATACTCTCCCCGTGAGGGCGGCTGGAAACAGGTCCTAGCACGGTCATGTCTCTGCTAGGATGCTGGCGAATGGTAGTCGGGCGGAGAGAAGAAAACTCTCAGTGAAATTACCCCAATCCAAGGTGACACTGTTATATGCCGAGGGATGCATGGCCGGGGGGTGCCCGGTCGCTAATATGCGGACTCTGGATACCTGCCGACCTCCAGTTTAAATCAGGCTTCCCGGGGCAAGCGGGCTATGCCTCGGGTGACCAACCCCTTCCCGCCTACTCGTGGGAACAAAAATGCCAAACACATCAAAAATACCAAATAAAAACACCGCAAAGGAGCTCGGTACTCCTCTTAAAGTACCGGAGGGACAAGCCAATCCCTCTGCACCAGCGCCTGGGAAACCGGGTCCAAAGAAGACGGGGAAGGAGACTGAGTCGGTCCACCGTCTTCAGGCAGCAGCCGCAGCGAGGGGGGTCCCGAAAAGCCAATCGGGTCCTTCCAAGTCGGGTGGCTCCAAGGGCGAAGCGGATACCGGGGCGGCTGCCAAGCAGAGCGTAATCGCGGCTGGTAAGCGCACCGGGACCGAAGAACCCATGGGAGCCCCGGCGGGCAGCGTCTCTGCACCACGGGGTGGAAAGCCGTCGTACCAGGACAGGAGACGAGCGGCTTTCATCCTGTCCAACGAAGACCCGAACTTCAAGGCGTCAGCCGAAGGAAAGGAGCAGAGGCTGTGGGCCTGCTCAATCCTTCCACTGTTCCAGCCAGCCAAAGCCGGAAAGGGCGCAGCCAAGGCCGCCAACAAGCGGCAACGCTCAGCGGAGGACCCCGCAAATCAGCCAGGCCAAGCCCAGCAAGCCAAGCGGGTGAAGACCCACCTCACGAACCGGTCGTTCGCTGAGGTGGCAAGGGCAGGACCCTGATCGGTGTCCTGGACAGGGGCGCCGAGGACGGCCATGTCCCTCGCGATAAGTGGCACCTGGTGGAGAACGAGCTCCAGGACCGGTTCCTACTGGAACTGGAGGAGAACGGCGGACCACCGCCAAAGTGTGAGGACGCAGGGTGGCATCAAGGCAAGCTGAAAGCCCTGCCAAGACGCTCGCTCTGCGGCTCTTTACATGAAGGCGGTGGCGGCCCTAAAAGAGGTCTATCCAGGGCGAAACTGGAGGCCGTGAAGTGGGAAGATGTCCCTAGTCGCCCGAGAGCCAGAGCGTGGGTCTCGGCTAAGCCTGCAGAGCCTGAGAAGATCCTCAGGTTACTGCAGGTCTGCAACCCCCACCTTCCTACAGCCGATTGGAAGGTGAAAAGGTGGAGGATATCCAAGGGCAGAGGCGCCAGATTATCCTCGTCCTAAATGAGGAATCCATTGATCTCCTCGCGAATTCGGACGGTGCAGTGGATTATGGCTACAAGAAGGTCACCATATCCACTTACAAGTCCGATCGCAAGGGCAGGCAAGCGGAGGTCGAGCCAGACCCGGAGCTGCCGGAGATCCCAAAAGAGGGGGCCTCGTGCGAGGAAGACAACCCGGCGTCGGATGCGGCGTCCATGATGTCTGACGATATCTTGGACGACTACGCGTTCGACGAGAGCGACCTAGCCAGAGGTCTCAGCCACATCGTTGTCGGGGAGGAGCCGGAGTCCCCTGACAGCGATCTAGAAGTAACAATGGTGGAGGCGAGCCTCAGGAATGTCGTTGACGCTCCTGCAGATAAACCTCCACCATTGTAAGGCAGCATGCGCTGCTCTACTGCTCCACCTGGCCAAGGGTGGAGCCGACATAGTCCTCATTCAGGAGCCCTGGATCCTCGGAAACAGGGTCTCCGGTCTGAGGACTTCTGACTACAAGCTATATGTAGCTGAAACCGCAGGTAAAATTCGTACCTGCATTCTTGCAAAAAGAGAGTTGCACCTATTTTTGCTCCCAAATTTCAGCAATGAAGACCACACCGCAGTGAGCCTCGAAGGCCAGGAGCGCTCACTGAGGATCTGCTCCGCATTACATGGGGCATGAACAACCAGACCCCCCTCCACACGCGCCTCTCCGGGCTCTAATCGCAGACTGCTCGGCCAAGGACATCGGCCTAATTGTGGGGTGCGATGCCAATGCACATCACTGTCAGTGGGGAAGCACTGACACAAACGAAAGGGGTGAGTACCTTTTCAGTTACTTACTGACCACTCAGATGGTCTTACTAAACCGGGGTAGTGATCCCACCTTTATCATTAAAAACCGCAAGGAGGTCCTGGACCTCACGCTTGCCTCTCATGAGATACAGCGTAACATTGTATCCTGGAGGGTCCTGGAAGAGCACTCCTTCTCGGACCACAGGTCCGGAAACTGTCTTCTCCTTCTCAGTACCGAAGCCAGTCCGATTCCGAAACATCAGGCGGACAAACTGGACTCGGTACTCTGATTACCTCTGTCGTGTTCTCCCTGAGCCCCCATCTGAGGAGGAGTTCTCCACAGAGGCCACGACTCGTCTTCTTAAGATCTTTACCGACGCCTGCAATAAGGCGCTCGACAAAGCATGCCCCTCTGGCAAGAACAGAGGCCGGAAGAAACCTGAATGGTGGAATCCGAAACTGGGTGGTGAACTCCGGAAAGCCTCCCGGAGACTCTTCAATAAAGCTAAGGCTGAAAACGTTGAGCAAAACTGGGCCGAATACAAGGCCAGTCTGTCAACCTACAACAAAGAACTTAGAAAAGCCAAACGCGCCTCCTGGCGTAAGTTCTGCAGCGAAATCGAGAGTAACTCAGAAGCCTCACGCTTGCGCAGAGTTCTCTCGAAGACAACACCCACCCTGGGCTACTTGAAGAACACCGACCAGTCGTGGACTACGTCCAGCGAGGAGTCGCTAAATCTTCTCCAAAATACCCACTTCCCTGGCTGCGATGAAAACAGACCCAACTACCTCGCGCCTCCTTCTGTCGCCTCAAATGCCATCTTGGGACTGCTAAGCCAGGAGAACATTTCCTGGGCGATCAGAAGCTTTAAACCCTACAAGTCCGCGGGGCCAGACGGCATTTTCCCTGCCCAACTGATTCACGCGGGACATAAAGCCATTAACTGGCTCAAAATAATTTACGAGGGAATCTTCTCCCACGGGTGCATTCCTGACACCTGGCTTCAGACCAAAGTCGTATTCATACCCAAGGCAGGCAAGCCCTCGCACACTGCCCCAAAGGATTTCAGACCCATAAGTCTATCGTCTTTTCTTCTAAAGGCGATGGAGCGGCTCCTGGGGCTGCATCTAACGGCGTGCATTCCGTCCAGTCTGATCTCATACTCCCAGCATGCCTATCGGAAGGGAAGATCCACCGAAACGGCCCTACACTCGATCACATCGATCATCGAAGCATCCCTTAATTTTAAGGAGTACACCCTAGTAGCCTTCCTCGACATAGAAGGCGCCTTTAACAACATCCTTCCGACCGCCATCACGGGCGCACTGACGGATCTGGGCGTTGACTCCAGGACGGTGAGCCTGATCGATCAGATGCTACAATGCAGGACGGTTGAGGCATCACTGGGGACGTCAACGTGTACCAGATTTGTCAGCAGAGGCACACCGCAGGGCGGAGTCCTCTCGCCCCTCCTATGGAACGTGGCAGTGAACACACTGCTGCGGGAGATAGAGGGGGGTGGCTGCCGTGTGGTGGCGTACGCGGACGATGTTGCCATAGCATTCTCCGGAAAATTTCCGCAGACATTGTGTGAGTGCATGACAAGTACTCTCACGAAAATGTCGAAATGGGCAGACAAATGCGGGTTAGGCGTCAACCCGTCTAAAACGGAACTGGTGCTTTTCACTAGGAAGTACAAAGTTCCGGTACTGATTCCCCCAAGACTATGTGGGGAAGCGCTAGTCTTCAGCAACAACGCCAAGTATCTTGGCCTAATCCTCGATAGAAAGCTCGATTGGAAATTGAGCATAGAGGATAGAGTAAAGAAGGCCACAGTGGCCCTCTATACTTGCAGGAAAGCCATCGGACTAAAATGGGGAATGACCCCCTATATAGTTCGGTGGCTCTACAACGCCATCATACGACCAATCATGCTCTATGGAGTGGTGGTATGGTGGCCAGCCTTGGACAGAAGGACATGCCTCAATAAACTCAGCAGAGTTCAACGCATGGCAGAGCTATGCATAACTGGCGGGCTACGCACTACTCCAGGGGAAGCCCTGGATACTGTGCTGGACCTCCTCCCTGTGGATCTCATGGGAAAGAAGGTGGCAACACTTTCCGCCCTCAGAATGAGAGAAGCCAGACTGTGGAAAGCATCCGCGGTTGGGCACTCGGGAATCCTGATGAGACTCCCGCAATTACCAGAGAGGACAGATTACTGTATCCCCAGTGATCACCTCTCGACGCCCTTCCAGTATCAATCCCATCTAGGGAGGACTGGGAGATGGGCGAACCAGGACCTGCAAATGCGGTCCACTTCTACACTGATGGCTCAAAGCTAGACGGCCGCGTGGGAGGCGGAGTCTACTGCAGCGAGCTGAACATCAGTCATTGCTTCAGGCTCCCGGATCACTGTAGTGTGTTCCAAGCGGAGGTTGAAGCCATCAAGGAGGCCATTTCGATCGTCTCCAAATTACTTCTAGATACGCACTTAGTGTGCGTCTTCTCGGACAGCCAAGCAGCTATCAAAGCTCTAGGCTCAATATCGTCGAACTCAGCGACTGTAAATGACTGCCGCAGGTCTCTGCACGAGATCACAGAGCAGTTAGATCTCTTCCTTATATGGGTCCCCGGCCACAGGGACATCGAGGGGAATGACGCCGCCGACGAGCTAGCCAGGCAGGGTACTACGATTCCTCTCCTACCGGAGAGGGAGCAAGTAGCGATGCCCTTGGCTACGTGCAGGCTCCTAACGCACGAATTGTTCGAGCAAAATGCCAATAGGAGATGGCAGCAAACCGTTTCCTGTAAAGTCTCAAGATTGATATGGCCATATCGATCGAAGAAGCGCTCAGCAGAGCTGTATAAACTCAGCAGAGCACAGTGCTCTGCAGTTACTAGAGCCATTACGGGACACTGGCAGATCGGCACTCACGCCTCTAGACTGTCAATCCCTCATAACGACTTCTGCAGGAGTTGTCGCGACGAGGAGGAGGAGGAATCGGTCCCCCACTTCTTCTGCCACTGCCCAGCCCTTGGAAATCGTCGTCTTCGAATTCTCGGGTCCGCTTTCCTCACGGACATTTCGGACCTGTCCGTAATCAAACCAGGGACCTTGTCCAAATACATCCAAGCCACCGGATGGGACTGCCTTAACCTGCAGTAGTATGCTCTCACGGTTCGGGCAACGCGAAGGGGCACATGCCCATGCGGCAACACAACGGACCTTTTATAGGTCCAAGTGAGCTTGGGGGCGGAGGCTCTTATCCCCCCCCTCCCGGCTACCGCCTTAACCTAACCTAACCTAACAACAATCTGCAAATGACCATTAAACATACTCACCTGCTATTAAACTGACAGAGCTGCCCCTCCAGCAGCTGCCTCGCCACTCCTGCAACTCTCTTGAGGCATAATGGGCGAAATTTGGAGACCTCATCAGAAGCACTACCGTCAATTCCAACAGAAGTCCAGAGGCCAGCCACTAAAATACAAAGAAAAACAGCCAATTCACGCCAACACGAAAAAAACGCCCAAAACACACAAAAACACACGTACCTGCCAATCACCAGACAGAGCTGCCCCCACAGCAGCTGCCTCGCCATGAACATCATCAATTTTCTGCCAAAGGGGCGGAAAAGGAGGCCTTTTTTGAACCGATGACGAACGTGGCCGAGGAGGCCAGGCCAACTCTGCTGACAACGCATCCTGGTGGCCGGACCAGCAGCCACTCGGATGCGGCCAATCAACAAGTAAATCGACAACGTATCCTGGTGCCCGGACCAGTTGCCACTTGGATGCGGCCAATAATACTGACAGTCTGACATCACACACCGATGTCAACGCCAACAACACACTGGACAACGCATCTCGGGTAGCCGGACCAGTGCCACTCGGTCTGCTGCATTAAACCAACAGACAGATGCAACGTGGGCTGCCGGACTAGAGCCGCTCGCCATCTCCAACTTTGCCCACGATGCACGCCAACACCATCAATCCAGCCATCGCCACTAAACAACACACAGGGGGACAACAGAGCCGGCCGGTATACAGCGTAATGTTCGCATTGCGTTTGATATGCCTGCCGGTGCTCCGTTGTTGTTTGTCCTCCTGTTAGAAATAAAATAAATATAAATAATATGTTTATATGTGTGTAAATGTATGTCAATTATCGTTTATTTTACCTTGTCTGCATCAATGTTCTTGTTGTAGATGTCAATCCTGTTGTTTTTTGTAGTTTTTGCATGTCCGTAGATAGTTTTAGTTACTTACCTGTGATATTAGAATTAAGTTTTTGTAAATTAATGTAGTTTTTCTGTAGTTAATTGTATATTTTTCGTGGTTTTCTAATTAGTTTTACCTTCTTACTCTTCTTCCCAACCTATCTGCCATTCCCATAATTCCCCTTGACACGTGGTATTACCAAAAATACCACGCAAATACCAGACTATGACCGATAACACACCAAAAAGCCATTTCAAATTTAAAATGCATTTATCAATGCCCAGTGTGTTATCGGTCGCAAATTCGGCAATTTATGCCCAGCCAATTCCTCCCAACCCCCTACCCACTTCAAATGCCACTAAATGCCAAATGCGGTTGAGCAGGAGCAAAATTAACACTGCCAACCTCCGCCACTCTGCCAAACGCCCCAATAAAGCCATTTCAACCGCCCATATGATGATATGCGGTCGACTCTTCGGAGCGTCACGCGCCCGGATCGAAAGATCCGGAAGTTTACAGTATCCGGGCGGTTATACGGAGCAGGCATTTATCCCCCCCCCCCCCCCCCCCCCCCCCCCCCCCCATCCTATCCCATCCCCCAGCAACAGAGCAGCCACTACACACAGCACAAACATAAGACACTGGCCGCTAACCAACGACAACGACAACACACACAGCCACTAAAACAAACGGCTATTCCAATTCTCCATTGCCTACTTATCAGTGCTGCTGCCCTCGGACCACTTTCATCTCACTCAATATTGGGGTCAGTGAAAGTGGAACCGGGGGTGAGAGCACCGGTAAATGACGATCGGCGATCGGGCCAGTCGAGTTGAGGGGGAGAGTATGGGAGTTGGCGGACATGTGAGAGTACCACCATGAACCTCGTCCGCCACTCTCATCTCGTCCACCCGCTCGAGAGGTCGCGATCGTCGGACGTACGTGCCATAACCGTTTCGTGTCGTTTTTTTCGTGTCGCCGTTTTCCGTTGTCTTGCTGTTGTGCTTTGTTTTCTTTTTTGTGTGTCTGTCGTGTGCCGTGCCGTGCCGTGCCGCCTTTCCTCCACCACACCCATTACTTACTTGACAAACTTTTGTTCCCGTCCACATCGTAAAAAAAACGAGGGGAACGTTGTGAGTTGCTGCGGAGACCGCAACTCTACAGTTATACCCGATACTAAGTCAGTATGGCTCCCTCCGGCAGACGCCGCTAATATTAAACGACACGACAAAGGAGTGCGTGCGAGAGAGACAGAAAATCAGTCTGAGCGTGACGTCGGCGGCTGCGTAGCCAGTGCAAATTGATTTGTTCCTTTTGGCTATAAAAATGATCTGATCTGATCCAGATTCAGCAATCTGATAGATATGGTCATTATCTATGATTCTGCGTTTTTAGTTTTCTCGAATGTGCAATATTGTGGATGCAACAGATTATCGTCCTTTGTGGGGGCGGAAAAGGGTGGGGCGAAATTCTGAGATATACGTTTTATAGTCAGATCTAACAGAAGTGCGGATACCAAATTTGGTTTTTCTAGCCTTAATAGTCTCTGAGATTTGTGGATGCCCAGATTTTCGTCCTTTGCGGGCGGAAGGGGGTGTGCGAAATTTGGACACGAAACGGTCAAGGTCCGATATCACAGGAGTGTGAATACCAAATTTGGTTGCTCTGGCTCTTATAGGTTCTGAGATCCTTGAACTCATATTTTGCAATTGGCAAAGCCGACCATGAAAACCTGTGTGTTAGAGAGAGACAGAGCGAGAAAGAATGAAATTGTTTTTTCTTGATTCTGGCTATAATAATTATACGATCTAGGTTGACATTTAACACTCTAGAACATATTGTCATCCTCTACGATTCTGCGTTTTTTGTTTTTTATCGTATCTTTAAAAAATGTGGATGCCACAGATTTTCGTCCTTTGTGGAGGCGGAAGTGGGCGGGGCGAAGTTTTGAAAATATTTTGTAGCAGTGACATATCACAGAAGTCTGGATCCAAAGACATCGTTTGCTCTAGATCTTATAGTCTTTTGAGCACTAGGCCCTGAAGGGGACGGGGACGGACGGACGGACGGACGGACGGACGGACGGACGGACGACGGACGGACAGACGGACAGACAGACAGGGCTCAATCGACTCGGCTATTGATGCTGATCAAGAATATATATACTTTATGGGGTCGGAAACGATTCCTTCTGGACGTTACACACATCCACTTTTACCACAAATCTAATATACCCCAATACTCATTTTGAGTATCGGGTATAATAAGAGAATAAAAGTGCCAATAAATTACATTAAACACTAACACACACAAGAGACTTTTCAATTAAAGAACAACAAACAAGCAGCAGATCGCCAACACACAAACCAACAGCCAGCCATGACCACAGGAATGGCCAGACGAGGGACAACCAGACGACACAGCGACGGCGGCAGAGCGGCCCGCAGAGGCGCCCTAGCAGCAGCAGCAGCACAGCAAACAACACCAACACCAACACCGCCAATAGCAGCAGCAGCAGAGCCCTCGGCGCAGGCGCCAATACCAACGCCCCAGCCAATGCAGAGCGCCGACGCCACAGCCACCCAGCGAGTGAGTACCCAGCCGTTGCCATGGCCGATATATCCACGGCCACAGCCACTCCCCCCTCGAGCCCCATCACATCAGCAGCAACAGCAGCGCCAATACAACTGCAAAATCCCGCCAAACACAAAGGGAAAGGCCGAAAAGACGCCACTTTTCCCGCCTCTCACGCTCTCGGACATACAAACTGTTCGTGAGTAACGGGAGAGGGAGAAGACGGAGGAGAGCCGGCAAGCCGACGCGCAAGAGCGGAGCGCCAAAACGGCCAACGGGCAGCCACACACACACACACGACCGGATCGAATCTGTTGCGAGTCGAACCTGGTTCGAGCTCGAGCAGCGGGTCGATCCGGGCCAATGCTGAGCCTGCACAAATGCCGTCAATCCCACCAACACCAAAACGACGCCGCGCCTCATCGACAGTGGGAGTGACGACGAGGGTGAGGGTGAGAGGAAGCAGGCCAGACGACGGGGCCGCCATCACCAGCAGCGGCAGCAGCGGCCGCCAATTGGAAGCCGAAGAAAAAAAGGCAGACAATGGAGGAACTAGAGGCTATTGTCAAGGAGCAGCTGAGGCAGCACGAGTTGAGGAGCAACAGCAGAAGCAGCAGAAACGGACGGCACATGCAGCCAACACCACACAGTGCCGATCCTGCCACTCCGCCGCAATCACACAGCCAACACATGCCCCTGCCCCGCCCCTGCCCCTGCCACTAGTATAAATACAAATAGCCAGACTCACAGCCATCACCAACATCAAAAAAACAATACAAAACAATACAGCCACTCACACAGACAATACACAATTAACAATAGAATAAATGACGCAATACAAAACAAATACAAATACACCTGCCAATACAAACACCAACACCACCACCGCCATCACCATCACAAACACCCCTGCCAACACCAACCGGGTCGGCAGCATCGGCAACAGCATCGGTATGGCGACCATCATCCCCAGCATCGACCAGGGGCGCAACACCAGAGGGTCCAGCGATGCAACCGATCGCGAATGATGCGACGCCACGCCAACACAGCAGCAGCAGCGGCCAGCAGCTCTCGAGGCACTGTGCCATCAGCACGCCATTAAACTCAACATAAATGCTGGAGCGAAAGGTTTGGCAGCAATGGCCACGCTGATCGCCAAAACCTGACAGAGGCTAGAGGCGGGGGCTTGGCAGCCATGCCGCCACTACAGACAACACCACCTACACACCCGCCGCCACCACAACCAGCCGCCAATACAGCAGCAGCAGTAGCCATATCGGACAGTGAGCCGGATATGGACATGGACGACGACAGCCAATGGACCGACGAAGAGCCTTACGATGACCTACGTAGGTTCCTAAATGGATAATCCAGTGGCGACTTTGAAAGCGACGGATTATACGGCGTCTACTGATTGCGCCAAATAGCAGAAGTTTAATGGCAATAAAACCTAAAAATAGACAAAATTAAACACAATTAACAACAATCTGCAAATGACCATTAAACATACTCACCTGCTATTAAACTGACAGAGCTGCCCCTCCAGCAGCTGCCTCGCCACTCCTGCAACTCTCTTGAGGCATAATGGGCGAAATTTGGAGACCTCATCAGAAGCACTACCGTCAATTCCAACAGAAGTCCAGAGGCCAGCCACTAAAATACAAAGAAAAACAGCCAATTCACGCCAACACGAAAAAACGCCCAAAACACACAAAAACACACGTACCTGCCAATCACCAGACAGAGCTGCCCCCACAGCAGCTGCCTCGCCATGAACATCATCAATTTTCTGCCAAAGGGGCGGAAAAGGAGGCCTTTTTTGAACCGATGACGAACGTGGCCGAGGAGGCCAGGCCAACTCTGCTGACAACGCATCCTGGTGGCCGGGACCAGCAGCCACTCGGATGCGGCCAATCAACAAGTAAATCGACAACGTATCCTGGTGCCCGACCAGTTGCCACTTGGATGCGGCCAATAATACTGACAGTCTGACATCACACACCGATGTCAACGCCAACACACTGGACAACGCATCTCGGGTAGCCGGACCAGTGCCACTCGGTCTGCTGCATTAAACCAACAGACAGATTGCAACGTGGGCGGCCGGACTAGAGCCGCTCGCCATCTCCAACTTTGCCCACGATGCACGCCAACACCATCAATCCAGCCATCGCCACTAAACAACACACAGGGGGACAACAGAGCCGGCCGGTATACAGCGTAATGTTCGCATTGCGTTTGATATGCCTGCCGGTGCTCCGTTGTTGTTTGTTCCTCCTGTTAGAAATAAAATAAATATAAATAATATGTTTATATGTGTGTAAATGTATGTCAATTATCGTTTATTTTACCTTGTCTGCATCAATGTTCTTGTTGTAGATGTCAATCCTGTTGTTTTTTGTAGTTTTTGCATGTCCGTAGATAGTTTTAGTTACTTACCTGTGATATTAGAATTAAGTTTTTGTAAATTAATGTAGTTTTTCTGTAGTTAATTGTATATTTTTCGTGGTTTTCTAATTAGTTTTACCTTCTTACTCTTCTTCCAACCTATCTGCCATTCCATAATTCCCCTTGACACGTGGTATTACAAAAATACCACGCAAATACCAGAATATGACCGATAACACACCAAAAAGCCATTTCAAATTTAAAATGCATTTATCAATGCCCAGTGTGTTATCGGTCGCAAATTCGGCAATTTATGCCCAGCCAATTCCTCCCCACCCCCTACCCACTTCAAATGCCACTAAATGCCAAATGCGGTTGAGCAGGAGCAAAATTAACACTGCCAACCTCCGCCACTCTGCAAACGCCCCAATAAGCCATTTCAACCGCCCATATGATGCTATGCGGTCGACTCTTCGGACCGTCACGCGCCCGGATCGAAAGATCCGGAAGTTTACAGTATCCGGGCGGTTATACGGGAGCAGGCATTTACCCCCCCCCCCCCCCCCCCCCCCCCACCAACCCATCCTATCCCATCCCCAACAACAGAGCAGCCACAACACACAGCACAAACATAAGACACTGGCCGCTAACCAACGACAACGACAACACACACAGCCACTAAAACAAACGGCTATTCCAATTCTCCATTGCCTACTTATCGGTGCTGCTGCCCTCGGACCACTTTCATCTCACTCAATATTGGGGTGAGTGAAAGTGGAACCGGGGGTGAGAGCACCGGTAAATGACGATCGGCGATCGGGCCAGTCGAGTTGAGGGGAGAGTATGGGAGTTGGCGGACATGTGAGAGTACCACCATGAACCTCGTCCGCCACTCTCATCTCGTCCACCCGCTCGAGAGGTCGCGATCGTCGGACGTACGTGCCATAACCGTTTCGTGTCGTTTTTTCGTGTCGCCGTTTTCCGTTGTCTTGCTGTTGTGCTTTGTTTTCTTTTTTGTGGTGTCTGTCGTGTGCCGTGCCGTGCCGTGCCGCCTTTCCTCCACCACACCCATTACTTACCTTGACAAACTTTTGTTCCCGTCCACATCGTAAAAAAAACGAGGGGGAACGTTGTGAGTTGCTGCGGAGACCGCAACTCTACAGTTATACCCGATACTAGGTCAGTATGGCTCTCCTCCGGCAGACGCCGCTAATATTAAACGACACGACAAAGAGTGCGTGCGAGAGAGACAGAAAATCAGTCTGAGCGTGACGTCGGGCGCTGCGTAGCCACTGAAAATTTATTTCTTGCTTTTGGCTACAAAAATGATCCGATCTGATCCAGATTCAGCAATCTGATAGATATGGTCATTATCTATGATTCTGCGTTTTTAGTTTTCTCGAATGTGCAATATTGTGGATGCAACAGATTTTCGTCTTTTGTGGGGGCGGAAAAGGGTGGATCGAAATTCTGAGATATACGTTTTATAGTCAGATCTAACATAAGTGCGGATACCAAATTTGGTTTTTCTAGCCTTAATAGTCTCTGAGATTTGTGGATGCCCCAGATTTTCGTCCTTTGCGGGGGCGGAAGGGGGTGTGGCGAAATTTGGACACGAAACGGTCAAGGTCCGATATCACAGGAGTGTGTATACCAAATTTGGTTGCTCTGGCTCTTATAGGTTCTGAAATCCTTGAACTCATATTTTGCAATTGGCAAAGCCGACCATGAAACCTGTGTGTTAGAGAGAGACAGAGCGAGAAAGAATGAAATTGTTTTCTTGATTCTGGCAATAATAATTATACGATCTAGTTGACATTTAACAGTCTAGAACATATAGTCATCCTCTACGATTCTGCGTTTTTGGTTTTATCGTATCTTTAAAAATGTGGATGCCACAGATTTTCGTCCTTTGTTTTGAAATATTTTTGTAGCAGTGACATATCACAGAAGTCTGGATCCAAAACATCGTTGCTCTAGATCTTATAGTCTTTGAGCACTAGGCGCTGAAGGGGACGGACGGACGGACGGACGGACGGACGGACGGACGGACGGACAGACGGACAGACAGACAGGGCTCAATCGACTCGGCTATTGATGCTGATCAAGAATATATATACGTTATGGGGTCGGAAACGATTCCTTCTGGACGTTACACACATCCACTTATACCACAAATCTAATATACCCCAATACTCATTTTGAGTATCGGGTATAAAAAGAGAATAAAAGTGCCAATAAATTACATTAAACACAAACACACACAAGAGACTTTTCAATTAAAGAACAACAAACAGGCAGCAGATCGCCAACACACAAGCCAACAGCCAGCCATGACCAGAGGAATGGCCAGACGAGGGACAACCAGAAGACACAGCGACGGCGGCAGAGCGGCCCGCAGAGGCGCCCTAGCAGCAGCAGCAGCAGCCAACAACACCAACACAAACACCGCCAATAGCAGCAGCAGCAGCAGAGCCCTCGGCGCAGGCGCCAACACCAACGCCCCAGCCAATGCAGAGCGCCGACGCCACAGCCTTCCATCGAGTGAGTACCCAGCCATTGCCATGGCCGATATATCCACGGCCACGGCCACAGCCACTCCCCCCTCGAGACACATCACAAAAACCGCGCCAAACGCAAAGGGAAGGGCCGATGCGACGCCGCTCTCGCTGCCGCTTTTCCCGCCTCTCACGCTCTCGGACATACAAAACCGTTCAGGAGTAACGGGAGAGGGAGAAGACGGAGGAGAGCCGGCTAGCCGACGCGCAAGAACGGAGCGCCAAAACGGCCAACGGGCCGCCACACACACACACGACCGGATCGAACCCGTTGCGTGTCGAACTTGGTTCGAGTTCGAGCAGCGGGTCGATCCGAGCCATAGCCCAGTCAGCACCAATACTACGACAAACAGCAGCAACTACACAAGCACAATCACAGCCAATCCCACCAACACCAAAACGACGCCGCGCCCTCATCGACAGTGGGAGCGAAGATGAGGATGAGGGTGAGAGGAAGCAGGCCAGAAGACGGGGCCGCCATCACCAGCAGCGGCAGCAGCGGCCGCCAATTAGGAAGCCGAAGAAGAAAAGGCAGACAATGGAGGAGCTGGAGGCTATTGTCCAGGAGCAGCTGAGGCAGCACGAGCTGAGGGAGCAACAGCAGAAGCAGCAGAAACGGACGGCACATGCAGCCAACACCAACACAGTTGCCGATCCTGCCACTATGCCGCAATCTGCACAGCCAACACATGCCCCTGCCCCTGCCCCTGCCCCTGCCCCTGACACTACTATAATTGCCAATAGCCAGACCCACAGCCATCACCAACATCGACAACAGCCAATACATAGACAATCACCAGCCATTCACACAGACAATACCACAATTAACAATAGAGATAATAATGACGCCAATACAAATACAAATACACCCGCCAATACAAACACCAACACCACCACCGCCATCACCATCACAAACACCCCTGCCACTACCACCGACGATGACATCCGGCACGGCGAATTCGGGCATCAGCCCAGCCAGGAACGTGGCTTGAGGATCCTCATCCGAGGACTCTCCCACTCCACGCCGCCGGATTGGATTCGCAGCAGCATGCTGAATGAGGGGTTCACGGTTCGGTTTGTAAGGGTGACCCCCGATCGATTTGATCGCAGCCGCCAATACAACCTCTTCGAGGCTGAGATCGCCCCCAAACCGGACCGTGGTCAATTCGATGTGTTGAAGCTCTGGGTGGGAGGCCCGTCACGGTTGAGAGACTTGGAGTCTCCCGTGACCCTGCCCAGTGCCATCGATGTCAGGTGTTTGGCCACACCCGCGCATATTGTAGACGAGCTGCTGTCTGCATGAAATGCGCGGGTGGACATCAGACGACGGAGTGCAGCAAGCCAAGGGCCGTCAATCCCAAATGCGCCAACTGCCAAGGCGCCCACATCAGCGCCTACAAGGGCTGCAGCGCCTACAAGGCAGCCAGGCAGCGGCTTCTGGCCCACAGGGTCGCTGTCTAGGAGCATCGACGGCAGCAGCAGCAGCCTCAGCCACTACGGCAACAGCCACAGCAAATGCAGCAGCCAATACAGCAGCAACAGCCAGCACATCGTCTCCAGCAGCCATCACAACGTCACCAGCAGCCACTACAGCGACAGTTGCAGCAGCAGCCACCCATACAGCCACTCCACCCACAGCCGCAGCAGCAACGCCAACGCGGTCCGGGTCGGCAGCATCGGCATCCCCAGCCACTGGCCGAGGGGCGCCAATACCAAAGGGTCCAGCCGATCCCAAATCGTGCTCCGACGCCACGCCAACCCCAGCTACAGCAGCAGCCAGGCGCCCAGTGCGATGGGAGCTGTGCCCATATCCTGAAAAGATATGCCGTAAAAATTAAAGAGCTGGAGGATAAGCTGGCAGCAATTTTGACGAAACTGACAAACCTGCTGCAGGCAAGGGACGAGAGCACGGGAGGAGTGCCGCCACAACGGACAACAACAGCAGCAGCAGCATCCACACAGCCATCACCACGACCAGCACCAAATACGCACTTTGACGCCGCAGTCATATCGGAATCCGAACCCGATATGGACTGCGAAGCAATTAATGACGATGATGACGACGAATGGACCGACCACGATCCATTCGACGATCTGGAGGGTCTGGGCCAAGTGTGGAGGGCCCAAATCGCCAGCGCACGCGAAAGCATGCGATCGGGCGGCGCCTATTGATGTGCCCAATCGTCGATCCAGAGACAGCCACTGCAACAAAGGAAAGAGACGTCAATACGGACAACAACGAAAAACGGCCAAAACACACAAAAATCACACGTACCTGCCAATCACCAGACAGAGCTGACCATCAAGAAGCTGCCTCGCCATCAACAATGACAATTTCCTGCCAAAGGGATGGAAAAGGAGGCCTTCTTTGATGAAGCTGCCGCCTGACCATGGCCGTGACGTCACGCCAATCCGAACCAACAGCTGCCATTTCCAACGACGACACAGATGCTGGCGCCTGTTGCCGCTCACACCCGTCTCTCATGCCTGGCCTGCTTCCTCTCTCCCTCATCCTCATCTTCGCTCCCACTGTCGATGAGGGCGCGGCGTCGTTTTGGTGTTGGTGGGATTGGTGGCATTTGTGTAGGCTGGGCTATGGCTCGATCCGGTCGTGTGTGTGTGTGTGGCGGCCCGTTGGCCGTTTTGGCGCTCCGCTCTTGCGCGTCGGCTTGCCGGCTCTCCTCCGTCTTCTCCCTCTCCCGTTACTCCTGAACAGTTTTGTGCGTCCAAGAGCGTGAGAGGCGGGAAAAGTGGCAGTGAGAGCGGCGTCTTTTCGGCCTTTCCCTTTGTGGTTGGCGCGGTTTTTGTGATGGGGCTCGAGGGGGGAGTGGCTGTGGCCGTGGCTATATCGGCCATGGCAATGGCTGGGTACTCACTCGATGGATGGCTGTGGCGTCGGCGCTGTGCATTGGCTGGGGCGTTGGTGGTGGCGCCTGCGCCGAGGGCTCTGCTGCTGCTGCTGCTATTGCTCTCACCCCCGGTTCCACTTTCACTCACCCCAATATTGAGTGAGATGAAAGTGGTCCGAGGGCAGCAGCACCGATAAGTAGGCAATGGAGAATTGGAATAGCCGTTTGTTTAGTGGCTGTGTGTGTTGTCGTTGTCGTTGGTTAGCGGCCAGTGTCTTATGTTTGTGCTGTGTGTAGTGGCTGCTCTGTTGTTCTCTCTTCCGGATCTTTCGATCCGGGCGCGTGACGCTCCGAAGAGTCGACCGCATAGCATCATATGGGCGGTTGAAATGGATTTATTGGGACGTTTGGCAGAGTGGCGGAGGTTGGCAGTGTTAATTTTGCTCCTGCTCAACCGCATTTGGCATTTAGTGGCATTTGAAGTGGGTAGGGGGTGGGGAGGAATTGGCTGGGCATAAATTGCCGAATTTGCGACCGATAACACACTGGGCATTGATAAATGCATTTTAAATTTGAAATGGCTTTTTGGTGTGTTATCGGTCATAGTCTGGTATTTGCGTGGTATTTTTGGTAATACCACGTGTCAAGGGGAATTATGGGAATGGCAGATAGGTTGGGAAGAAGAGTAAGAAGGTAAAACTAATTAGAAAACCACGAAAAATATACAATTAACTACAGAAAAACTACATTAATTTACAAAAACTTAATTCTAATATCACAGGTAAGTAACTAAAACTATCTACGGACATGCAAAAACTACAAAAAACAACAGGATTGACATCTACAACAAATACATTGATGCATTGTATGTCAATACATACATTTACAACATATAAACATATTAATTATATTTATTTTATTTCTAACAGGAGGACAAACAACAACGGAGCACCGGCAGGCATATCAAACGCAATGCGAACATTACGCTCTATACCGGCCGGCTCTGTTGTCCCCCTGTGTGTTGTTTAGTGGCGATGGCTGGATTGATGGTGTTGGCGTGCATCGTGGGCAAAGTTGGAGATGGCGAGCGGCTCTAGTCCGGCCGCCCACGTTGCATCTGTCTGTTGGTTTAATGCAGCAGACCGAGTGGCACTGGTCCGGCCACCCGAGATGCGTTGTCCAGTGTGTTGGCGTTGACATCGGTGTGTGATGTCAGACTGTCAGTATTATTGGCCGCATCCAAGTGGCAACTGGTCCGGCCACCAGGATACGTTGTCGATTTACTTGTTGATTGGCCGCATCCGAGTGGCTGCTGGTCCGGCCACCAGGATGCGTTGTTAGCAGAGTTGGCCTGGCCTCCTCGGCCACGTTCGTCATCGGTTCAAAAAAGGCCTCCTTTTCCGCCCCTTTGGCAGAAAATTGATGATGTTCATGGCGAGGCAGCTGCTGTGGGGGCAGCTCTGTCTGGTAATTGGCAGGTACGTGTGTTTTTGTGTGTTTTGGGCGTGTTTTTTTTTTTTTCGTGTTGGCGTGTATTGACTGTTTTCCTTTGTATTTTAGTGGCTGGCCTCTGGACTTCTGTTGGAATTGACGGCAGTGCTGCTGATGAGGCCTACAAATTACGCCCATTATGCCTCAAGAGAGTTCCAGGAGCGGCGAGGCAGCTGCTGGAGGGGCAGCTCTGTCGGTTTAATAGCAGGTGAGTATGTTTGTTGGTCATTTGCAGATTGTTGTTAATTGTGTTTAATTATACCCGATACTCAAAATGAGTATTGGGGTATATTAGATTTGTGGTAAAAGTGGATGTGTGTAACGTCCAGAAGGAATCGTTACCGACCCCATAAAGTATATATATTCTTGATCAGCATCAATAGCCGAGTCGATTGAGCCCTGTCTGTCTGTCCGTCTGTCCGTCCGTCCGTCCGTCCGTCCGTCCGTCCGTCCGTCCGTCCGTCCGTCCGTCCGTCCGTCCGTCCGACCGTCCGTCCGTCCCCTTCAGCGCCTAGTGCTCAAGGACTATAAGAGCTAGAGCAACGATGTTTTGGATCCAGACTTCTGTGATATGTCACTGCTACAAAAATATTTCAAAACTTCGCCCCGCCCACTTCCGCCCCACAAAGGACGAAATGCTATGGCATCCACATTTTTAAAGATACGATAAAACCAAAAACGCAGAATCGGTGAGGATGACCATATCTTCTACAGTGCAAAATCTGAACCAGATCGTATAATGATTATAGCCAGAATCAAGAAAACAATTTCATTCTTTCTCGCTCTGTCTCTCTCTAGCACACAGGTTTCATGGTCGGTTTTGTCAATTGCAAAATATGAGTTCAAGGATCTCAGAACCTATAAGAGCCAGAGCAACCAAATTTGGTATCCACACTCCTGTGATATCGGACCTTGACCGTTTCGTGTCCAAATTTCGCCACACCCCCTTCCGCCCCCGCAAAGGACGAAAATCTGGGGCATCCACAAATCTCAGAGACTATTAAGGCTAGAGTAACCAAATTTGGTATCCGCACTTCTGTTAGATCTCACTATAAAACGTATATCTCAGAATTTCGCCCCACCCCCTTCCGCCCCCACAAAGAACGAAAATCTGTTGCATCCACAATATTGCACATTCGAGAAAACTAAAAACGCAGAATCATAGATAATGACCATATCTATCAGATTGCTGAATCTGGATCAGATCAGATCATTTTTGTAGCCAAAAGCAAGAAATCAATTTTCAGCGGCTACGCAGCGCCCGACGTCACGCTCAGACTGATTTTCTGTCTCTCTCGCACGCACTCTTTGTCGTGTCGTTTAATATTAGCGGCGTCTGCCGGAGGAGAGTTATACTGACTTAGTATCGGGTATAACCGTAGAGTTGCGGTGTCCGCAGCAACTCACAACGTTCCCCTCGTTTTTTTCTATTTTTAGGTTTTATTGGCATTAAACTTCTGCTATTTGTCGCAATCAGTAGACGCCGTTTAATCCGTCGCTTTCGGAGTCGCCACTGGATTCTCCATTTAGAAACCTACCTAGGTCCTCATAAGGCTCTTCATCGGTCCATTGGCTGTCGTCGTCCATGTCCATATCCGGCTCACCGTCCGATATGGCCACTGCTGCTGCTGTATTGGCGGCTATTGGAACCGCTGCTGCTGCTGCTGCAGCCAATCTGGTGAGCTGCTCTGCCATCCGTTCGATCCTCCTTTCCAACTCTGTTATACGCTGTACGTACAATTGCAGGTTTTGAGCGCAGCTGCCATCACACTGGGCGTCTGGCCGCTGCTGCTGCTGGTGTCGGCGTGGCGTCGGAGCATCATTCGCGATCGGCTGCATCGGCTGGACCGTCTGGTGTTGGCGCCCCCTGGTCGATGGCTGGGGATGTTGGTCGCCATACCGATGCTGCTGCCGATGCTGCCGATCCGGTTGGTGTTGGCGTTGCTGCTGCGGATTATGGAGTGGCTGTGGATGTGGCTGCTGCTGGCGACGTTGTATTGGCTGGTGTCGCTGTTGGCTTGGCTGTGGCTGCTGTCTGCGACGCTCCTCCTCCCTGGCGACCCTGTGGGCCACGAGCCTCTGCCTGGCTGCCTTGTAGGATGGGCATCCTTTGTATGAGCTGATGTGCTGGCCCTGGCAGTTGGCGCATTTGGGATTGACGGCCCTTGGCTTGCTGCACTCCGTCGTCAGGTGCCCGCCCGCGCATTTCATGCAAACTGCAGCGCGTCTACAATATGCGCGGGTGTGGCCAAACACCTGACATCGATGGCACTGGGCAGGGTCACGGGAGACTCCAAGTCTCTCAACCGTGACGGGCCTCCCACCCAGGCGTCGCAGCTTTAACACCACGGTCCGGTTTGGGGGCGATATCAGCCTCGAAGAGGTTGAATTGGCGGCTGCGATCAAATCGATCGGTGATCACCCTTACAAACCGAACCGTGAACCCCTCATTCAGCATGCTGCTGCGAATCCAATCCGGCGGCGTGGAGTGGGAGAGTCCTCGGATGAGGATCCTCAAGCCACGTTCCTGGCTGGGCTGATGCCCGAATTCGCCGTGCCGGATGTCATCGTCGGTGGTAGTGGCAGGGGTGTTTGTGATGGTGATGGCGGTGGTGGTGTTGGTGATTGTATTGGCGGGTGTATTTGTATTTGTATTGGCGTCATTATTATCTCTATTGTTAATTGTGGTATTGTCTGTGTGAATGGCTGGTGATTGTCTATGTATTGGCTGTTGTCGATGTTGGTGATGGCTGTGGGTCTGGCTATTGGCAATTATAGTAGTGTCAGGGGCAGGGGCAGGGGCAGGGGCAGGGGCATGTGTTGGCTGTGCAGATTGCGGCATAGTGGCAGGGTCGGCAACTGTGTTGGTGTTGGCTGCATGTGCCGTCCGTTTCTGCTGCTTCTGCTGTTGCTCCCTCAGCTCGTGCTGCCTCAGCTGCTCCTGGACAATAGCCTCCAGCTCCTCCATTGTCTGCCTTTTCTTCTTCGGCTTCCTAATTGGCGGCCGCTGCTGCCGCTGCTGGTGATGGCGGCCCAGTCTTCTGGCCTGCTTCCTCTCACCCTCATCCTCATCTTCGCTCCCACTGTCGATGAGGGCGCGGCGTCGTTTTGGTGTTGGTGGGATTGGCTGTGATTGTGGTTGTGTAGTTGCTGCTGTTTGTCGTAGTATTGGTGCTGACTGGGCTATGGCTCGGATCGACCCGCTGCTCGAACTCGAACCAAGTTCGACACGCAACGGTTTCGATCCGGTCGTGTGTGTGAGTGTGTGGCGGCCCGTTGGCCGTTTTGGCGCTCCGCTCTTGCGCGTCGGCTAGCCGGCTCTCCTCCGTCTTCTCCCTCTCCCGTTACTCCTGAACGGTTTTGTATGTCCGAGAGCGTGAGAGGCGGGAAAAGCGGCAGCGAGAGCGGCGTCGCATCGGCCCTTCCCTTTGCATTTGGCGCGGTTTTTGTGATGTGTCTCGAGGCGGGAGTGGCTGTGGCCGTGGCCGTGGATATATCGGCCATGGCAATGGCTGGGTACTCACTCGATGGAAGGCTGTGGCGTCGGCGCTCTGCATTGGCTGGGGCGTTGGTTTTGGCGCCTGCGCCGAGGGCTCTGCTGCTGCTGCTGCTATTGGCGGTGTTTGTGTTGGTGTTGTTGGCTGCTGCTGCTGCTGCTAGGGCGCCTCTGCGGGCCGCTCTGCCGCCGTCGCTGTGTCGTCTGGTTGTCCCTCGTCTGGCCATTCCTCTGGTCATGGCTGGCTGTTGGTTTGTGTGTTGGCGATCTGCTGCCTGTTTGTTGTTCTTTAATTGAAAAGTCTCTTGTGTGTGTTTGTATTTAATGTATTTATTGGCACCTTAGTTCTCTTTTTTTTCTTGTCTATCACAGTTATCTCTTTTAGTTTGTGATGTTTGTGATGTTTGTAGTGGCACAGGAACTAAAGCTTGTCGGAGATAGTAGTGGGTGGGGTGAAGGAAGGGCTGGAGCGTGGTGGATTGGCGAGGAGCACTTTTCCGCGTTTGGAATGGTCATGTGCATCGGCGAATGGTGTGGGGGGGGGGGCGGGGCGACACAAAATGGCTGCTGCCTGGCTTGGCTTGGCGTCGTCTGGCCTTCACTGTCTTTATTTTTTGGCACCAGAGCACAAATGACACGGCAAACGATAAACGACAAAACAGTCAAAACGACAAACGACACGGGCAACACTGATGGCAACGAACAAACAAACTTGCGATTTTATTTTATTTTAATGGCGGCGGCGATGGTTCAATTTATATACGTCCGACGATCGCGACCTCTCGAGCGGGTGGACGAGATGAGAGTGGCGGACGAGGTTCATGGTGGAACTCTCACATGTCCGCCAACTCCCCCACTCCCACGCCGGTCGTCACTTACCGGTGCTCTCACCCCCGGTTCCACTTTCACTCACCCCAATATTCAGTGAGATGAAAGTAGTCCGAGGGCAGCAGCACCGATAAGTAGGCAATGGAAGATTTGAACGGCCTTCTGTTTCAGTGGCTGTGTGTGTTGTTGTTGGGCAATGGCCCGTGTCTAATGTTTCTCTGTGCTGTGTGAATTGGCTGCTCTGTTGTCAAGGATGGGATGGGATGGGAAGGGGAAAGTTTGCCTGCTCCCGTATAACCGCCCGGATACTTTCAACTTCCGGATCTTACGATCCGGGCGCGAGACGCTCCGAAGAGTCGACCGCATAGCATCTTGTGGGCGGTTGTATTGGCATTGTTGGGGCATTTGGCTGAGTGGCGAAGGATGGCAGTGTTCATTTTATTCCTGCTCAGCCTCATTTGTCATTTAGTGGCATTTGAAGTGGGTGGGGGGTGGGTGAGGAATTGGCTGGGCATAATTGCCGAAGTTGCGACCGATAACACACTGGGCATTGAGAAATGCAATTTGAATTTGTATTGGCTTTTTTGGTGTGTTATCGGTCAAGTCTGGTATTTGCGTGGTATTTTTAGTAATACCACATGTCAGGGGAAATATGGGAATGGCAGATAGGTGGGGAAGAAGAGGAAAAAGGTAATAAAACTAATCAGAAAACTACTAATAATATACAATTAACTACAGAAAAACTACATTAATTTACAAAAACTTATTCCTAATATCACAGGCTAGTAACTAAAACTATGGACAAACTATCTACGGACATGCAAAAACTACAGAAACAACAGGATTGACATCTACAACAAATACATTGATGCAGACGAGGTAAAATAAACGATAATTGACATACATTTACAACATATAAACATATTAATTATATTTATTTTATTTCTAACAGGAGGACAAACAACAACGGAGCACCGGCCGGCATAACAAACGCAATGCGAACATTACGCTGTATACCGGCCGGCTCTGTTGTCCCCCTGTGTGTTGTTTATTGGCTGGATGTGTGTATTGGCGTGCATCGTGGGCAATGATGGTGTTGATGGCAAGCGGCTCTGGTCCGGCCGCCCACGCTGCATCTGTCTGGTGGAGATGGCGCATCCAATCGAGTGGCACTGGTCCGGCCACCCGAGATGCGATCGTGGGATGGAGTGGCATTGACATCGGTGTGTGATGCCAACGAATCATGTAATTGGCCGCATCCAAGTGGCTGCTGGTCCTGCCACCAGTATGCGTTGTCAGCAGAGTTGGCCTGGCCTCCTCGGCCACGTTCGTCATCGGTTCAAAAAAAGGCCTCCTTTTCCGCCCCTTTGGCAGAAAATTGATGTTAATGGCGAGGCAGCTGCTGGGGGGGCAGCTCTGTCTGGTGATTGGCAGGTACGTGTGTTTTTGTGTGTTTTGGGGGGTTTTTCGTGTTGGCGTGAATTGGCTGTTTTTCTTTGTATTTTAGTGGCTGGCCTCTGGACTTCTGTTGGAATTGACGGTAGTGCTTCTGATGAGGTCTCCAAATTTCGCCCATTATGCCTCAAGAGAGTTGCAGGAGTGGCGAGGCAGCTGCTGGAGGGGCAGCTCTGTCAGTTTAATAGCAGGTGAGTATGTTTAATGGTCATTTGCAGATTGTTGTTAATTGTGTTTAATTTTGTCTATTTTTAGGTTTTATTGCCATTAAACTTCTGCTATTTGGCGCAATCAGTAGACGCCGTATAATCCGTCGCTTTCAAAGTCGCCACTGGATTGTCCATTTAGGAACCTACGTAGGTCATCGTAAGGCTCTTCGTCGGTCCATTGGCTGTCGTCGTCCATGTCCATATCCGGCTCACTGTCCGATATGGCTACTGCTGCTGCTGTATTGGCGGCTGGTTGTGGTGGCGGCGGGTGTGTAGGTGGTGTTGTCTGTAGTGGCGGCATGGCTGCCAAGCCCCGCCTCTAGCCTCTGTCAGGTTTGCGATCAGCGTGGCCATTGCTGCCAACCTTTCCTCCAGCATTTTGAGTTTAATGGCGCTCTCTTTTAGATGTTTGGAACAGCTGCCATCGCACTGAGCTGCTGGCCGCTGCTGCTGCTGGTGTTGGCGTGGCGTCGGGGCATCATTCGCGATCGGTTGCATCGGCTGGACCCTCTGGTGTTGGCGCCCCCTGGTCGATGGCTGGGGATGATGGTCGCCATACCGATGCTGTTGCCGATGCTGCCGACCCGGTTGGTGTTGGCGTTGCTGCTGCGGGTTATGGAGTGGCTGTGGATGTGGCTGCTGCTGGCGGCGTTGGATTGGCTGTTGTCGGTGTGGTGTTGGCTGCTGCTGCTGCCGTCGATGCTCCTCCTCCCTGGCGAGCCTGTGGGCCAGGAGCCGCTGCCTGGCTGCCTTGTAGGCGCTGATGTGGGCGCCCTGGCAGTTGGCGCACTTGGGAGCGACGTTCCTCGGCTTGCTGCACTCCGTCGTCAGGTGTCCACCCGCGCATTTCATGCAGACAGCAGCTCGTCTACAGTATGCGCGGGTGTGGCCAAACACCTGACATTGATGGCACTGGGCAGGGTCACGGGAGACTCCAAGTCTCTCAACCGTGACGGGCCTCCCACCCAGGCGTCGCAGCTTCAACACATCGAATTGACCACGGTCCGGTTTGGGGGCGATCTCAGCCTCGAAGAGGTTGTATTGGCGGCTGCGATCGAATCGATCGGTGATCGCCCGAGTAAACCGGACGTGTACCCCTCGGCCTGCATACAGTCCCGGAACCAGTCAGAGGGCGTGGAATGGGAAGACCTCGGATGAGGATCCTCAAGCCACGTTCCTGGCTGGGCTGATGCCCGAATTCGCCGTGCCGGATGTCATCGTCGTTGGTAGTGGCAGGGGTGTTTGTGATGGTGATGGCGGTGGTGGTGTTGGTGATTGTATTGGCGGGTGTATTTGTATTTGTATTGGCGTCATTATTATCTCTATTGTTAATTGTGGTATTGTCTGTGTGAATGGCTGGTGATTGTCTATGTATTGGCTGTTGTCGATGTTGGTGATGGCTGTGGGTCTGGCTATTGGCAATTATAGTAGTGTCAGGGGCAGGGACAGGGCATGTGTTGGCTGTGCAGATTGCGGCATAGTGGCAGGATCGGCAACTGTGTTGGTGTTGGCTGCATGTGCCGTCCGTTTCTGCTGCTTCTGCTGTTGCTCCCTCAGCTCGTGCTGCCTCAGCTGCTCCTGGACAATAGCCTCCAGCTCCTCCATTGTCTGCCTTTTCTTCTTCGGCTTCCTAATTGGCGGCCGCTGCTGCCGCTGCTGTTGATGGCGGCCCCGTCTTCTGGCCTGCTTCCTCTCACCCTCATCCTCATCTTCGCTCCCACTGTCGATGAGGGCGCGGCGTCGTTTTGGTGTTGGTGGGATTGACGGCATTTGTGCAGGCTCAGCATTGGCCCGGATCGACCCGCTGCTCGAGCTCGAACCAGGTTCGACTCGCAACAGGTTCGATCCGGTCGTGTGTGCAGCCACACAGCCCGTTGGCCGTTTTGGCGCTCCGCTCTTGCGCGTCGGCTAGCCGGCTCTCCTCCGTCTTCTCCCTCTCCCGTTACTCCCGAACTGTCCGAGAGTGTGAGAGGCGGGAAAAGTGGCGTCTTTTCGGCCTTTCCCTTTGTGTTTGGCGGGATTTTGGGATTTGGCGGGGTTGCGGGATTTGCAGTTGGTATTGGCGCTGCTGTTGCTGCTGATGTGATGGGGCTCGAGGGGGAGTGGCTGTGGCCGTGGATATATCGGCCATGGCAATGGCTGGGTACTCACTCGCTGGGTGGCTGTGGCGTCGGCGCTCTGCATTGTCTGGGGCGTTGGTATTGGCGCCTGCGCCGAGGGCTCTGCTGCTGCTGCTGCTATTGGCGGTGTTGGTGTTGGTGTTGTTGGCTGCTGCTGCTGCTGCTAGGGCGCCTCTGCGGCCGCTCTGCGCCGTCGCTGTGGCGTCTGTTCGACCCTCGTCTGGCCGCGAGTGGCTCTGGTCCGGCCACCCAGGATGCGTTGTCATCTCTTCGATCCTCCTTTCCAACTCTGTTATACGCTGTACGTATAATTGCAGGTTTTGAGCGCAGCTGCCATCGCACTGGGCGTCTGGCCGCTGCTGCTGCTGGTGTTGGCGTGGCGTCGGAGCATCATTCGCGATCGGCTGCATCGGCTGGACCCTCTGGTGTTGGCGCCCCCTGGTCGATGGCTGGGGATGTTGGTCGCCATACCGATGCTGCTGCCGATGCTGCCGATCCGGTTGGTGTTGGCGTTGCTGCTGCGGATTATGGAGTGGCTGTGGATGTGGCTGTGGATGTGGCTGCTGCTGGCGACGTTGTATTGGCTGGTGTCGCTGTTGGCTTGGCTGTGGCTGCTGTCTGCGACGCTCCTCCTCCCTGGCGACCCTGTGGGCCACGAGCCTCTGCCTGGCTGCCTTGTAGGATGGGCAACCCTTGTAGGCACTGATGTGCTGGCCCTGGCAGTTGGCGCACTTGGGAGCGACGTTCCTCGGCTTGCTGCATTCCGTCGTCAGGTGTCCACCCGCGCATTTCATGCAGACAGCAGCTCGTCTACAGTATGCGCGGGTGTGGCCAAACACCTGACATCGATGGCACTGGGCAGGGTCACGGGAGACTCCAAGTCTCTCAACCGTGACGGGCCTCCACCCAGGCGTCGCAGCATTGGCCACGGTCCGGTTTGGGGGCGATCTCAGCCTCGAAGAGGTTGAATTGGCGGCTGCGATCAAATCGATCGGTGATCACCCTTACAAACCGAACCGTGAACCCCTCATTCAGCATGCTGCTGCGAATCCAATCCGGCGGCGTGGAGTGGGAGAGTCCTGGGATGAGGATCCTCAAGCCACGTTCCTGGCTGGGCTGATGCCCGAATTCGCCGTGCCGGATGTCATCGTCGGTGGTAGTGGCAGGGGTGTTTGTGATGGTGATGGCGGTGGTGGTGTTGGTGATTGTATTGGCGGGTGTATTTGTATTTGTATTGCGTCATTATTATCTCTATTGTTAATTGTGGTATTGTCTGTGTGAATGGCTGGTGATTGTCTATGTATTGGCTGTTGTCGATGTTGGTGATGGCTGTGGGTCTGGCTATTGGCAATTATAGTAGTGTCAGGGGGCAGGGGCAGGGGCATGTGTTGGCTGTGCAGATTGCGGCATAGTGGCAGGATCGGCAACTGTGTTGGTGTTGGCTGCATGTGCCGTCCGTTTCTGCTGCTTCTGCTGTTGCTCCCTCAGCTCGTGCTGCCTCAGCTGCTCCTGGACAATAGCCTCCAGCTCCTCCATTGTCTGCCTTTTCTTCTTCGGCTTCCTAATTGGCGGCCGCTGCTGCCGCTGCTGTTGATGGCGGCCCGTCTTCTGGCCTGCTTCCTCTCACCCTCATCCTCATCTTCGCTCCCACTGTCGATGAGGGCGCGGCGTCGTTTTGGTGTTGGTGGGATTGACGGCATTTGTGCAGGCTCAGCATTGGCCCGGATCGACCCGCTGCTCGAGCTCGAACCAGGTTCGACTCGCAACAGGTTCGATCCGGTCGTGTGTGTGTGTGTGGCTGCCCGTTGGCCGTTTTGGCGCTCCGCTCTTGCGCGTCGGCTAGCCGGCTCTCCTCCGTCTTCTCCCTCTCCCGTTACTCCCGAACTGTCCGAGAGTGTGAGAGGCGGGAAAAGTGGCGTCTTTTCGGCCTTTCCCTTTGTGTTTGGCGGGATTTTGGGATTTGGCGGGGTTGCGGGACTTGCAGTTGGTATTGGCGCTGCTGTTGCTGCTGATGTGATGGGGCTCGAGGGGGGAGTGGCTGTGGCCGTGGTTATATCGGCCATGGCAATGGCTGGGTACTCACTCGCTGGCTGTGGCGTCGGCGCTCTGCATTGTCTGGGGCGTTGGTATTGGCGCCTGCGCCGAGGCCTCTGCTGCTGCTGCTGCTATTGGCGGTGTTGGTGTTGGTGTTGTTGGCTGCTGCTGCTGCTGCTAGGGCGCCTCTGCGGGCCGCTCTGCCGCCGTCGCTGTGGCGTCTGTTCGACCCTCGTCTGGCCGCGAGTGGCTCTGGTCCGGCCACCCAGGATGCGTTGTCAGTAGTATTGGCCTGGCTCCTCGGCCACGTTCATCGTCGGTTGTAGTTGCGTTTTGAATGGCTGCTGGTCCGGCCACCCAGATGAGGAGGTGTTTGTTTTGGCTTTGATTTTAATTCGTGTTTATTTGCAGGTACTGTCGGCGTTTGGATGTTATTTGTGGCGACCCTTGTCTGGTTTGTGTTGGCGTAAAACAGCAGGTGAGTATTTTGTGTTTTGGCAGTCTGTTTCTCCCTCCTGTTTCTTCTTCCTTTTGCAGGATTTGCTGGCGTCCGGCGGCTCAACACCAGGCCATCCCGCCTCACATAATTGGCATGAGAGACGGGTGTAACCCAGTGGAGCGGCAACAGGCGCCAGCATCTGCGTCGTCGTTGGAATTGGCAGCTGTTGGTTCGGAGTGGCGTGACGTCACGGCCATGGTCAGGCGGCAGCGTCATCAGAAGAGGCCTCCTTTTCCGCCCTTTGGCAGAAAAATTGATGATGTTGATGGCGAGGCAGCTTCTTGTTGGTCAGCTCTGTCTGGTGATTGGCAGGTGAGAGTGAATTTCTTGTGTTTTTGCAGTTTTTCGTGTTGGCGTGAATTGACTGTTTTTCTTTGTGTTTTAGTGGCTGGCCTCTGGACTTTGTTGGATTGGCGGTAGTGCTGCTGATGAGGCCTCCAAATTTCGCCCATTATGCTCGAGAGAATTGCAGGAGTGGCGAAGGCAGCTGCTGGAGGGGCAGCTCTGTCAGTTTAATAGCAGGTGAGTATGTTTAATGGTCATTTGCAGGTTGTTGTTAAATTGTGTTTAATTATTGTCTAATTTAAGGTGGCATTGGCATTAAACTTCTGCTCGTCCTTCGTTCGCTTCGTCCATGTCCATATCCGGCTCACCGTCCGATATGGCTACTGCTGCTGCTGTATTGGCGGCTATTGGAACTGCTGCTGCTGTTGCTGCAGCCAATTTGGTGAGTTGCTCTGCCATCTCTTCGATCCTCCTTTCCAACTCTGTTATACGCTGTACGTATAATTGCAGGTTTTGAGCGCAGCTGCCATCGCACTGGGCGTCTGGCCGCTGCTGCTGCTGATGTTGGCGTGACGTCGGAGCATCATTCGCGATCGGCTGCATCGGCTGGACCCTCTGGTGTTGGCGCCCCCTGGTCGATGGCTGGGGATGTTGGTCGCCATACCGATGCTGCTGCCGATGCTGCCGATCCGGTTGGTGTTGGCGTTGCTGCTGCGGATTATGGAGTGGCTGTGGATGTGGCTGTGGATGTGGCTGCTGCTGGCGACGTTGTATTGGCTGGTGTCGCTGTTGGCTTGGCTGTGGCTGCTGTCTGCGACGCTCCTCCTCCCTGGCGACCCTGTGGGCCACGAGCCTCTGCCTGGCTGCCTTGTAGGATGGGCAACCCTTGTAGGCACTGATGTGCTGGCCCTGGCAGTTGGCGCACTTGGGAGCGACGTTCCTCGGCTTGCTGCATTCCGTCGTCAGGTGTCCACCCGCGCATTTCATGCAGACAGCAGCTCGTCTACAGTATGCGCGGGTGTGGCCAAAACACCTGACATCGATGGCACTGGGCAGGGTCACGGAGACTCCAAGTCTCTCAACCGTGACGGGCCTCCCACCCAGGCGTCGCAGCATTGGCCACGGTCCGGTTTGGGGCGATCTCAGCCTCGAAGAGGTTGAATTGGCGGCTGCGATCAAATCGATCGGTGATCACCCTTACAAACCGAACCGTGAACCCCTCATTCAGCATGCTGCTGCGAATCCAATCCGGCGGCGTGGAGTGGGAGAGTCCTGGATGAGGATCCTCAAGCCACGTTCCTGGCTGGGCTGATGCCCGAATTCGCCGTGCCGGATGTCATCGTCGGTGGTAGTGGCAGGGGTGTTTGTGATGGTGATGGCGGTGGTGGTGTTGGTGATTGTATTGGCGGGTGTATTTGTATTTGTATTGGCGTCATTATTATCTCTATTGTTAATTGTGGTATTGTCTGTGTGAATGGCTGGTGATTGTCTATGTATTGGCTGTTGTCGATGTTGGTGATGGCTGTGGGTCTGGCTATTGGCAATTATAGTAGTGTCAGGGGCAGGGGCAGGGGCAGGGCAGGGGCATGTGTTGGCTGTGCAGATTGCGGCATAGTGGCAGGATCGGCAACTTGTGTTGGTGTTGGCTGCATGTGCCGTCCGTTTCTGCTGCTTCTGCTGTTGCTCCCTCAGCTCGTGCTGCCTCAGCTGCTCCTGGACAATAGCCTCCAGCTCCTCCATTGTCTGCCTTTTCTTCTTCGGCTTCCTAATTGGCGGCCGCTGCTGCCGCTGCTGTTGATGGCGGCCCCGTCTTCTGGCCTGCTTCCTCTCACCCTCATCCTCATCTTCGCTCCCACTGTCGATGAGGGCGCGGCGTCGTTTTGGTGTTGGTGGATTGACGGCATTTGTGCAGCTCAGCATTGGCCCGGATCGACCCGCTGCTCGAGCTCGAACCAGGTTCGACTCGCAACAGGTTCGATCCGGTCGTGTGTGTGTGTGTGGCTGCCCGTTGGCCGTTTTGGCGCTCCGCTCTTGCGCGTCGGCTAGCCGGCTCTCCTCCGTCTTCTCCCTCTCCCGTTACTCCCGAACTGTCCGAGAGTGTGAGAGGCGGGAAAAGTGGCGTCTTTTCGGCCTTTCCCTTTGTGTTTGGCGGGATTTTGGGATTTGGCGGGGTTGCGGGATTTGCAGTTGGTATTGCGCTGCTGTTGCTGCTGATGTGATGGGGCTCGAGGGGGAGTGGCTGTGGCCGTGGTTATATCGGCCATGGCAATGGCTGGGTACTCACTCGCTGGGTGGCTGTGGCGTCGGCGCTCTGCATTGTCTGGGGCGTTGGTATTGGCGCCTGCGCCGAGGGCTCTGCTGCTGCTGCTGCTATTGGCGGTGTTGGTGTTGGTGTTGTTGGCTGCTGCTGCTGCTGCTAGGCGCCTCTGCGGGCCGCTCTGCCGCCGTCGCTGTGGCGTCTGTTCGACCCTCGTCTGGCCGCGAGTGGCTCTGGTCCGGCCACCCAGGATGCGTTGTCAGTAGTATTGGCCTGGCCTCCTCGCCACGTTCATCGTCGGTTTGTAGTTGCGTTTTGAATGGCTGCTGTCCGGCCACCCAGATGAGGAGGTGTTTGTTTTGGCTTTGATTTTAATTCGTGTTTATTTGCAGGTACTGTCGGCGTTTGGATGTTATTTGTGGCGACCCTTGTCTGGTTTGTGTTGGCGTAAAACAGCAGGTGAGTATTTTGTGTTTTGGCAGTCTGTTTCTCCCTCCTGTTTCTTCTTCCTTTTGCAGGATTTGCTGGCGTCCGGCGGCTCAACACCAGGCCATCCCGCCCTCACATAATTGGCATGAGAGACGGGTGTAACCCAGTGGAGCGGCAACAGGCGCCAGCATCTGCGTCGTCGTTGGAATTGGCAGCTGTTGGTTCGGAGTGGCGTGACGTCACGGCCATGGTCAGGCGGCAGCGTCATCAGAAGAGGCCTCTTTTTCCGCCCCTGTAGTGACGCTTGAACCAGCTACAAAAATATTACTACAACAACAACAAAAAATAAAAGAACGGAAAAAAAAAAAAACTAATCAAAAATTTTAAATCCAGGGAATATCGTAATTGCGTTTAGCGCCCCTATTGCTCGTGATCGACGGGTACTTTTTGAATTGCAAGTCCAGCTACGGTCGCTCTTTTCGATTTTGGGCCCCACTTCAGAAGGTAGTGTTTGTGGTGGAAAGAGGAAATATTAGCGGAAAAACATAACTAAACCTCGCGCCAGTGCTAAATCAAAGAAAAAAAGACAAACAAAAGAATCGTGTTGCTTTCAAATTATACCATAAAGAAATCGAAAAGAAATTTGCCACCCCAGTAAGGGGGCGTTCCATTCTGACCCCACGCCGGAGGCAAGGCATCCGAAAGTGGTCTCTTTTTTTTTTTTTTTTTTTTCGGACGGCCATTTGCAAGTTAGTATAACAAAAGCGGCTATCGCCACATAGCGGTAAGTTGGACATTGGGGTTTAGGTGTCGCTAGGTAGTGTTAAATGGAACATGGGTTTTCCTGTATTACAGAATTGGCACGTTGTGCCAAGCAGATTTCCAAGGGAGAATAGCGGAAAAAGATAATGGGGATCGATGACCGAGCCGGCCGCAGCCACAACCAGCTGGCCATAGAAAGGGAAGAGAAGAGACTGCGCTCCCAAAAAAAAAAAAAGCACAAGAACCGATCGAATTCGCCGCTGGCGCAGAGAAGCGCAAGGCAGAGAGTCCGCCGCTCCAGCTGTGGTCCGACTCAGTGCATCAGCAGCATCGTCGGCGCCGGGAAGCTGCGAAACTAAAAGCGGAATATTGAACTTTTTTTTTTTGGCCCCCAAGTTTTTTTGCGCAAATATCTTGCCCTCGGCCGACCTGGCTTAGTGAAAAAAAGTAGAGGAAATAAAAACCCAGATCAAAATTATACCCATGAGCCAATAGGCAAGGTCTTAGTGAGTACGAATACAAATACCTTGCTCCCCTTTCGGCAGTGTAGCGCCGTTAATTCAGTCTTGCTTTTCTTTTCCCTTAAACCGTAAGGGCTAGCCCTATGTGGAGCCAAAGAAAAGAAAGGCATAAGGGAATAGAAATACAATATCAATGCTCAAAAGCAAAGAAAAAAAGCAGTCCCCCGAAAGCCTCTGCGCGCCTTGTTCTTTCTCTTCTTTTCTCTTTTTGTTGTTGTGCTCTCCCAATAAAATTACATTTACAGCAATTATAGCAAGCGGATCGTCTTCGACAAAAGCGCTTTTGGAGATGGATGGCACGTAAGTGAAAGAATATTGCTTTACTCTAAATAAATTGCATGCATGAGCGTGAGAGAAGGAGAGGTATGGGAAAGAAAGAAGGGGAGAGGTAAAACAGTTGGCAGATCCACATGCCGGAAGAGATAGCAAGAACAGTAACCATGGGTTTTTTGTTGTTGTCACAAATGCTCTGTTAAATTTGTATGCCAGTTTAGCGGCTACCTCCTATATACATATACTGTTTTTTTATTATATACACATTTAATTCTTTTTTTCTATTTAGTTATAATTCTTCTATTTTAATTATTATTAGTATTATTTTAATTTCCAACCTGGAATATTCTCGAATCCTGTTGTTCGCTAAAATAGTTATTGAGTCAATTGGGAGTTTAAGTAGAGTAGGGAAATGCCCCTGTGTCAAGTAATAAATAAGTTTTAAAATGAAATCGATAATGAACTAAATTATTTTAGGGCGCCATGCCGAGTGGATTATGGAAATGAAGTGAGTCTGGGGGATTTAGGGATCATCGGCCACTAATATGGCTTTGCGGCCCAGATGGTCAAGGTAGGGTGGGCAAAACGCTGCTACACCTACAGCTACTCAGCAGCACAACCCGTACTTCAGCATGTTCTGTTTTCTTTGCAGAGCAACCTCTATGTGTGCATAGCTTGTCACTCTTGGTAGTTTCTTTTCTGTATGGCCAGTCCGATCGATCATGTGTTAGGGAGGAAAACAGCACGCGAAATCAATATTATTATATGTATCCAATGCGAGCAGGTAGCACAGTGGTAAATCCTCACCCCCCCCTTGCCGACGACAAATGGAAGCCGGAACCAGCGCGTGCTCCTCTGGTCGCTACAATAAGATCAGCTCGTTATGATAGCGTATCGCTATACGTTGTATGCTACAGTTCTAACTTATAGATATATTATAATCTTATTTGGCGCCCAACGTGGGCCCGAAGCAGCCATCCTGGCTGACCCCAACCGATAGTCTTCATTCTTATCAATTACATCTGATAATATAGTTCCTAACACTTGTTCGATTGGTTCTCGGTTCCTTGTTCTGTTAATGGTTAGAGCTCTATGGAGATAGCTAAAGCTTAAAATTGCTTTACTACCTGGACTCCACTAAAAACAGTTAACTCATGTGCTTTATGGAGAGTTTCTGGAAGCGTTATAACTTTAAATGGTTATAACTCCAAAATTTAATAGTATAAAGTCATTAGAATCCTTGGGTGGATTGTTCATACTGCATAGTAGGCGTTGCTTATTGGTTACACGTGGAGTCAAGACCTACGGCCATCCCGTTTACCTTGCTTGAGGACAATCATACCTATCAGTTGCATTTGGAATCGTGATACCTTCTCAGGAAAGTTCACTCCTATGTAACATATCTCCCTTCCTTCTTTGCTTCCTTTGTGTTTTCACTTATGTATACTTCCTAATATTGTTTGCTGGAGCTTAGTGAGTTACAGCGTAGCCGCCACTGGCGGAAAATAATATTTTATCGTGTACTCTTTTCGTTTCTATTCTAATCTGTACTATATTGACAAGCTCACATTAGAACAGCTGATTAAGACCGTCACAACCATATGAAACGATAGCATGGCAACCAAACAGTTTATACAAATTCCTTCTTTTATACAATTTTTTTTTGCGTTATACAAAATTAATTTAATTAAGCGAGTCAAGAGCAATGCCGGTTAAACGAAGCCCTGAAAAATTGATTAACCTAAAAGACATTGAACGTCCCACAACTTCGAACCAAAGAGCACCGTCTATTTCTCACTCACTGACTACTAGATCGAAAACCAAACCAGTCGAAAACTGCAACCATGCCTGACCCTCCACCAGATCAGGAGAATTTAGATGCTTCCACGCCGACTACGAGCAATAGAGCGGCAAGTGATGTTTTGTACACGGTGATGGCAGGCACAATTTCAGCAGAAATGGCAAAGCAAACTCTAGCCATGAGTGCAGCAATGGCACAACTAACAGAAAAACTTTCCCAAGCTATTAGTACAGGTTTACAAGCAGCTTCGACAGCTTCCTCTAGAGAGAGGTCCCCAATCCGTATAGAACAGTTGTCATCAGGGACACACGTTGAGCAGCATAATATACAGCCTTTATTGCCCAATTCACACTCGCAGGCAGCTTCGGATCAGACACGGGATTATGGTCAAATCTTTAGTCAGGCGCCACTGCCGGGTGAGGTACGTCCGGATCGTATAAGTCAAATAATGGCAAATTGGAAGCTGAGATTCAATGGCAAGGATTCTATGTCTATAGATGACTTCATTTATAGAATCGAAGCCTTAACCCACCAAACGATGAATGGGAACTTCGAACTAGTAGCCCGAAACTCGAACAATTTATTTGAGGGTAAGGCTAGTGAGTGGTATTGGAGATACCACAAAAGTGTGCCCCAAATTCGCTGGCATGACTTATGTGTAGCGTTAAGGGTCAATTCAAAGATTCACGCACGGATCGCATAATCCGGACGGAAATCGAAGATCGTAAACAGCTCGTAAATGAGTCGTTCGATGATTTTTACAGTGTGATCGCCTCTTTGGCAGATCGGCTCACACAGCCCATGTCGGAGCAATCTTTGTTAGAGACTCTAAGAGCAAATCTTCTTACTGAGGTTCAGCGAGAAATATTATATGAGCCAGCTTCCACCATTGCTCAGTTAAGACATCTGGTGCGAACACGCGAAATTTTTATGCGGACAGTCTACAAACCTTCAGTGGCGATACCGAAACCCAAATATCGCAACATTAGTGCGTTGGGACATCAAACAGACCACATTTCCGAATCCGATAGTTCTGATATTGAAGAGGTAGAGGTAGCTGCCATTGAAGCTTCCTGTTGGAATTGCGGGGCGAAGGCCACCGTTATCAGGAGTGTCTAGCAGAACGGCGAGTCTTCTGCTTTGGTTGTGGATTGGCTGACACGTATAAGCCAAACTGCCGCCGTTGCAGCTCGAATGCCACAAAAAACTTAGCAGCGCGTGCACAACCGAAAAGTGCACGCAAACAAGTTGTCTCGAGGGGGACGAATACAGATTAGATGAGACTCCAAAATTGCTACATAACTTATTACCGGCCGCGTCATATCACCCTGACTTACAGCAATCCATTAATTATTCCACTCCCGGCAAAAGTAGCACTCGTTCGCGATTGCGTAGGATCGCCTTCAACCGTCAAACTAGGGCCGAACGCAAGATGCTATTAGAGACAGTAATTGGGAAACTCCATGACTTCCGCCCATATGCCCAAGTCACTCTACTGGGTAACACGGTAGTCGGCCTTTTGGACACCGGTGCGTCCGTGTGCTGTATTGGCGGTCATCTGGCGAAAGACGTAATGGAGAAAACGGAATATAAGCGTTTATCGGCCACGGTGAAGACGGCCGATGGAAAATCGCAGGATATTATTGGTCGACTGACGACAGAGGTTAGCTATCGAGGCGAATCCAAGAAGATAACCTTTTTCGTAGTCCCATCTTTATCGGGAGACCTTTATTTGGGTATAGATTTTTGGAAGGCGTTTAACTTGCTTCCAGTTTCTCTTTTAAGTGAGCAACTATCGGTTTTGTCAGTGAGCGATCCCTTAAGTAGGTCATTAACTGTACATCAACAAAAAACACTAGCAGCTGCCATTCTTCTGTTTCCCTCCTTTGCTATCAAAGGTTTAGGACGCACCACCTTGATATCGCATTCGATTGATATAGCTGACGCAAAACCAATCAAGCAGCGTCACTATCCAGTTTCACCTGCTATAGAGAAGCTGATGTACAATGAATTGGATCGAATGCTTAAGCTGGGGGTAATCGAAGAATCAAATAGTAGTTGGTCCTCACCAGTAGTATTAGTGCGCAAACCTGGCAAAGTTCGACTATGCATCGATAGCAGGAAACTCAACGACTCTACAGTAAAGGACGCATACCCTATGCCGCTTATCGATGGTATTTTGGCGAGATTGCCCAAGGCCGAGTTCATTACAAGCTTGGATCTAAAAGACGCATTTTGGCAGATACCGCTCGATAAGAAATCGCGGGATAAAACGGCGTTTACTGTTCCCGGGAGGCCTCTTTATCAGTTCACCGTGATGCCATTTGGGCTAACGAACTCACCTCAGACCATGTCAAGGCTCATGGATAAGGTTATCCCCGCAAATCTCCGAAATGAAGTTTTCATCTACCTTGATGACCTCTTGATCGTGTCTGACACATTGAGCGGCATCTGGAGGTATTAGGAATTCTAGCTACTCAATTTAAAATAGCAAATTTAACCCTAAATGTTGAAAAGAAAGTATAAAGGAGGTCAAATATTTAGGTCACGTAATTGGTAATGGCACGATTAATACCGATCCAGACAAAATAGCAGCTGTTACCGATTTTCCAGTACCTCGTTCAATTAAGCAAGTTCGACGTTTCCTTGGCTTAACTGGATGGTATCATAAGTTCATCCGGAACTATGCTACATTGGCCGCCCCTTTAACAGATACTCTAAAGCAAAAGCGTAGCTTTGTTTTGGAGCGAAGAAGCACAAAAGTCGTTCGAATTATTAAAGGAACGTATGAGCGCAGCCCCAGTTTTGCATAGCCCGAATTTCAATATACCATTTAGCATACATTGTGATGCAAGTGACTCAGCGTGGGGGCCGTGTTGATGCAGACCAATGAGGACAAGGATGAAGTACCTGTGGCTTTCATGTCACGGAAGCTAAATAAATGCCAAGGGAATTACACAGTGACCGAAAAGAGTGTTTGGCAGCAGTTTTGGCGGTTAAGAAGTTTAGGGCTTACATCGAAGGGCAGGAGTTCATCATCATAACAGACCATGCATCTTTAAAATGGCTAATGACCCAGTCTGATCTCAGTTCACGGTTAGCTAGATGGTCCTTAAAACTTCAGGGGTTCCCGTTTAAAATCAGCATAGAAAAGGTAGCCAAAACGTAGTCCCAGATGCTCTTTCGCGCACAAATACCGAAGACTTATCGGCATTAGTTTTGTCCAGCATTGTTGACCTTCAGTCAGAAGAATTTAGGTCGCCGGAGTATGTAGCCCTAAGAGACAAACTCGTTGAAAACGCGTCAAGACTCCAGATTTGAAAATCGTAGAGGGGTATATATACCGACGCGCCGAGCACGCGGCGGGAGACAAGGTAGCTGACGATTTATGTTGGAAGCTTTGGATACCACGAGGATTAGTCGAGGAAACCTTAAAAGACGCTCACGAAAACCAGCTATCAGCTCACTGTGGATAAACAAAACATTAGAAAAACTTAGGCGTTTCTACTATTGGCCGAATTTGGTGTCCGACGTAAGGACATATATAAATAATTGCCATGTATGCAAGATCACAAGCATCCAATCATACCTTCGACCGCCTTTAGGGACATTGGTACATCGGATAGGTTTTTCCAGAAACTGTTTGTCGATTTCCTGGGGCCGTATCCCCGAAGTCGTTCTGGCATATAGGATTTTTATTGTGGTTGATCACTTGTCGAAGTTTCCTTTCTTAAAGCCAGTAAAAAAGTTTACTGCGGATGTCGTGGCACGGTATCTGGAAGAAGATTTGTTCCATTGTTTTGGGGTTCCTGAAACAATTGTTTCGGATAATGGTGTACAGTTCAGGTCGGAGGTGTTTAATGCGCTGCTAGGGAAATATCATATTGTGCACAGGTATACTGCTGTTTACGCTCCGCAGGCAAACGCATCAGAACGAGTAAACCGATCGGTGATAGCTGCAATGAAATCATATGTCCGCCCTGATCAAAAGAATTGGGATGAGCAGCTCAGTAACATTTGCTGTGCGCTGCGTTCGACGGTCCATTCAGCATAATACGACTCCTTATCGCTCGCTTTTGGCCAGCACATGATTGCGATGGGCCGCTACAGCTGTTAAGAAATTTACAGATGCTGGAAGATCGCACGTACAGTTTTGGTAAAGGAATCGTTTGACCTCATCAGACATAAGGCAAAGGATACGATGCAGCACAACACGCTAGGAATGAAGAACATACAATTTGCGCAGTCGGCAGGTGTCATTTGTTGTAGGCCAGAGATATATCGGCGAAATTTCCAGCAAAGCAATTTCGCGAGGCTTTAGCGCTAAACTAGCACCAGCGGTTTATAAAAATCGATACGACAGAAGCTAGGAAATTGCTACTATGAGGTGAAGATCTGCAGGGTAAATTAATTAGGAAGTTTTCACGCCAAGGATTTAAAACATAACTTCTCTTTAATAGCCGTCAAGCGAAGGATCCCACTTTTGGTGTGTTCCCCCAAAGTGTGATTTTGGTAGGGGAATTGTAGTGCCGCTTGAACCAGCTACAAAAAATTACTCAACAACAACAAAAATAAAAGAACGGAAAAAAAAAAAAAATAATCAAAAATTTATATCCAGGAATATCGTAATTGCGTTAGCGCCCTATGCCGTGATCGACGGGTATTTTTGGGCAGACGGTCGGACTCGGAGAGAGATCGGCCGCGGTTATGTTAACTCGAGGGAAATGGTGGTTGGCACTTTCGCTGTTAGAGGTTCCGTGAATGCAAGTCCACTACGGTCGCTCTTTCTCGATTTTGGGCCCCACTTCAGAAGGTAGTGTTTGTGGTGGAAAGAGGAAATATTAGCGGAAAAACATAACTAAACCTCGCGCCAGTGCTAAATCAAAGAAAAAAAGACAAACAAAAGAATCGTGTTGCTTTCAAATTATACCATAAAGAAATCGAAAAGAAATTTGCCACCCCAGTAAGGGGGCGTTCCATTCTGACCCCACGCCGGAGGCAAGGCATCCGAAAGTGGTCTCTTTTTTTTTTTTTTTTTTCGGACGGCCATTTGCAAGTTAATATAACAAGAGTGCCAATCGCCACATAGCGGTAAGTTGGACATTGGGGTTTAGGTGTCGCTAGGTAGTGTTAAATGGAACATGGGTTTTCCTGTATTACAGAATTGGCACGTTGTGCCAAGCAGATTTCCAAGGGAGAATAGCGGAAAAAGATAATTGGGATCGATGACCGAGCCGGCCGCAGCCACAACCAGCTGGCCATAGAAAGGGAAGAGAAGAGACTGCGCTCCCGAAAAAAAAAAAAAGCACAAGAACCGATCGAATTCGCCGCTGGCGCAGAGAAGCGCAAGGCAGAGAGTCCGCCGCTCCAGCTGTGGGTCCGACTCAGTGCATCAGCAGCATCGTCGGCGCCGGGAAGCTGCGAAACTAAAAGCGGAATATTGAACATTTTTTTTTTGGCCCCCAAGTTTTTTTGCGCAAATATCTTGCCCTCGGCCGACCTGGCTTAGTGAAAAAAAAGTAGAGGAAATAAAAACCCAGATCAAAATTATACCCATGAGCCAATAGGCAAGGTCTTAGTGAGTACGAATACAAATACCTTGCTCCCCTTTCGGCAGTGTAGCGCCGTTAATTCAGTCTTGCTTTTCTTTTCCCTTAAACCGTAAGGGCTAGCCCTATGTGGAGCCCAAAGAAAAGAAAGGCATAAGGGAATAGAAATACAATATCAATGCTCAAAAGCAAAGAAAAAAAGCAGTCCCCCGAAAGCCTCTGCGCGCCTTGTTCTTTCTCTTCTTTTCTCTTTTTGTTGTTGTGCTCTCCCAATAAAATTACATTTACAGCAATTATAGCAAGCGGATCGTCTTCGACAAAAGCGCTTTTGGAGATGGATGGCACGTAAGTGGAAAGAATATTGCTTTACTCTAAATAAATTGCATGCATGAGCGTGAGAGAAGGAGAGGTATGGGAAAGAAAGAAGGGGAGGTAAAACAGTGGGCAGATCCACATGCCGGAAGAGATAGCAAGAACAGTAACCATGGGTTTTTCGTTGTTGTCACAAATGCTCTGTTAAATTTGTATGCAGTTTAGCGGCTACCTCCTATATACATATACTGTTTTTTTATTATATACACATTTAATTCTTTTTTTTCTATTTAGTTATAATTCTTCTATTTTAATTATTATTAGTATTATTTTAATTTTCCAACCTGGAATATTCTCGAATCCTGTTGTTCGCTAAAATAGTTATTGAGTCAATTGGGAGTTTAAGTAGAGTAGGGAAATGCCCCTGTGTCAAGTAATAAATAAGTTTTAAAATGAAATCGATAATGAACTAAATTATTTTAGGGCGCCATGCCGAGTGGATTATGGAAATGAAGTGAGTCTGGGGATTTAGGGATCATCGGCCACTAATATGGCTTTGCGGCCCAGATGGTCAAGGTAGGGTGGGCAAAACGCTGCTACACCTACAGCTACTCAGCAGCACAACCCGTACTTCAGCATGTTCTGTTTCTTTGCAGAGCAACCTCTATGTGTTGCATAGCTTGTCACTCTTGGTAGTTTCTTTTCTGTATGGCCAGTCCGATCGATCATGTGTTAGGGAGGAAAACAGCACGCGAAATCAATATTATTATATGTATCCAATGCGAGCAGGTAGCACAGTGGTAAATCCTCACCCCCCCTTGCCGACGACAAATAGAAGCCGGAACCAGCGCGTGCTCCTCTGGTCGCTACAATAAGATCAGCTCGTTATGATAGCGTATCGCTATACGTTGTATGCTACACCCCTTTGGCAGAAAATGATGATGTTGATGGGCGAGGCAGCTTCTTGTTGGTCAGCTCTGTCTGGTGATTGGCAGGTGAGAGTGAATTTCTTGTGTTTTGGCAGTTTTTCGTGTTGGCGTGAATTGACTGTTTTTCTTTGTGTTTTAGTGGCTGGCCTCTGGACTTTTGTTGATTGGCGGTAGTGCTGCTGATGAGGCCTCCAAATTCGCCCATTATGCCTCGAGAGAATTGCAGGAGTGGCGAGGCAGCTGCTGGAGGGCAGCTCTGTCAGTTTAATAGCAGGTGAGTATGTTTAATGGTCATTTGCAGGTTGTTGTTAATTGTGTTTAATTATTGTCTATTTTAAGGTGGCATTGGCATTAAACTTCTGCTATTTGTCGCAATCAGTAGACGCCGTATAATCCGTCGCTTCGAAGTCGTCACTGGATTGTCCATTTAGGAACCTACGTAGGTCCTCATAAGGCTCTTCATCGGTCCATTGGCTGTCGTCGTCCATGTCCATATCCGGCTCACCGTCCGATATGGCTACTGCTGCTGCTGTATTGGCGGCTATTGGAACTGCTGCTGCTGTTGCTGCAGCCAATTTGGTGAGTTGCTCTGCATCTCTTCGATCCTCCTTTCCAACTCTGTTATACGCTGTACGTATAATTGCAGGTTTTGAGCGCAGCTGCCATCGCACTGGGCGTCTGGCCGCTGCTGCTGCTGGTGTTGGCGTGACGTCGGAGCATCATTCGCGATCGGCTGCATCGGCTGGACCCTCTGGTGTTGGCGCCCCCTGGTCGATGGCTGGGGATGTTGGTCGCCATACCGATGCTGCTGCGATGCTGCCGATCCGGTTGGTGTGGCGTTGCTGCTGCGGATTATGGAGTGGCTGTGGATGTGGCTGTGGATGTGGCTGCTGCTGGCGACGTTGTATTGGCTGGTGTCGCTGTTGGCTTGGCTGTGGCTGCTGTCTGCGACGCTCCTCCTCCCTGGCGACCCTGTGGGCCACGAGCCTCTGCCTGGCTGCCTTGTAGGATGGGCAACCCTTGTAGGCACTGATGTGCTGGCCCTGGCAGTTGGCGCACTTGGGAGCGACGTTCCTCGGCTTGCTGCATTCCGTCGTCAGGTGTCCACCCGCGCATTTCATGCAGACAGCAGCTCGTCTACAGTATGCGCGGGTGTGGCCAAACACCTGACATCGATGGCACTGGGCAGGGTCACGGGAGACTCCAAGTCTCTCAACCGTGACGGGCCTCCACCCAGGCGTCGCAGGCCGCATCAAGTGGCTGCTGGTCCGGCCACCAGATACGTTGTCGATTGTATTGTTGTTGGCCGCATCCGAGTGGCTGCTGGTCCGGCCACCCAGGATGCGTTGTTAGTAGAATTGGCCTGGCCTCCTCGACCACGTTCGTCGTCAATTGTAACGCGTTTGAGTGGCTGGTGGTCCGGCCACCCAGTTGAGGAGGTGTTTGCTTTGGCGTGTGATTTTAATTTGTGTTATTTGCAGGTACTTGTCGGCGTTTGGATGCTGTTGCTGGCGACCCTTGTCTGGTTTGTGTTGGCGTGAGAGGCGTTTGCAGGTGAGTATATGTGTTTATTGGCAGCCTCTCTCCTGATTCTCCTTCTTCTTTTGCAGGATTTGCTGGCGTCCGGCGGCTCAACACCAGGCCATCCCGCCCTCACATAATTGGCATGAGAGACGGGTGCGACCCAGTGGAGCGGCAACAGGCGCCAGCATCTGCGTCGTCGTTGGAAATGGAAGTGACGTCACGGCCATGGTCAGGCGGCAGCGTCATCAGAAAGGGCCTCCTTTTCCTTCCCTTTGGCAGGAATTGTCAGTGTTGATGGTGAGGCAGCTTCCTGCTGGGCAGCTCTGTCTGGTGATTGGCAGGTAAGTGTGGTTTCATGTGTTTTGGCCGCTTTTTGTGTTGTCGTGGTGCATGTGGTGGTGTGCAGATGGTGGGCAGTGGCAGTAGCTTTGGTGCTGCTGCTTGAGGCTACAGCGGTGCTGGCGACCGTGCTGGCTGGCCCGGACGCGGACGCGGACGCCAGGCGATGGCTATTCAGGAGCAGGGTGGCCGTGCTGCCCGAGCTGGGACTGCTGCCGGGGCTGGGATTGTTGCTGTTGCTGCTGGAACTATTGCTGTTGGCGCCGCTGTTCTGTGGCTGCTTCTTATAGACGGCCATCAGCGGGTCGGAGGCGCGGCGAATGCTGTTCATTCGTGCTGCTGTCGCGGCTGCTGCCGAGTAGCTGATGTTGCTGCTGTTTCCCCCTGCACTGCGTCGCATATTGTTGCCGTTGCTGCTCCCGCTACTGCCGCCGCACCTGTTGACGGGACTGTGGCCGTTGTGGCTGCTGGTGCTGCTGTGTCCGGGGCAGACTAGCGTCTCCTCCAGCTGAAACTTCTTGACCAGAGCCTTCACCGAGGTGGCCGATCCATGGGACTCTCCCGTGGGTGCCTTGCGATCACTTTCGGTGTGGTGGGCGCATCGGGAAAGAGTGTCAGGGTGGCCACCACTGTGGCGAACTCGTCGAGGCCGTTGCTGCCCAGCTGGATGGTGGCCTGCACCGGGGGCTTCTTCACAAATGTCGCCGTGTATGTGTTCTCCTTGTCCGAGTCGGAGGCTCGACGTGTGGGTGTCACGATCTGAGTGGGCTTGGCGGACAGGCAGACCGTGTTGCTCTGTCCGTGTCCATTGCTGGTCAGCGTGTGTATGGCTGTCGTTGTCTCTGTGCTGGTGCTGGTGCTGGTGCTGCTTATGGGGCTTCCAGGAGCTTCCCGGTGGCAATGAGTATTTTTGAGATGCTGCTACTGCTCCCATTGCTGTGGGCCCGATGGTGGCATTGTGCGTGGGTTTGTTGCTGCCACTGCTTGGCTTCTGTTGCTTTTGTTGTTCCTGTGACTGCTGTTGCTGTTCCTGCTCCTCTGCCTTCTCCTCGGCCACTGGCTCCTCCACTTCCTCATCCTCAAGGTCGTCTTCTTCCTCCTCCTCTTCCTCTTCCTCTTCAGCATCGCTCTGAGCCTGCAGATACATTTGTCTATCCATCGAGCTCTCATCCTTCAGCCAGACATGTTCCAGGCATCCAGCGGCACTCATGCGATCGTTTGGCTTAATTCGCAATGCGCGGCGTATGAAATCGATGGCCACTGGCGAGACGCCACCGAATAGGTTGTCCGGAAAGGTGAGCGCACACTGCGAGATATTGAGGAAGGTCTCCTGCTTGGTGTTCCCGCCAAAGGGCGAGAAGCCGGAGAGCAAGACATAGGAGAGAACGCCCACGGACCAGATGTCCGTCAGCAGGGAGAGTGGCTCGTACTGGAGCACCTCGGGGGCCACGTGGTCGGGTGTGCCGGCCATCTCGCGGACATTGATGCCCTCGCACACAACGCGCGAGATCCCAAAGTCACAGAGCTTGAGGCCATCTTCTATACGCTCGCCGGCGAGCAAAATATTCTGTGGCTTGAGGTCCAGGTGGGCAATGGATCGGTCGTGGAGAAACTTGAGAGCCTTCAGCACCTCTCGCATGCAGTGGCGGGCCTGGCCTCTGTCAGGCACTCCTCGTTGTCCAGTATGGTCTGCAGCTCGCCACCAGTGGCCAGTTCCAGCAGCAGGGCTGTGTCCGAACGGGTCTCGTGCACCGCATTCAGATTGACAATGTTCTCCTCGCCCTCGCAGAGTATTAGGACGGCGATCTCGTGTTTGATCTCCTTGTCGCTGCTCTGTGCGCGTCGGCGTCGCTTCAAGAACTTTGCCGCGAAATGGGAGCCCGTGTTCTTGTGAATGGCACGGCGAACGGCGGCGAATTTGCCCCTGGCAAACGGCGTCTGTTCCACCTCGTAGATCTCGTTGATGTCATGCGACACGAGCAATCCGTTAAAGCGTTCGGCATCTACATCCAAAAGCCCATCGCCTATGGGAAAGATTCCCTTTCGGTGAACATGATCTATCGATCTGTGCCGTGTCGCCATTGACGTTTTTTTCTGTGTTGCCCTGTTTTCTTTTTGTGGTGTCTGTCGTGTGCCGTGCCGCCCTTCCTCCACCACACCCATTACTTACCTTGACAAACTTTTGCTCCCGTCCACATCACAAACCAAAAAGAGAATAAAAGTGCCAATAAATACATTAAACACAAACACACACACACAAGAGACTTTTCAATTAAAAAACAACAAACAGGCAGCAGATCGCCAACACACAAACCAACAGCCAGCCATGACCAGAGGAATGGCCAGACGAGGGTCAACCAGACGACACAGCGACGGCGGCAGAGCGGCCCGCAGAGGCGCCCTAGCAGCAGCAGCAGCAGTCAAACAACACCAACACCAACACCGCCAATAGCAGCAGCAGCAGCAGAGCCCTCGGCGCAGGCGCCAACACCAACGCCCAGCCAATGCAGAGCGCCGACGCCACAGCCTTCCATCGAGTGAGTACCCAGCCATTGCCATGGCCGATATATCCACGGCCACAGCCACTCCCCCCTCGAGACCCGTCACAAAAACCGCGCCAACCACAAAGGGAAAGGCCGAAAAGACGCCGCTCTCACTGCCACTTTTCCCGCCTCTCACGCTCTTGGACGCACAAAACTGTTCAGGAGTAACGGGAGAGGGAGAAGACGGAGGAGAGCCGGCAAGCCGACGCGCAAGAGCGGAGCGCCAAAACGGCCAACGGGCAGCCACACACACACACACGACTGGATCGAACCTGTTGCGTGTCGAACCTGGTTCGAGCTCGAGCAGAGGGTCGATCCGAGCCATAGCCCAGCCTGCTCCAATGCCACAAATCCACCAACACCAAAACGACGCCGCGCCCTCATCGACAGTGGAGTGACGATGAGGGTGAGGGTGAGAGGAAGCAGGCTAGACGACGGGGCCGCCATCACCAGCAGCGGCAGCAAACACAAAACACAAATACAAACACCAACACCGTCACCGCCACTCACACCAGCACCATCGCTAATACCAACACCAACACAACAACTGCCACTCCCAATACACACACCCTTGCCATTGCCAATGACATCCGGCACGGCGAGTTCGGGCATCAGCCTGTGGAGGACAGAGGCTTGAGTATCCTCATCCGAGGTCTTCCCCATTCCACGCCCTCTGACTGGTTCCGGGACTGTATGCAGGCCGAGGGGTACACGGTCCGGTTTACTCGGGCGATCACCGATCGATTCGATCGCAGCCGCCAATACAACCTCTTCGAGGCTGAGATCGCCCCCAAACCGGACCGTGGTCAATTCGATGTGTTGAAGCTGCGACGCCTGGGTGGGAGGCCCGGCACGGTGGAGCGACTTGGAGTCTCCCGTGACCCTGCCCAGTGCCATCGATGTCAGGTGTTTGGCCACACCCGCGCATATTGTAGACGAGCTGCTGTCTGCATGAAATGCGCGGGTGGACATCAGACGACGGAGTGCAGCAAGCCAAGGGCCGTCAATCCCAAATGCGCCAACTGCCAAGGCGCCCACATCAGCGCCTACAAGGGCTGCAGCGCCTACAAGGCAGCCAGGCAGCGGCTCCTGGCCCACAGGGTCGCTGTCCAGGAGCATCGACGGCAGCAGCAGCAGCAGCCTCAGCCACTACGGCAACAGCCACAGCAAATGCAGCAGCCAATACAGCAGCAACAGCCAGCACATCGTCTCCAGCAGCCATCACAACGTCACCAGCAGCCACTACAGCGACAGTTGCAGCAGCAGCCACCCACACAGCCACTCCACCCACAGCCGCAGCAGCAACGCCAACGCGGTCCGGGTCGGCAGCATCGGCAACAGCTTCAGCATCGCGACCAACATCCCCAGCCACTGGCCGAGGGGCGCCAACACCACAGGGTCCTGTCGATGCAGCCGATCCCAAATCGTGCTCCGACGCCACGCCAACCCCAGCTACAGCAGCAGCCAGGCGCCCAGTGCGATGGGAGCTGTGCCCATATCCTGAAAAGATATGCCGTAAAAATTAAAGAGCTGGAGGATAATCTGGCAGCAATTTTGACGAAACTGCAAAACCTGCTGCAGGCAAGGGACGAGAGCACGGGAGGAGTGCCGCCACTTCAGACAAAAACAGCAGCAGCAGCATCCACACAGCCATCACCACGACCAACTGCAAATACGCACCATGACGCCGCAGCCATATCGGACTCCGAATCCGATATGGACTGCGAAGCAATTGACGACGAACATGACGACGAATGGACCGACCACGATCCATTCGACGATCTGGAGGGTCTGGGCCAAGTGTGGAGGGCCCAAATCGCCAGCGCACGCGAAAGCATGCGATCGGGCGGTGCCTGTTAATGCGCCCAATCGTTGATCCAGAGACAGCCACTGCAACAAAGGAAAAAAGACGTCAATACGGACAACAACGAAAAACGGCCAAAACACACAAAATCCACACTTACCTGCCAATCACCAGACAGAGCTGACCAACAAGAAGAAGCCTCGCCATCAACATCAACAATTTCCTGCCAAATGGGAGGAATATGAGGCCCCTTTCTGATGACGCTGCCACCGACCATCACAATGACGTCACGCCACTCCAATCAGACAACAGCCATTCCAACGACGACGCAGATGCTGTCGTCTGTTGCCGCTCCGCTGGTCGCACCCGTCTCTCATGCCAATTATGTGAGGGCGGGATGGCCCGGTGTTGAGCCGCCGGACGCCAGCAAATCCTGCAAAAGAAGGTGAAACAGGAGAGAGGCTGCCGATAAACACGAATACTCACCCGCAAACGTCTCTTACGCCAACACAAATCAGACAAGGGTCGCCAGCAACAACATCCAAATCAACGAAAGGCACCTGCAAATAAACGCAAATTAAAATCAAAAAGCCAAAACAAACACCTCCTCACCTGAGTGGCCGGACCAGCAGCCATTCAAAACGCAACTACAAATTGACGAAGAACGTGGCCGAGGAGGTCAGGCCAATCCACCTGACAGCGCATCCTGGGTGGCCGGACCAGCAGCCACTTGGATGCGGCCAATCAACAATTAAAATCGACAACGCATCCTGGTGGCCGGACCAGTTCGCCACTTGGATGTGGCCAATAACTCCGACCATTGCCATCACACACCGATGCCAATGCCAACACGATGACAATGCAGTTGGGTGGCCGGACCAGTGCCCCTCGAGTGCAGCAGCCAACACTAACCAACAGACAGATGCAACGTGGGCGGCCGGACCAGAGCCGCTTGCCATCAAGACCATCATTGCCCACGATGCACGCCAATACTCACAACCAGCCAATAAACAACACACAGGGGGACAACAGAGCCGGCCGGTATACAGCGTAATGTTCGCATTGCGTTTGTTATGCCGGCCGGTGCTTCGTTGTAGTTGTCCTCCTGTTAGAAATAAAATAAATATAATTAATATGTTTATATGTGTGTAAATGTATGTCAATTATCGTTTATTTTACCTTGTCTGCATCAATGTTCTTGTTGTAGATGTCAATCCTGTTGTTTTTTGTAGTTTTTGCATGTCCGTAGATAGTTTGTCCATAGTTTTAGTTACTAGCCTGTGATATTAGGAATAAGTTTTTGTAAATTAATGTAGTTTTTCTGTAGTTAATTGTATATTATTAGTAGTTTTCTGATTAGTTTTATTACCTTTTTCCTCTTCTTGCCCACCTATCTGCCATTCCCATATTTCCCCTGACATTTGGTATTACTAAAAATACCACGCAAATACCAGACTTGACCGATAACACACCAAAAAAGCAATACAAATTCAAATTGCATTTCTCAATGCCCAGTGTGTTATCGGTCGCAACTTCGGCAATTATTCCCAGCCAATTCCTCACCCACCCCCACCCACTTCAAATGCCACTAAATGCCAAATGAGGCTGAGCAGGAATAAAATGAACACTGCCATCCTTCGCCACTCAGCCAAATGCCCCAACAATGCCAATACAACCGCCCACAAGATGCTATGCGGTCGACTCTTCGGAGCGTCTCGCGCCCGGATCGTAAGATCCGGAAGTTGAAAGTATCCGGGCGGTTATACGGGAGCAGGCAAACTTTCCCCTTCCCATCCCATCCCATCCTTGACAACAGAGCAGCCAATTCACACAGCACAGAGAAACATTAGACACGGGCCATTGCCCAACAACAACACACACAGCCACTGAAACAGAAGGCCGTTCAAATCTTCCATTGCCTACTTATCGGTGCTGCTGCCCTCGGACTACTTTCATCTCACTCAATATTGGGGTGAGTGAAAGTGGAACCGGGGGTGAGAGCACCGGTAAATGACGATCGGCGATCGGGTCTTTCGAGTTGAGGGGGAGAGTATGGGAGTTGGCGGACATGTGAGAGTACCACCATGAACCTCGTCCGCCACTCTCATCTCGTCCACCCGCTCGAGAGGTCGCGATCGTCGGATGTATAATAATTGAACCATCGCCGCCGCCATTAAAATAAAATAAAATCGCAAGCTTGTTTGTTCGTTGCCATCAGTGTTGCCCGTGTCGTTTGTCGTTTTGACTGTTGTAGTGCGCTTGTTGTAAGAAAAAATTGTTTGCATCGACGTCTTAATTTTCCCTAAAATTATGCTACGCGAATAGGCTGAGTCTTCTGTTGGGTCCAAGAAAGCTAAGCTTTTAACACGCCATCTACTGGGTGCGCTTCGTCACCGTGGGCTGCCCATATTATTTTGTTTGGCTGACGTTTTAATCGGCCTCCTCCTCCCACTGTCATTTTGACAAATCGAAAAAGAAAAAGGGAAGAACGAGGGGATGAGGCCTTGATTTCCGGGAGAAGCAGCTGGCTCTCTCCTCGTCGTATCCGAACAGTACGGACGTACTTATCCAGCTCAAAAAAAAAAAAAATTAATAAAAGGTAAAAATCAAATAAAAGTTCTTGGGAGACCAGCACGATCCGCCGGCCTTTCGGAAGAAAGACCCCATCCACCCAGACGAGAAACCAATCCCCGATCCACGGTGCAGAGGATGGTGCGAATTTTCTGACGATCGCCCCAAAGCGGGCCACCGTAGAGTTGGGAAGCTCCACCCAACGCCCCAACGCCCTCCGCCAACGCGGTCCACCGTAGAGTTGGGAAGCTCCACCTAAAGCCCCAACGCCATCCACCACAGCGAGCCCTTCAGCAGTTCCCGAGCTTCAGCGCCGACAGAGAGCGGCCCCTCAGCCGTTTCCGAGCTTTAGCGCCGGCAGCAGCGAGCTCTTCGCCGCCCCAACGCGAGCCGTCGCGACCGAGAGTGAGCCATCCAGCCACCGGGCCAAGAGCCTTAAACAAAAAGTGCCAAGTGATCTTCCTTGCCAGGAATAACCAGACCCGTCCAAGGAAAAAGAGACCCTGACCCGAATTTTTTTTGTCACCGTGCTTCGCCCTAACCTAAAAGCCAGATCATGACATGTGAAGGTTAAATGTATTAAATAAACCCCAACGGAACGGGCAGAACTCGTATGATGCTCTTGTGGCCCATTGTGCGTTTATTCCCAAAGAACTTATGTGCGCTTGTTAGGCCGTTGACCCCTTTGTGCATATAAAACGAAACCAGCTGCTTGGAGCTTTTTCCGTGCGCCCACACCTTGGTCTATGGATCAAGACCTACCCCAACGAATCTAAATAAACGAATAAATATTGAATAAAGTATAAAATATAGAAGTTAAAGATGGAATAATTTGATTTATGAACTATATATGCTCAAAAAAAAAAAGCCCTAAACAAAAAGAAAAAGAAGATCAAGATAATCTGGTGTAAGCCGTGGTCATGCGTGTGCATGTGTGTGTGCTCTCTCTCTAAAACTTACAGGTATTCCCCTCGCCGAAAGATCTTTTGGACGTGGCCGGAACATGGAAGTACGTAAGTGAACAAACTCCCAGTTAACGTTTATAAACTTTTAACATAAAGAGACAAAAGAAAAAACCATACATGAGCCCGGTCGCCCGTAGTCTTTGATTTTTCCCTAAATTATGTTGGAGCTTTTTTTCGTTGTTGTAAAGAGGCCTTAAGCCCACGCAAAGCTCAAGAGCTTTGGAAGCTGTAAGCTTTAGCGCAGATCAGCGGCAGCAGGTGCTTCACACCTATGCGACGGTGATTAGTTACCCTTACTTCTGCATTAATACAAAAATACCGAAAATGAAGAAATCTTAAATTACAAAAGTTCCTACTTAAATATTCATTATTATTGTTATTATTCGTTAAATTATTCCAGTACCCTACCACCTGTTTTTGAGATCATATATTTTATTCCTATTATTTAAAATTATTATTCCTATAGTTTTAATTCTCTTATTGCCCTAGCTTATACTCACCCCATAACTATCTATCATTTTCCTTCTACCCATGTATTTAGCTTTAGGCACTATAGATAAAAATAAATATTGTTAAAGATTTGGAAATGAATTGTTAGAAGATTTTTGTTTAGGAGCCATGCAGGGATCGATGAGGGAGAGTGAGGTATGACCCCCGGCGAGAAAAGGGATCATCCATAAGCCATATTTTCTTCGGAATTAGGATGATCAAGGTTGGGAGGGCCATGGCTGTTGCATCCAACACCAGCACAGCTACCCGTCGGTTCGGATATGCAACGCGGAAGCCCACTTCCCTGTCCCCTTAATTCCTTTGTCCCTTCTAATTCCCCAGCCTCCTCATCCTCCTTCCCCAACCCCCTAACACTAGTCATACGGTCATACGCAGGGTATCGCACGCGGAAAAAAAAATAATAATAAGATAAGGTATCGACGCGAGCACGTATAGGAAAGGACCAGTATAGGAACCCCCCCATACTACCGATCATACAGCCGGAGCCAGCGCGTGCACCAGTCCTGCCCGATACACCCCCGACCAGCTCGAGTGGCACCGCCACACACAACAATCGTTGTATGTGATATGCTACATTTATCTTATTTTGGCGCCCAACGTGTGGCCCGATCCGGCTTGCCCCATTTAAAGAAATAACTTGGTCAAAAGTAACACCTGACTTTTATCCTTGCTAGACCGTTTTTTTTTGCAACTTATCCAGTGGATACTGTGGATCCGTGTAAGCTCATCATGGCCTACAGGGCCTTGTATCGTGCAGGGTATATTGGCGTGCAGTAGGTCCGATACACTGGAAGTGTTATAACTTATATTGGGTATAACTCCGTGGGTCGAGCTTAGCCTATCAACTAGTTAAAGATTGTTATAGGAGCTAAGCGAGAACACTACTGCAGGAAAGGAGAGCGCATTCCAAATCGTTTATGATGAAATTCTACGAAGATTGCCTCTAATTAACTGGGTTTTGGCTGTCCCGAGGAACCCCTGAGAAGATTACTGAGGTTGCAAGCCTCGGTAAGCCTAGGTGACATCGGACTCCCATACTACCTGATGATTAGTGGAACTAATCCAGCACCTTTCTCAGCCCCAATACTTCTGATCTGACCTTTTAGATTTCGCTGGATGAGGGATTATTTATCCTGCCACGGATTAACTTGTGAGGCAGATTTCAGTTATAAGTAGATTACCCTATTCCTGTCCCTTCCCTACCCGAAAACAATGCAATCCGCTTTACTCTATTCCTACCCAAAAAACGATTGCATGGCTCCTAAACTGTTTTGATATCTACATATCTATTGACTGTGACTTTTTTTTGTATTATTTTTTTTGCATTTGCTATATATATCTAATATATTCATACTTGGTGGTGCCCAAACCGAAATGGTGGTGTCTCGTAGTACGGAGAATTTAGCCCTCTCAGAAGACACGGGGAAACATTGCCAAATTTGCTCCGAAGTAATCGTTTACCAGATACAACTATTTTCGGCCAGTTGAGGGCACACCTTCCACAGAGTGTGCTTCACCGCTAAAAGTGGTAACAAACGGAAGTGTCCCACTTGTCAGCAAGACCTGAACATCACATCGGCCTCAGCTGAGAATCTTAGTCCCATTGGTCCGTCTACGTCTAGAGCACGAATGCCATCTGTTACTCAGTCCCTTCAGACTAGAAGTCCAAGCAAAAGAGTTGAAGCGTTAAGCCCTCTTGAGATGGCTAACTCAGAGAATGCCAACAGGTCTCCAATCTCCGTCGACCCTCAACAGAATCAGGCCACTATGGCGGAAACTATACAGCAGTCCATAGTGGACGCGATTAGAGTAGCTATGGTAGAGCAAACCCGAATTTTGGCGACCAGCATGGCTGATCAAACTAACCGGCTAGTTCGAGCCATTTCCGATGGACTTCAAAGTACGGCATCTGTACCCTCCCCGAACATAAATGCAGCTCGGATGCAACCGGTAGCAGAACTAGAACAGCAAACGATCGAGCAACTTTTTCGGCTGTCCACTAGTGAACAGGTACCAGTGCCGGGGATTAATCAATCGGGAAATAGTTCGTCACCCTCGAATTTGGGGCAAACCCGTAATGTTGGCTCAGGAGTTTCCACAGGTTCCTCCGCTTCATCCCTTCGGGCAGATCGTGTTAGCCAGATAATGTCTAATTGGAAACTGCGGTTTACGGGAAAGGCTGGTATGTCGATTGAGGACTTCATTTACCGTATTGAAGCACTTACAAAGCAAACTTTGGACGGTAACTTTGAAATAACAGCTCGATACGCCAGTAACCTCTTTGATGGAAGCGCCAGCGAGTGGTTTTGGCGGTATCATAAAAGTGTCCCTGAAGTCCGTTGGGCAGATCTATGCCTAGCCTTGCGTGGCCAATTTAAAGACGATAGAACAGATAGGAATATCAGAACAGAGATCGAATTAAGGAAACAGCAAACAAACGAGTCCTTTGATGATTTTCATGGCGTAATTGCCGCATTGGCAGATAAACTGTCTGAGCCCATGTCTGAGGCAGCCTTGGTTGAGACACTGCGAGCAAACCTTTTGGCTGATATACAGCATGAAATTTTATATGAGTCGGCTGCGACGGTGAAATCCTTACGTCACCTGGTCCGAACGCGAGAAATATTCATGCAGTCCGTAGCTAAAACCAAGCCTCCCCTGGCGGCCCCCCGAACTTTACCACGCCGCCAAGTCAATGCTATATTAGACGAATCTATTGCCCCAGATAGTGAAGAAGTAGGTGAAGAAGAAGATCTGGAAGTATCAGCCGTAGAGTTCGTCTGTTGGAATTGCGGTGGCAAAGGCCATCGATACCAAGAGTGCATGGCCGAACGTAGGGTATTTTGCTATGGTTGTGGCAGGGCCGATACTTATAAGCCTAGTTGCAGGAAGTGCAACCCCCACACGGCAAAAAACTCGTTGTCGCGTGCACCGCCGAAAAGTGCACGCAAACAACTGGTCAACCAAGCGACCAATACCGAGTGATCAATTCTTCTCCTTCCACTGACCTTATTATACCAGACGTGTCAAACAGCGTATACGCTGACCACCTTGCTAGCCCTCCAAATCGATCCCAGCGCCGAAGAAGCGATTTTAAGAAACATTGCAAACTTGAGAAAAGACTGCTCTTAGCTTCTGTAGTTGGAAAACCAAATGATTTACGACCCCATGCTCAGATTATGCTTTTTGGTAAACCAGTCATAGGACTAATGGATACTGGAGCTTCAGTTAGCTGCATAGGGGGAAGTTGCGCGTCCGACGTTATTCGGAATAAAGTCCAATATAAGCCGCTGTCCCTAAAAGTTAGAACTGCCGACGGAAAGAGCCAAAGTATAGTCGGCAAAATTTCCGCAAAAGTCACGTATAGAGGGGAATCCAAGGAACTTTGTTTTTATATTGTACCTTCCTTGACGGGTAATCTCTATTAAGGAATCGATTTTTGGACGGCTTTTGAACTTTTACCGTTGCACTTGATGACACAAAATTTACGTATTGAAACCTTAGAAGACCCCACAATGAGGGCGCTTCTGCCTTCACAGCAAGTATTACTACAGGAGGTAATAGCTCTCTTCCCATCTTACTCAAAGCAAGGTCTAGGAAAGACCTCTGTAATCACTCACACGATAGAGGTAGCCGACGCAAAGCCCATTAAACAACGCCACTATGCGGTGTCACCGGCAACGGAGAAGCTAATGTACGAGGAATTAGACCGAATGCTGAAGCTTGGGGTTATACAAGAATCGGTTAGTTCGTGGTCTTCGCCCGTAGTGCTGGTTAAAAAGCCTGGCAAGGTTAGATTGTGTATCGATTGTAGGAAAGTAAACTCGGTCACGGTAAAGGATGCATATCCCATGCCCCTTATAGACGGAATCCTGAGTAGACTACCGAAAGCAGAGTTCATCACAAGCATCGATCTAAAGGACGCGTTTTGGCAAATCCCTCTCGATCAAAAATCTCGTGATAAGACAGCGTTTACCGTGCCTGGCCGTCCCTTATACGAGTTTGTCGTCATGCCATTCGGCTTAACCAACGCACCCTGTACCTTGTCGCGACTTATGGATAAAGTCATACCAGCCCATCTACGGAATGAAATATTCATATATCTTGACGACCTCTTAGTTATATCCGATAATTTTGAGCACCATCTGGAGGTGTTGTCCCTGGTCGCATCCCAACTTTCCAAGGCCAATCTTACTATAAATGTGGAGAAAAGCAAATTTTGCCGGAAAGAAGTTAAATATTTAGGCCACGTGATTGGTGGTGGGAATATTCGCACTGATCCTGACAAAATAGCCGCCGTTAAGGACTTTCCAGCTCCCCAGTCGATCAAGCAAGTTCGTCGATTTCTTGGAATGACAGGCTGGTACCACAAGTTCATCCACAATTATGCAGCTATTAGTTCACCCATATCAGATACTCTGAAATCTAAGCGCAAGTTTATTTGGACTGACGAGGCTCAGCTTGCTTTCGAGTCATTAAAGTCCCAAATGTGTTCCGCGCCAGCTCTACATAGCCCAAATTTCTCCATACCATTCTCAATACACTGTGACGCCAGTCATACCGGCGTAGGGGCAGTTCTAATGCAAGAAAACAACGAGGGCGCAGACGTACCAATTGCTTTTATGTCGAAAAAGCTTAACAAATGCCAGAGGCAGTACACTGTAACTGAAAAAGAGTGTTACGCTGCGGTTTTAGCCGTAAAAAAGTTCAGGGCATACATTGAGGGCCAAGAATTCACAATCATTACAGATCATGCCTCCTTAAAGTGGCTTATGTCGCAGGCTGATCTTAGCTCCCGATTGGCTCGCTGGTCCTTAAAGTTGCAGGGATTTGAATTTAAAATCTTACACCGAAAAGGGAGTGATAACATAGTCCCCGATGCCTTGTCCCGTACGCACTCAGAAGACTTGTCCTTCTTGGCAATTGATAGCATGTTGGTCGACCCTGATTCTCCTGAGTTCAAATCACCAGAATATCAGTCAATTAAAGAGAAGATTAGGTTGAACAGTTCCCGATTGCCTGATCTGAAAATCAAAGATGAACGCATCTTTCGGCGTGCGGAACATGCCGATGGAACCAAGATCACAGACGATTCCTGCTGGAAACTTTGGATACCCCCATCCCTTGTAAAACCCGTCCTCAAAGCTGCCCATGAGGATCCCTTGTGTGCCCACAGTGGGATAAATAAAACCCTTGAAAGACTCAGGCGATCTTATTATTGGCCAAACTTAGCGGTGGATGTCAAAGAACTCATAAATAATTGCCATATCTGTAAAACCACGAAGCATCCAAATCAACCCTTAAAGCCACCAATGGGAAATACGGGCTTACCTTCTCGATTCTTTCAAAAATTATTTGTAGACTTTTTAGGACCTTATCCGAGAAGCAAGTCAGGAAATATTGTTAGACCATCTGTCAAAATTTCCATTTTTGAAGCCCGTACGAAAATTTACAGCAGATTCCATAAAACGCTTCCTGGAAGAAGACCTCTTAAACTGTTTCGGGGTCCCCGAAACCATCGTAAGCGATAATGGGGTCCAATTTAAATCTCACACTTTTAACTCCTTGCTTGACAAATATAATATCTCTCATGTCTATACTGCCTTTTATTCTCCTCAAGCCAATGCTTCGGAGAGAGTAAATAGATCCGTTCTGGCGGCCATAAAAAATTATGTTGACCCGGATCAACGTAATTGGGATGAGAAATTAAGCAGCATTTGCTGTGCACTTCGGTCTAGCCATCATTTAGCCATAAGCACTACCCCGTATCGGCTTGCTTTTGGACAGCATATGGTAACCGATGCCAGTAGCTATAAACTGATGCGTAACCTAGACATGTTAGAAGATCGCGGTGTCCAATTTTCGCGAGAAGATTCCTTCGACATAATTCGCAGCAAAGCAAAAGGCTCTATACAGGCCCAGCACTTCCGAAATGCCAGATCCTATAACTTACGAACGAGACAAATTTCCTATAGGGATGGACAGGAAGTATATAGACGTAACTTTCAGCAAAGCAATTTCGCTAAGGGCTTTAGCGCAAAGTTAGCACCAACCTTTATAAAGTCCCGAGTGCGCAGGAAGCTAGGAAACTGCTATTACGAACTTGAAGATCTTCAAGGCCGCCTTGTAGGCAAATTTCATACCAAGGATATAAAACCTTGACATGAATTGTTACAAGCGCGGATCCCACTTTGGGTGTCCCACCCCAAGCGTGATTTAAGTGGGGGGGATTATGTAGTGCGCTTGTTGTAAGAAAAAATTGTTTGCATCGACGTCTTAATTTTCCCTAAAATTATGCTACGCGAATAGGCTAAGTCTTCTGTTGGGTCCAAGAAAGCTAAGCTTTTAACACGCCATCTACTGGGTGCGCTTCGTCACCGTGGGCTGCCCATATTATTTTGTTTGGCTGACGTTTTAATCGGCCTCCTCCTCCCACTGTCATTTTGACAAATCGAAAAAGAAAAAGGGAAGAACGAGGGGATGAGGCCTTGATTTCCGGGAGAAGCAGCTGGCTCTCTCCTCGTGGTATCCGAACAGTACGGACGTACTTATCCAGCTCAAAAAAAAAAAAAATTAATAAAAGGTAAAAATCAAATAAAAGTTCTTGGGAGACCAGCACGATCCGCCGGCCTTTCGGAAGAAAGACCCCATCCACCCAGACGAGAAACCAATCCCCGATCCACGGTGCAGAGGATGGTGCGAATTTTCTGACGATCGCCCCAAAGCGGGCCACCGTAGAGTTGGGAAGCTCCACCCAACGCCCCAACGCCCTCCGCCAACGCGGTCCACCGTAGAGTTGGGAAGCTCCACCTAAAGCCCCAACGCCATCCACCATAGCGAGCCCTTCAGCAGTTCCCGAGCTTCAGCGCCGACAGAGAGCGGCCCCTCAGCCGTTTCCGAGCTTTAGCGCCGGCAGCAGCGAGCTCTTCGCCGCCCCAACGCGAGCCGTCGCGACCGAGAGTGAGCCATCCAGCCACCGGGCCAAGAGCCTTAAACAAAAAGTGCCAAGTGATCTTCCTTGCCAGGAATAACCAGACCCGTCCAAGGAAAAAGAGACCCTGACCCGAATTTTTTTTGTCACCGTGCTTCGCCCTAACCTAAAAGCCAGATCATGACATGTGAAGGTTAAATGTATTAAATAAACCCCAACGGAACGGGCAGAACTCGTATGATGCTCTTGTGGCCCATTGTGCGTTTATTCCCAAAGAACTTATGTGCGCTTGTTAGGCCGTTGACCCCTTTGTGCATATAAAACGAAACCAGCTGCTTGGAGCTTTTTCCGTGCGCCCACACCTTGGTCTATGGATCAAGACCTACCCCAACGAATCTAAATAAACGAATAAATATTGAATAAAGTATAAAATATAGAAGTTAAAGATGGAATAATTTGATTTATGAACTATATATGCTCAAAAAAAAAAGCCCTAAACAAAAAGAAAAAGAAGATCAAGATAATCTGGTGTAAGCCGTGGTCATGCGTGTGCATGTGTGTGTGCTCTCTCTCTAAAACTTACAGGTATTCCCTCGCCGAAAGATCTTTTGGACGTGGCCGGAACATGGAAGTACGTAAGTGAACAAACTCCCAGTTAACGTTTATAAACTTTTAACATAAAGAGACAAAAGAAAAAACCATACATGAGCCCGGTCGCCCGTAGTCTTTGATTTTTCCCTAAATTATGTTGGAGCTTTTTTTCGTTGTTGTAAAGAGGCCTTAAGCCCACGCAAAGCTCAAGAGCTTTGGAAGATGTAAGCTTTAGCGCAGATCAGCGGCAGCAGGTGCTTCACACCTATGCGACGGTGATTAGTTACCCTTACTTCTGCATTAATACAAAAATACCGAAAATGAAGAAATCTTAAATTACAAAAGTTCCTACTTAAATATTCATTATTATTGTTATTATTCGTTAAATTATTCCCAGTACCCTACCACCTGTTTTTGAGATCATATATTTTATTCCTATTATTTAAAATTATTATTCCTATAGTTTTAATTCTCTTATTGCCCTAGCTTATACTCACCCCATAACTATCTATCATTTTCCTTCTACCCATGTATTTAGCTTTAGGCACTATCGATAAAAATAAATATTGTTAAAGATTTGGAAATGAATTGTTAGAAGATTTTTGTTTAGGAGCCATGCAGGGATCGATGAGGGAGAGTGAGGTATGACCCCCGGCGAGAAAAGGGATCATCCATAAGCCATATTTTCTTCGGAATTAGGATGATCAAGGTTGGGAGGGCCATGGCTGTTGCATCCAACACCAGCACAGCTACCCGTCGGTTCGGATATGCAACGCGGAAGCCCACTTCCCTGTCCCCTTAATTCCTTTGTCCCTTCTAATTCCCCCAGCCTCCTCATCCTCCTTCCCCAACCCCCTAACACTAGTCATACGGTCATACGCAGGGTATCGCACGCGGAAAAAAAAATAATAATAAGATAAGGTATCGACGCGAGCACGTATAGGAAAGGACCAGTATAGGAACCCCCCCATACTACCGATCATACAGCCGGAGCCAGCGCGTGCACCAGTCCTGCCCGATACACCCCCGACCAGCTCGAGTGGCACCGCCACACACAACAATCGTTGTATGTGATATGCTACACTGTTTGTCGTATATCGTTTGCCGTGTCATTTGTGCTCTGGTGCCAAAAAATAAAGACAGTGAAGGCCAGACGACGCCAAGCCAAGCCAGGCAGCAGCCATTTTGTGTCGCCCACCCCCCCCCCCCCCTCACCATTCGCCGCTGTACATGACCATTCCAAACGCGGAAAAGTGCTCCTCGCCAATCCACCACGCCACAGCCCTTCCTTCACCCCACCCACTACTATCTCCGACAAGCTTTAGTTCCTGTGCCACTACAAACATCACAAACAGCACAATCTAAAAGAGAAAACTGTGATAGACAAGAAAAAAAAATAAAAAAAATAAAGAGAACTAAGGTGCCAATAAATACATTAAACACAAACACACACACACAAGAGACTTTTCAATTAAAAAACAACAAACCGGCAGCAGATCGCCAACACACAAACCAACAGCCAGCCATGACCAGAGGAATGGCCAGACGAGGGTCAACCAGACGACACAGCGACGGCGGCAGAGCGGCCCGCAGAGGCGCCCTAGCAGCAGCAGCAGCAGCCAACAACACCAACACCAACACCGCCAATAGCAGCAGAGCCCTCGGCGCAGGCGCCAACACCAACGCCCCAGCCAATGCAGAGCGCCGACGCCACAGCCTTCCATCGAGTGAGTACCCAGCCATTGCCATGGCCGATATATCCACGGCCACAGCCACTCCCCCCTCGAGACCCGTCACAAAAACCGCGCCAACCACAAAGGGAAAGGCCAAAAAGACGCCTCTCACGCTCTTGGACGCACAAAACTGTTCAGGAGTAACGGGAGAGGGAGAAGACGGAGGAGAGCCGGCAAGCCGACGCGCAAGAGCGGAGCGCCAAAACGGCCAACGGGCAGCCACACACACACACACGACCGGATCGAACCTGTTGCGTGTCGAACCTGGTTCGAGCTCGAGCAGAGGGTCGATCCGAGCCATAGCCCAGCCTGCTCCAATGCCACAAATCCCACCAACACCAAAACGACGCCGCGCCCTCATCGACAGTGGGAGTGACGATGAGGGTGAGGGTGAGAGGAAGCAGGCTAGACGACGGGGCCGCCATCACCAGCAGCGGCAGCAAACACAAAACACAAATACAAACACCAACACCGTCACCTCCACTCACACCAGCACCATCGCCAATACCAACACCAACACAACTACTGCCACTCCCAATACACACACCCTTGCCATTGCCAATGACATCCGGCACGGCGAGTTCGGGCATCAGCCTGTGGAGGACAGAGGCTTGAGGATCCTCATCCGAGGTCTTCCCCATTCCACGCCCTCTGACTGGTTCCGGGACTGTATGCAGGCCGAGGGGTACACGGTCCGGTTTACTCGGGCGATCACCGATCGATTCGATCGCAGCCGCCAATACAACCTCTTCGAGGCTGAGATCGCCCCCAAACCGGACCGTGGTCAATTCGATGTGTTGAAGCTGCGACGCCTGGGTGGGAGGCCCGTCACGGTTGAGAGACTTGGAGTCTCCCGTGACCCTGCCCAGTGCCATCGATGTCAGGTGTTTGGCCACACCCGCGCATATTGTAGACGAGCTGCTGTCTGCATGAAATGCGCGGGTGGACATCAGACGACGGAGTGCAGCAAGCCAAGGGCCGTCAATCCCAAATGCGCCAACTGCCTAGGCGCCCACATCAGCGCCTACAAGGGCTGCAGCGCCTACAAGGCAGCCAGGCAGCGGCTCCTGGCCCACAGGGTCGCTGTCCAGGAGCATCGACGGCAGCAGCAGCAGCAGCCTCAGCCACTACGGCAACAGCCACAGCAAATGCAGCAGCCAATACAGCAGCAACAGCCAGCACATCGTCTCCAGCAGCCATCACAACGTCACCAGCAGCCACTACAGCGACAGTTGAAGCAGCAGCCACCCACACAGCCAATCCACCCACAGCCGCAGCAGCAACGCCAACGCGGTCCGGGTCGGCAGCATCGGCAACAGCTTCAGCATCGCGACCAACATCCCCAGCCACTGGCCGATGGGCGCCAACACCACAGGGTCCTGTCGATGCAGCCGATCCCAAATCGTGCTCCGACGCCACGCCAACCCCAGCTACAGCAGCAGCCAGGCGCCCAGTGCGATGGGAGCTGTGCCCATATCCTGAAAAGATATGCCGTAAAAATTAAAGAGCTGGAGGATAAGCTGGCAGCAATTTTGACGAAACTGCAAAACCTGCTGCAGGCAAGGGACGAGAGCACGGGAGGAGTGCCGCCACTTCAGACAAAAACAGCAGCAGCAGCATCCACACAGCCATCACCACGACCAACTGCAAATACGCACCATGACGCCGCAGCCATATCGGACTCCGAATCCGATATGGACTGCGAAGCAATTGACGACGAACATGACGACGAATGGACCGACCACGATCCATTCGACGATCTGGAGGGTCTGGGCCAAGTGTGGAGGGCCCAAATCGCCAGCGCACGCGAAAGCATGCGATCGGGCGGTGCCTGTTAATGCGCCCAATCGTTGATCCAGAGACAGCCACTGCAACAAAGGAAAAAAGACGTCAATACGGACAACAACGAAAAAACGGCCAAAACACACAAAATCCACACTTACCTGCCAATCACCAGACAGAGCTGACCAACAAGAAGCTGCCTCGCCATCAACATCAACAATTTCCTGCCAAATGGGAGGAATATGAGGCCCCTTTCTGATGACGCTGCCAGCGACCATCACAATGACGTCACGCCACTCCAATCAGACAACAGCCATTCCAACGACGACGCAGATGCTGTTCGCCAGCAACAACATCCAAATCAACGAAAGGCACCTGCAATGTGGCCAATAACTCCGACCATTGCCATCACACACCGATGCCAATGCCAACACGATGACAATGCAGTTGGGTGGCCGGACCAGTGCCCCTCGAGTGCAGCAGCCAACACTAACCAACAGACAGATGCAACGTGGGCGGCCGGACCAGAGCCGCTTGCCATCAAGACCATCATTGCCCACGATGCACGCCAATACTCACAACCAGCCAATAAACAACACACAGGGGGACAACAGAGCCGGCCGGTATACAGCGTAATGTTCGCATTGCGTTTGTTATGCCGGCCGGTGCTTCGTTGTAGTTGTCCTCCTGTTAGAAATAAAATAAATATAATTAATATGTTTATATGTGTGTAAATGTATGTCAATTATCGTTTATTTTACCTTGTCTGCATCAATGTTCTTGTTGTAGATGTCAATCCTGTTGTTTTTTGTAGTTTTTGCATGTCCGTAGATAGTTTGTCCATAGTTTTAGTTACTAGCCTGTGATATTAGGAATAAGTTTTTGTAAATTAATGTAGTTTTTCTGTAGTTAATTGTATATTATTAGTAGTTTTCTGATTAGTTTTATTACCTTTTTCCTCTTCTTCCCCACCTATCTGCCATTCCCATATTTCCCCTGACATTTGGTATTACTAAAAATACCACGCAAATACCAGACTTGACCGATAACACACAAAAAAAGCCAATACAAATTCAAATTGCATTTCTCAATGCCCAGTGTGTTATCGGTCGCAACTTCGGCAATTATGCCCAGCCAATTCCTCACCCACCCCCCACCCACTTCAAATGCCACTAAATGCCAAATGAGGCTGAGCAGGAATAAAATGAACACTGCCATCCTTCGCCACTCAGCCAAATGCCCCAACAATGCCAATACAACCGCCCACAAGATGCTATGCGGTCGACTCTTCGGAGCGTCTCGCGCCCGGATCGTAAGATCCGGAAGTTGAAAGTATCCGGGCGGTTATACGGGAGCAGGCAAACTTTCCCCTTCCCATCCCATCCCATCCTTGACAACAGAGCAGCCAATTCACACAGCACAGAGAAACATTAGACACGGGCCATTGCCCAACAACAACACACACAGCCACTGAAACAGAAGGCCGTTCAAATCTTCCATTGCCTACTTATCGGTGCTGCTGCCCTCGGACTACTTTCATCTCACTCAATATTGGGGTGAGTGAAAGTGGAACCGGGGTGAGAGCACCGGTAAATGACGATCGGCGATCGGGTCTTTCGAGTTGAGGGGGAGAGTATGGGAGTTGGCGGACATGTGAGAGTACCACCATGAACCTCGTCCGCCACTCTCATCTCGTCCACCCGCTCGAGAGGTCGCGATCGTCGGATGTATAATAATTGAACCATCGCCGCCGCCATTAAAATAAAATAAAATCGCAAGCTTGTTTGTTCGTTGCCATCAGTGTTGCCCGTGTCGTTTGTCGTTTTGACTGTTTGTCGTATATCGTTTGCCATGTCATTTGTGCTCTGGTGCCAAAAAATAAAGACAGTGAAGGCCAGACGACGCCAAGCCAAGCCAGGCAGCAGCCATTTTGTGCGCCAACACCAACGCCCCAGCCTATGCAGAGCGCCGACGCCACAGCCTTCCATCGAGTGAGTACCCAGCCATTGCCATGGCCGATATATCCACGGCCACAGCCACTCCCCCCTCGAGACCCGTCACAAAAACCGCGCCAACCACAAAGGGAAAGGCCGAAAAGACGCCGCTCTCACTGCCACTTTTCCCGCCTCTCACGCTCTTGGACGCACAAAACTGTTCAGGAGTAACGGGAGAGGGAGAAGACGGAGGAGAGCCGGCAAGCCGACGCGCAAGAGCGGAGCGCCAAAACGGCCAACGGGCAGCCACACACACACACACGACCGGATCGAACCTGTTGCGTGTCGAACCTGGTTCGAGCTCGAGCAGAGGGTCGATCCGAGCCATAGCCCAGCCTGCTCCAATGCCACAAATCCCACCAACACCAAAACGACGCCGCGCCCTCATCGACAGTGGGAGTGACGATGAGGGTGAGGGTGAGAGGAAGCAGGCTAGACGACGGGGCCGCCATCACCAGCAGCGGCAGCAAACACAAAACACAAATACAAACACCAACACCGTCACCTCCACTCACACCAGCACCATCGCCAATACCAACACCAACACAACTACTGCCACTCCCAATACACACACCCTTGCCATTGCCAATGACATCCGGCACGGCGAGTTCGGGCATCAGCCTGTGGAGGACAGAGGCTTGAGGATCCTCATCCGAGGTCTTCCCCATTCCACGCCCTCTGACTGGTTCCGGGACTGTATGCAGGCCGAGGGGTACACGGTCCGGTTTACTCGGGCGATCACCGATCGATTCGATCGCAGCCGCCAATACAACCTCTTCGAGGCTGAGATCGCCCCCAAACCGGACCGTGGTCAATTCGATGTGTTGAAGCTGCGACGCCTGGGTGGGAGGCCCGTCACGGTTGAGAGACTTGGAGTCTCCCGTGACCCTGCCCAGTGCCATCGATGTCAGGTGTTTGGCCACACCCGCGCATATTGTAGACGAGCTGCTGTCTGCATGAAATGCGCGGGTGGACATCAGACGACAGAGTGCAGCAAGCCAAGGGCCGTCAATCCCAAATGCGCCAACTGCCAAGGCGCCCACATCAGCGCCTACAAGGGCTGCAGCGCCTACAAGGCAGCCAGGCAGCGGCTCCTGGCCCACAGGGTCGCTGTCCAGGAGCATCGACGGCAGCAGCAGCAGCAGCCTCAGCCACTACGGCAACAGCCACAGCAAATGCAGCAGCCAATACAGCAGCAACAGCCAGCACATCGTCTCCAGCAGCCATCACAACGTCACCAGCAGCCACTACAGCGACAGTTGCAGCAGCAGCCACCCACACAGCCACTCCACCCACAGCCGCAGCAGCAACGCCAACGCGGTCCGGGTCGGCAGCATCGGCAACAGCTACAGCATCGCGACCAACATCCCCAGCCACTGGCCGAGGGGCGCCAACACCACAGGGTCCTGTCGATGCAGCCGATCCCAAATCGTGCTCCGACGCCACGCCAACCCCAGCTACAGCAGCAGCCAGGCGCCCAGTGCGATGGGAGCTGTGCCCATATCCTGAAAAGATATGCCGTAAAAATTAAAGAGCTGGAGGATAAGCTGGCAGCAATTTTGACGAAACTGCAAAACCTGCTGCAGGCAAGGGACGAGAGCACGGGAGGAGTGCCGCCACTTCAGACAAAAACAGCAGCAGCAGCATCCACACAGCCATCACCACGACCAACTGCAAATACGCACCATGACGCCGCAGCCATATCGGACTCCGAATCCGATATGGACTGCGAAGCAATTGACGACGAACATGACGACGAATGGACCGACCACGATCCATTCGACGATCTGGAGGGTCTGGGCCAAGTGTGGAGGGCCCAAATCGCCAGCGCACGCGAAAGCATGCGATCGGGCGGTGCCTGTTAATGCGCCCAATCGTTGATCCAGAGACAGCCACTGCAACAAAGGAAAAAAGACGTCAATACGGACAACAACGAAAAACGGCCAAAACACACAAAATCCACACTTACCTGCCAATCACCAGACAGAGCTGACCAACAAGAAGAAGCCTCGCCATCAACATCAACAATTTCCTGCCAAATGGGAGGAATATGAGGCCCCTTTCTGATGACGCTGCCATCGACCATCACAATGACGTCACGCCACTCCAATCAGACAACAGCCATTCCAACGACGACGCAGATGCTGGCGTCTGTTGCCGCTCCGCTGGGTCGCACCCGTCTCTCATGCCAATTATGTGAGGGCGGGATGGCCCGGTGTTGAGCCGCCGAACGCCAGCAAATCCTGCAAAAGAAGGTGAAACAGGAGAGAGACTGCCGATAAACACGAATACTCACCCGCAAACGTCTCTTACGCCAACACAAATCAGACAAGGGTCGCCAGCAACAACATCCAAATCAACGAAAGGCACCTGCAAATAAACGCAAATTAAAATCAAAAAGCCAAAACAAACACCTCCTCACCTGAGTGGTCGGAACAGCAGCCATTCAAAACGCAACTACAAATTGACGAAGAACGTGGCCGAGGAGGCCAGGCCAATCCACCTGACAGCGCATCCTGGGTGGCCGGACCAGCAGCCACTTGGATGCGGCCAATAACTCCGACCATTGCCATCACACACCGATGCCAATGCCAACACGATGACAATGCAGTTGGGTGGCCGGACCAGTGCCCCTCGAGTGCAGCAGCCAACACTAACCAACAGACAGATGCAACGTGGGCGGCCGGACCAGAGCCGCTTGCCATCAAGACCATCATTGCCCACGATGCACGCCAATACTCACAACCAGCCAATAAACAACACACAGGGGACAACAGAGCCGGCCGGTATACAGCGTAATGTTCGCATTGCGTTTGTTATGCCGGACGGTGCTTCGTTGTAGTTGTCCTCCTGTTAGAAATAAAATAAATATAATTAATATGTTTATATGTGTGTAAATGTATGTCAATTATCGTTTATTTTACCTTGTCTGCATCAATGTTCTTGTTGTAGATGTCAATCCTGTTGTTTTTTGTAGTTTTTGCATGTCCGTAGATAGTTTGTCCATAGTTTTAGTTACTAGCCTGTGATATTAGGAATAAGTTTTTGTAAATTAATGTAGTTTTTCTGTAGTTAATTGTATATTATTAGTAGTTTTCTGATTAGTTTTATTACCTTTTTCCTCTTCTTCCCCACCTATCTGCCATTCCCATATTTCCCCTGACATTTGGTATTACTAAAAATACCACGCAAATACCAGACTTGACCGATAACACACCAAAAAAGCCAATACAAATTCAAATTGCATTTCTCAATGCCCAGTGTGTTATCGGTCGCAACTTCGGCAATTATGCCCAGCCAATTCCTCACCCACCCCCCACCCACTTCAAATGCCACTAAATGCCAAATGAGGCTGAGCAGGAATAAAATGAACACTGCCATCCTTCGCCACTCAGCCAAATGCCCCAACAATGCCAATACAACCGCCCACAAGATGCTATGCGGTCGACTCTTCGGAGCGTCTCGCGCCCGGATCGTAAGATCCGGAAGTTGAAAGTATCCGGGCGGTTATACGGGAGCAGGCAAACTTTCCCCTTCCCATCCCATCCCATCCTTGACAACAGAGCAGCCAATTCACACAGCACAGAGAAACATTAGACACGGGCCATTGCCCAACAACAACACACACAGCCACTGAAACAGAAGGCCGTTCAAATCTTCCATTGCCTACTTATCGGTGCTGCTGCCCTCGGACTACTTTCATCTCACTCAATATTGGGGTGAGTGAAAGTGGAACCGGGGGTGAGAGCACCGGTAAATGACGATCGGCGATCGGGTCTTTCGAGTTGAGGGGGAGAGTATGGGAGTTGGCGGACATGTGAGAGTACCACCATGAACCTCGTCCGCCACTCTCATCTCGTCCACCCGCTCGAGAGGTCGCGATCGTCGGATGTATAATAATTGAACCATCGCCGCCGCCATTAAAATAAAATAAAATCGCAAGCTTGTTTGTTCGTTGCCATCAGTGTTGCCCGTGTCGTTTGTCGTTTTGACTGTTTGTCGTATATCGTTTGCCGTGTCATTTGTGCTCTGGTGCCAAAAAATAAAGACAGTGAAGGCCAGACGACGCCAAGCCAAGCCAGGCAGCAGCCATTTTGTGCGCCAACACCAACGCCCCAGCCTATGCAGAGCGCCGACGCCACAGCCTTCCATCGAGTGAGTACCCAGCCATTGCCATGGCCGATATATCCACGGCCACAGCCACTCCCCCCTCGAGACCCGTCACAAAAACCGCGCCAACCACAAAGGGAAAGGCCGAAAAGACGCCGCTCTCACTGCCACTTTTCCCGCCTCTCACGCTCTTGGACGCACAAAACTGTTCAGGAGTAACGGGAGAGGGAGAAGACGGAGGAGAGCCGGCAAGCCGACGCGCAAGAGCGGAGCGCCAAAACGGCCAACGGGCAGCCACACACACACACACGACCGGATCGAACCTGTTGCGTGTCGAACCTGGTTCGAGCTCGAGCAGAGGGTCGATCCGAGCCATAGCCCAGCCTGCTCCAATGCCACAAATCCCACCAACACCAAAACGACGCCGCGCCCTCATCGACAGTGGGAGTGACGATGAGGGTGAGGGTGAGAGGAAGCAGGCTAGACGACGGGGCCGCCATCACCAGCAGCGGCAGCAAACACAAAACACAAATACAAACACCAACACCGTCACCTCCACTCACACCAGCACCATCGCCAATACCAACACCAACACAACTACTGCCACTCCCAATACACACACCCTTGCCATTGCCAATGACATCCGGCACGGCGAGTTCGGGCATCAGCCTGTGGAGGACAGAGGCTTGAGGATCCTCATCCGAGGTCTTCCCCATTCCACGCCCTCTGACTGGTTCCGGGACTGTATGCAGGCCAAACACCTGACATCGATGGCACTGGGCAGGGTCACGGGAGACTCCAAGTCTCTCAACCGTGACGGGCCTCCCACCCAGGCGTCGCAGCTTCAACACATCGAATTGACCACGGTCCGGTTTACTCGGGCGATCACCGATCGATTCGATCGCAGCCGCCAATACAACCTCTTCGAGGCTGAGATCGCCCCCAAACCGGACCGTGGTCAATTCGATGTGTTGAAGCTGCGACGCCTGGGTGGGAGGCCCGTCACGGTTGAGAGACTTGGAGTCTCCCGTGACCCTGCCCAGTGCCATCGATGTCAGGTGTTTGGCCACACCCGCGCATATTGTAGACGAGCTGCTGTCTGCATGAAATGCGCGGGTGGACATCAGACGACGGAGTGCAGCAAGCCAAGGGCCGTCAATCCCAAATGCGCCAACTGCCAAGGCGCCCACATCAGCGCCTACAAGGGCTGCAGCGCCTACAAGGCAGCCAGGCAGCGGCTCCTGGCCCACAGGGTCGCTGTCCAGGAGCATCGACGGCAGCAGCAGCAGCAGCCTCAGCCACTACGGCAACAGCCACAGCAAATGCAGCAGCCAATACAGCAGCAACAGCCAGCACATCGTCTCCAGCAGCCATCACAACGTCACCAGCAGCCACTACAGCGACAGTTGCAGCAGCAGCCACCCACACAGCCACTCCACCCACAGCCGCAGCAGCAACGCCAACGCGGTCCGGGTCGGCAGCATCGGCAACAGCTACAGCATCGCGACCAACATCCCCAGCCACTGGCCGAGGGGCGCCAACACCACAGGGTCCTGTCGATGCAGCCGATCCCAAATCGTGCTCCGACGCCACGCCAACCCCAGCTGCAGCAGCAGCCAGGCGCCCAGTGCGATGGGAGCTGTGCCCATATCCTGAAAAGATATGCCGTAAAAATTAAAGAGCTGGAGGATAAGCTGGCAGCAATTTTGACGAAACTGACAAACCTGCTGCAGGCAAGGGACGAGAGCACGGGAGGAGTGCCGCCACTTCAGACAAAAACAGCAGCAGCAGCATCCACACAGCCATCACCACGACCAACTGCAAATACGCACCATGACGCCGCAGCCATATCGGACTCCGAATCCGATATGGACTGCGAAGCAATTGACGACGAACATGACGACGAATGGACCGACCACGATCCATTCGACGATCTGGAGGGTCTGGGCCAAGTGTGGAGGGCCCAAATCGCCAGCGCACGCGAAAGCATGCGATCGGGCGGTGCCTGTTAATGCGCCCAATCGTTGATCCAGAGACAGCCACTGCAACAAAGGAAAAAAGACGTCAATACGGACAACAACGAAAAACGGCCAAAACACACAAAATCCACACTTACCTGCCAATCACCAGACAGAGCTGACCAACAAGAAGAAGCCTCGCCATCAACATCAACAATTTCCTACCAAATGGGAGGAATATGAGGCCCCTTTCTGATGACGCTGCCACCGACCATCACAATGACGTCACGCCACTCCAATCAGACAACAGCCATTCCAACGACGACGCAGATGCTGGCGTCTGTTGCCGCTCCGCTGGGTCGCACCCGTCTCTCATGCCAATTATGTGAGGGCGGGATGGCCCGGTGTTGAGCCGCCGAACGCCAGCAAATCCTGCAAAAGAAGGTGAAACAGGAGAGAGACTGCCGATAAACAAGAATACTCACCCGCAAACGTCTCTTACGCCAACACAAATCAGACAAGGGTCGCCAGCAACAACATCCAAATCAACGAAAGGCACCTGCAAATAAACGCAAATTAAAATCAAAAAGCCAAAACAAACACCTCCTCACCTGAGTGGTCGGAACAGCAGCCATTCAAAACGCAACTACAAATTGACGAAGAACGTGGCCGAGGAGGCCAGGTCAATCCACCTGACAGCGCATCCTGGGTGGCCGGACCAGCAGCCACTTGGATGCGGCCAATAACTCCGACCATTGCCATCACACACCGATGCCAATGCCAACACGATGACAATGCAGTTGGGTGGCCGGACCAGTGCCCCTCGAGTGCAGCAGCCAACACTAACCAACAGACAGATGCAACGTGGGCGGCCGGACCAGAGCCGCTTGCCATCAAGACCATCATTGCCCACGATGCACGCCAATACTCACAACCAGCCAATAAACAACACACAGGGGACAACAGAGCCGGCCGGTATACAGCGTAATGTTCGCATTGCGTTTGTTATGCCGGCCGGTGCTTCGTTGTAGTTGTCCTCCTGTTAGAAATAAAATAAATATAATTAATATGTTTATATGTGTGTAAATGTATGTCAATTATCGTTTATTTTACCTTGTCTGCATCAATGTTCTTGTTGTAGATGTCAATCCTGTTGTTTTTTGTAGTTTTTGCATGTCCGTAGATAGTTTGTCCATAGTTTTAGTTACTAGCCTGTGATATTAGGAATAAGTTTTTGTAAATTAATGTAGTTTTTCTGTAGTTAATTGTATATTATTAGTAGTTTTCTGATTAGTTTTATTACCTTTTTCCTCTTCTTCCCCACTTATCTGCCATTCCCATATTTCCCCTGACATTTGGTATTACTAAAAATACCACGCAAATACCAGACTTGACCGATAACACACCAAAAAAGCCAATACAAATTCAAATTGCATTTCTCAATGCCCAGTGTGTTATCGGTCGCAACTTCGGCAATTATGCCCAGCCAATTCCTCACCCACCCCCCACCCACTTCAAATGCCACTAAATGCCAAATGAGGCTGAGCAGGAATAAAATGAACACTGCCATCCTTCGCCACTCAGCCAAATGCCCCAACAATGCCAATACAACCGCCCACAAGATGCTATGCGGTCGACTCTTCGGAGCGTCTCGCGCCCGGATCGTAAGATCCGGAAGTTGAAAGTATCCGGGCGGTTATACGGGAGCAGGCAAACTTTCCCCTTCCCATCCCATCCCATCCTTGACAACAGAGCAGCCAATTCACACAGCACAGAGAAACATTAGACACGGGCCATTGCCCAACAACAACACACACAGCCACTGAAACAGAAGGCCGTTCAAATCTTCCATTGCCTACTTATCGGTGCTGCTGCCCTCGGACTACTTTCATCTCACTCAATATTGGGGTGAGTGAAAGTGGAACCGGGGGTGAGAGCACCGGTAAATGACGATCGGCGATCGGGTCTTTCGAGTTGAGGGGAGAGTATGGGAGTTGGCGGACATGTGAGAGTACCACCATGAACCTCGTCCGCCACTCTCATCTCGTCCACCCGCTCGAGAGGTCGCGATCGTCGGATGTATAATAATTGAACCATCGCCGCCGCCATTAAAATAAAATAAAATCGCAAGCTTGTTTGTTCGTTGCCATCAGTGTTGCCCGTGTCGTTTGTCGTTTTGACTGTTTGTCGTATATCGTTTGCCGTGTCATTTGTGCTCTGGTGCCAAAAAATAAAGACAGTGAAGGCCAGACGACGCCAAGCCAAGCCAGGCAGCAGCCATTTTGTGCGCCAACACCAACGCCCCAGCCTATGCAGAGCGCCGACGCCACAGCCTTCCATCGAGTGAGTACCCAGCCATTGCCATGGCCGATATATCCACGGCCACAGCCACTCCCCCCTCGAGACCCGTCACAAAAACCGCGCCAACCACAAAGGGAAAGGCCGAAAAGACGCCGCTCTCACTGCCACTTTTCCCGCCTCTCACGCTCTTGGACGCACAAAACTGTTCAGGAGTAACGGGAGAGGGAGAAGACGGAGGAGAGCCGGCAAGCCGACGCGCAAGAGCGGAGCGCCAAAACGGCCAACGGGCAGCCACACACACACACACGACCGGATCGAACCTGTTGCGTGTCGAACCTGGTTCGAGCTCGAGCAGAGGGTCGATCCGAGCCATAGCCCAGCCTGCTCCAATGCCACAAATCCCACCAACACCAAAACGACGCCGCGCCCTCATCGACAGTGGGAGTGACGATGAGGGTGAGGGTGAGAGGAAGCAGGCTAGACGACGGGGCCGCCATCACCAGCAGCGGCAGCAAACACAAAACACAAATACAAACACCAACACCGTCACCTCCACTCACACCAGCACCATCGCCAATACCAACACCAACACAACTACTGCCACTCCCAATACACACACCCTTGCCATTGCCAATGACATCCGGCACGGCGAGTTCGGGCATCAGCCTGTGGAGGACAGAGGCTTGAGGATCCTCATCCGAGGTCTTCCCCATTCCACGCCCTCTGACTGGTTCCGGGACTGTATGCAGGCCAAACACCTGACATCGATGGCACTGGGCAGGGTCACGGGAGACTCCAAGTCTCTCAACCGTGACGGGCCTCCCACCCAGGCGTCGCAGCTTCAACACATCGAATTGACCACGGTCCGGTTTACTCGGGCGATCACCGATCGATTCGATCGCAGCCGCCAATACAACCTCTTCGAGGCTGAGATCGCCCCCAAACCGGACCGTGGTCAATTCGATGTGTTGAAGCTGCGACGCCTGGGTGGGAGGCCCGTCACGGTTGAGAGACTTGGAGTCTCCCGTGACCCTGCCCAGTGCCATCGATGTCAGGTGTTTGGCCACACCCGCGCATATTGTAGACGAGCTGCTGTCTGCATGAAATGCGCGGGTGGACATCAGACGACGGAGTGCAGCAAGCCAAGGGCCGTCAATCCCAAATGCGCCAACTGCCAAGGCGCCCACATCAGCGCCTACAAGGGCTGCAGCGCCTACAAGGCAGCCAGGCAGCGGCTCCTGGCCCACAGGGTCGCTGTCCAGGAGCATCGACGGCAGCAGCAGCAGCAGCCTCAGCCACTACGGCAACAGCCACAGCAAATGCAGCAGCCAATACAGCAGCAACAGCCAGCACATCGTCTCCAGCAGCCATCACAACGTCACCAGCAGCCACTACAGCGACAGTTGCAGCAGCAGCCACCCACACAGCCACTCCACCCACAGCCGCAGCAGCAACGCCAACGCGGTCCGGGTCGGCAGCATCGGCAACAGCTACAGCATCGCGACCAACATCCCCAGCCACTGGCCGAGGGGCGCCAACACCACAGGGTCCTGTCGATGCAGCCGATCCCAAATCGTGCTCCGACGCCACGCCAACCCCAGCTGCAGCAGCAGCCAGGCGCCCAGTGCGATGGGAGCTGTGCCCATATCCTGAAAAGATATGCCGTAAAAATTAAAGAGCTGGAGGATAAGCTGGCAGCAATTTTGACGAAACTGACAAACCTGCTGCAGGCAAGGGACGAGAGCACGGGAGGAGTGCCGCCACTTCAGACAAAAACAGCAGCAGCAGCATCCACACAGCCATCACCACGACCAACTGCAAATACGCACCATGACGCCGCAGCCATATCGGACTCCGAATCCGATATGGACTGCGAAGCAATTGACGACGAACATGACGACGAATGGACCGACCACGATCCATTCGACGATCTGGAGGGTCTGGGCCAAGTGTGGAGGGCCCAAATCGCCAGCGCACGCGAAAGCATGCGATCGGGCGGTGCCTGTTAATGCGCCCAATCGTTGATCCAGAGACAGCCACTGCAACAAAGGAAAAAAGACGTCAATACGGACAACAACGAAAAACGGCCAAAACACACAAAATCCACACTTACCTGCCAATCACCAGACAGAGCTGACCAACAAGAAGAAGCCTCACCATCAACATCAACAATTTCCTGCCAAATGGGAGGAATATGAGGCCCCTTTCTGATGACGCTGCCACCGACCATCACAATGACGTCACGCCACTCCAATCAGACAACAGCCATTCCAACGACGACGCAGATGCTGGCGTCTGTTGCCGCTCCGCTGGGTCGCACCCGTCTCTCATGCCAATTATGTGAGGGCGGGATGGCCCGGTGTTGAGCCGCCGGACGCCAGCAAATCCTGCAAAAGAAGGTGAAACAGGAGAGAGGCTGCCGATAAACACGAATACTCACCCGCAAACGTCTCTTACGCCAACACAAGTCAGACAAGGGTCGCCAGCAACAACATCCAAATCAACGAAAGGCACCTGCAAATAAACGCAAATTAAAATCAAAAAGCCAAAACAAACACCTCCTCACCTGAGTGGCCGGACCAGCAGCCATTCAAAACGCAACTACAAATTGACGAAGAACGTGGCCGAGGAGGCCAGGCCAATCCACCTGACAGCGCATCCTGGGTGGCCGGACCAGCAGCCACTTGGATGCGGCCAATCAACAATTAAAATCGACAACGCATCCTGGTGGCCGGACCAGTTCGCCACTTGGATGCGGCCAATAACTCCGACCATTGCCATCACACACCGATGCCAATGCCAACACGATGACAATGCAGTTGGGTGGCCGGACCAGTGCCCTCGAGTGCAGCAGCCAACACTAACCAACAGACAGATGCAACGTGGGCGGCCGGACCAGAGCCGCTTGCCATCAAGACCATCATTGCCCACGATGCACGCCAATACTCACAACCAGCCAATAAACAACACACAGGGGGACAACAGAGCCGGCCGGTATACAGCGTAATGTTCGCATTGCGTTTGTTATGCCGGCCGGTGCTTCGTTGTAGTTGTCCTCCTGTTAGAAATAAAATAAATATAATTAATATGTTTATATGTGTGTAAATGTATGTCAATTATCGTTTATTTTACCTTGTCTGCATCAATGTTCTTGTTGTAGATGTCAATCCTGTTGTTTTTTGTAGTTTTTGCATGTCCGTAGATAGTTTGTCCATAGTTTTAGTTACTAGCCTGTGATATTAGGAATAAGTTTTTGTAAATTAATGTAGTTTTTCTGTAGTTAATTGTATATTATTAGTAGTTTTCTGATTAGTTTTATTACCTTTTTCCTCTTCTTCCCCACCTATCTGCCATTCCCATATTTCCCCTGACATTTGGTATTACTAAAAATACCACGCAAATACCAGACTTGACCGATAACACACCAAAAAAGCCAATACAAATTCAAATTGCATTTCTCAATGCCCAGTGTGTTATCGGTCGCAACTTCGGCAATTATGCCCAGCCAATTCCTCACCCACCCCCCACCCACTTCAAATGCCACTAAATGCCAAATGAGGCTGAGCAGGAATAAAATGAACACTGCCATCCTTCGCCACTCAGCCAAATGCCCCAACAATGCCAATACAACCGCCCACAAGATGCTATTCGGTCGACTCTTCGGAGCGTCTCGCGCCCGGATCGTAAGATCCGGAAGTTGAAAGTATCCGGGCGGTTATACGGGAGCAGGCAAACTTTCCCCTTCCCATCCCATCCCATCCCAGAAGGCCGTTCAAATCTTCCATTGCCTACTTATCGGTGCTGCTGCCCTCGGACTACTTTCATCTCACTGAATATTGGGGTGAGTGAAAGTGGAACCGGGGGTGAGAGCACCGGTAAGTGACGACCGGCGTGGGAGTGGGGGAGTTGGCGGACATGTGAGAGTTCCACCATGAACCTCGTCCGCCACTCTCATCTCGTCCACCCGCTCGAGAGGTCGCGATCGTCGGACGTATATAAATTGAACCATCGCCGCCGCCATTAAAATAAAATAAAATCGCAAGTTTGTTTGTCCGTTGCCATTAGTGTTGCCCGTGTCGTTTGTCGTTTTGAATGTTTTGTCGTTTATCGTTTGCCGTGTCATTTGTGCTCTGGTGCCAAAAAATAAAGACAGTGAAGGCCAGACGACGCCAAGCCAAGCCAGGCAGCAGCCATTTTGTGTCGCCCCCCCCCCCTCTCCATTCACCGCTGCACATGACCATTCCAAAAGTTCCTGTGCCACTACAAACATCACAAACATCACAAACTAAAAGAGATAACTGTGATAGACAAGAAAAAAAGAGAACTAAGGTGCCAATAAATACATTAAATACAAACACACACAAGAGACTTTTCAATTAAAGAGCAACAAACAGGCAGCAGATCGCCAACACACAAACCAACAGCCAGCCATGACCAGAGGAATGGCCAGACGAGGGACAACCAGACGACACAGCGACGGCGGCAGAGCGGCCCGCAGAGGCGCCCTAGCAGCAGCAGCAGCAGCCAACAACACCAACCCAAACACCGCCAATAGCAGCAGCAGCAGCAGAGCCATCGGCGCAGGCGCCAAAACCAACGCCCCAGCCAATGCAGAGCGCCGACGCCACAGCCATCCATCGAGTGAGTACCCAGCCATTCCCATGGCCGACATATCCACGGCCACAGCCACTCCCCCCTCGAGCCCCATCACATCAGCAGCAACAGCAGCGCCAATACCAACCGCAAATCCCGCAACCCTGCCAAATCACAAAATCCCGCCAAACACAAAGGGAAAGGCCGAAAAGACGCCACTTTTCCCGCCTCTCACGCTCTCGGACATACAAAACTGTTCGGGAGTAACGGGAGAGGGAGAAGACGGAGGAGAGCCGGCAAACCGACGCGCAAGAGCGGAGCGCCAAAACGGCCAACGGGCAGCCACACACACACACACGACCGGATCGAACCTGTTGCGGGTCGAACCTGGTTCGAGTTCGAGTAGCGGGTCGATCCGTGCCAATGCCCAGCCTGCACAAATACCACCAATCCCACCAACACCAAAACGACGCCGCGCCCTCATCGACAGTGGGAGTGACGATGAGGGTGAGGGTGAGAGGAAGCAGGCCAGACGACGGGGCCGCCATCACCAGCAGCGGCAGCAGCGGCCGCCAATTGGGAAGCCGAAGAAGAAAAGGCAGACACTGGAGGAGCTAGAGGCTATTGTCCGGGAGCAGTTGAGGCAGCACGAGCTGCGGCAGCAACAACAGAGGCAGCAGAAACGGACAACAAATACAGCCAACACCAACACAGTTGCCGCTCCTGCCACTATGCCGCAATCTGCACAGCGAACACATGCCCCTGCCCCTGCCCATGCCCCTGCCCCTACTATAAATGCCAATAGCCAGACCCACAGCCATCACCAACATCGACAAAGGCCAATACATAGACAATCACCAGCCATTCACATAGACAATACTGACAATATCAATACAAATAATGACGCCAACGCAATTACAATTACAAATACACCTGCCAAGACCAATACCAACACCACCACCGCCATCACCATCACAAACACCCCTGCCACTACCACCGACGATGACATCCGGCACGGCGAATTCGGGCATCAGCCCAGCCAGGAACGTGGCTTGAGGATCCTCATCCGAGGACTCTCCCACTCCATGCTGCCGGATTGGATTCGCAGCAGTATGCTGAACGAGGGGTTCACGGTTCGGTTTGTAAGGGCAATCACCGATCGATTCGATCACAGCCGCCAATTCAATCTCTTTGAGGCTGAGATCGCCCCCAAACCGGACCGTGGCCAATGCGGGGTGTTGAAGCTGCGACGCCTGGGTGGGAGGCCCGTCACGGTTGAGAGACTTGGAGTCTCCCCTGACCCTGCCCAGTGCCATCGATGTCAGGTGTTTGGCCTCACCCGCGCATATTGTAGACGCGCTGCAGTTTTCATGAAATGCGCGGGTGGACACCTGACGACGGAGTGCAGCAAGCCAAGGAACGTTGCTCCCATGTGCGCCAACTGCCAGGGCCAGCACATCAGCGCCTACAAGGGCTGCAGCGCCTACAAGGCAGCCAGGCAGCGGCTCCTGGCCCACAGGGTCGCTGTCCAGGAGCATCGACGGCAGCAGCAGCAGCCTCAGCCAATACGGCAACAGCCACAGCCAATGCAGCAGCCAATACAGCAGCAACAGCCAGCACATCGTATCCAGCAGCCACCACAACGTCACCAGCAGCCACTACAGCGACAGTTGCAGCAGCAGCCACCCACACAGCCACTCCACTCACAGCCGCAGCAGCAACGCCAACGCGGTCCGGGTCGACAGCATCGGCAACAGCTACAGCATCGCGAACAACATCCCCAGCCACTGGCCGAGGGGCGCCAATACCAAAGGGTCCAGCCGATGCAGCCGATCCCAAATCGTGCTCCGACGCCACGCCAACCCCAGCTACAGCAGCAGCCAGGCGCCCAGTGCGATGGGAGCTGTGCCCATAATCTGAAAAGATATGCCGGTAAAATTAGAGAGCTGGAAGAAAAACTGGCAGCAATTTCAACGAAACTGACAAACCTGCTGCAGGCAAGGGACGAGAGCACGGGAGGAGTGCCGCCACAACGGACAACAACAGCAGCAGCAGCATCCACACAGCCATCACCACGACCAGCACCAAATACGCACTTTGACGCCGCAGCCATATCGGAATCCGAACCCGATATGGACTGCGAAGCAATTAATGACGATGATGACGACGAGTGGACCGACTACGATCCATTCGACGATCTGGAGGGTCTGGGCCAAGTGTGGAGGGCCCAAATCGCCAGCGCACGCGAAAGCATGCGATCGGGCGGCGCCTATTGATGTGCCCAATCGTCGATCCAGAGACAGCCACTGCAACAAAGGAAAGAGACGTCAATACGGACAACAACGAAAAACGGCCAAAACACACAAAAATCACACGTACCTGCCAATCACCAGACAGAGCTGACCATCAAGAAGCTGCCTCGCCATCAACAATGACAATTTCCTGCCAAAGGGATGGAAAAGGAGGCCTTCTTTGATGACGCTGCCGCCTGACCATGGCCGTGACGTCACGCCAATCCGAACCAACAGCTGCCATTTCCAACGACGACACAGATGCTGGCGCCTGTTGCCGCTCCACTGGGTCACACCCGTCTCTCATGCCTGGCCTGCTTCCTCTCTCCCTCATCCTCAACTTCGCTCCCACTGTCGATGAGGGCGCGGCGTCGTTTTGGTGTTGGTGGGATTGGTGGCATTTGTGTAGGCTGGGCTATGGCTCGGATCGACCCGCTGCTCGAGCTCGAACCAGGTTCGACTCGCAACAGGTTCGATCCGGTCGTGTGTGTGTGTGTGGCGGCCCGTTGGCCGTTTTGGCGCTCCGCTCTTGCGCGTCGGCTTGCCGGCTCTCCTCCGTCTTCTCCCTCTCCCGTTACTCCTGAACAGTTTTGTGCGTCCAAGAGCGTGAGAGGCGGGAAAAGTGGCAGTGAGAGCGGCGTCTTTTCGGCCATTCCCTTTGTGGTTGGCGAGGTTTTTGTGATGGGGCTCGAGGGGGGAGTGGCTGTGGCCGTGGCTATATCGGCCATGGGAATGGCTGGGTACTCACTCGATGGATGGCTGTGGCGTCGGCGCTGTGCATTGGCTGGGGCGTTGGTGGTGGCGCCTGCGCCGAGGGCTCTGCTGCTGCTGCTGCTATTGGCGGTGTTTGTGTTGGTGTTGTTGGCTGCTGCTGCTAGGGCGCCTCTGCGGGCCGCTCTGCCGCCGTCGCTGTGGCGTCTGGTTGACCCTCGTCTGGCCATTCCTCTGGTCATGGCTGGCTGTTGGTTTGTGTGTTGGCGATCTGCTGCCTGTTTGTTGTTTTTAATTGAAAAGTCTCTTGTGTGTGTGTGTTTGTGTTTAAAGTATTTATTGGCACTTTTATTCTTTTTTGTTTTATGATGTGGACGGGAACAAAAGTTTGTCAAGGTAATTAATGGGTGTGGTGGAGGAAGGGCGGCACGGCACGGCACGGCACACAACAGACACCATAAAAGAAAACAGGGCAACACAGAAAAAGAAAACGTCAATGGCGACACGGCACAGAACAACGAAAAAAGCGACACGACACGAAACGGTTCTGGCACGTCCGACGATCGCGACCTCTCGAGCGGGTGGACGAGATGAGAGTGGCGGACGAGGTTCATGGTGGAACTCTCACATGTCCGCCAACTCCCATACTCTCCCCCTCAACTCGAAAGACCCGATCGCCGATCGTCATTTACCGGTGCTCTCACCCCCGGTTCCACTTTCACTCACCCCAATATTGAGTGAGATGAAAGTGGTCCGAGGGCAGCAGCACCGATAAGTAGGAAATGGAGAATTGGAATTACCGTTTGTTTTAGTGGCTGTGTGTGTTGTCGTTGTCGTTGGTTAGCGGCCAGTGTCTTATGTTTGTGCTGTGTGTAGTGGCTGCTCTGTTGTTGGAGGATGGGATAGGATGGGGGGGGGGGGGGGGGGGGGGATAAATGCCTGCTCCCGTATAACCGCCCGGATTGGACGCATCCGAGTGGCTGCTGGTCCGGCCACCAGGATGCGTTGCAGCAGAGTTGGCCTGGCCTCCTCGGCCACGTTCGTCGTCGGTTCAAAAAAGGCCTCCTTTTCCGCCCCTTTGGCAGAAAATTGATGATGTTCATGGCGAGGCAGCTGCTGTGGGGCAGCTCTGTCTGGTGATTGGCAGGTACGTGTGTTTTTGTGTGTTTTGGGCGTTTTTTTTTTTCGTGTTGGCGTGTATTGACTGTTTTCCTTTGTATTTTAGTGGCTGGCCTCTGGACTTCTGTTGGAATTGACGGCAGTGCTGCTGATGAGGCCTCCAAATTACGCCCATTATGCCTCAAGAGAGTTCCAGGCAGCTGCTGGAGGGGCAGCTCTGTCGGTTTAATAGCAGGTGAGTTTGTTTGTTGGTCATTTGCAGATTGTTGTTAATTGTGTTTAATTATACCCGATACTCAAAATGAGTATTGGGGTATATTAGATTTGTGGTAAAAGTGGATGTGTGTAACGTCCAGAAGGAATCGTTACCGACCCCATAAAGTATATATATTCTTGATCAGCATCAATAGCCGAGTCGATTGAGCCCTGTCTGTCTGTCCGTCTGTCCGTCCGTCCGTCCGTCCGTCCCCTTCAGCGCCTAGTGCTCAAAGACTATAAGAGCTAGAGCAACGATGTTTTGGATCCAGACTTCTGTGATATGTCACTGCTACAAAAATATTTCAAAACTTCGCCCCGCCCACTTCCGCCCCCACAAAGGACGAAAATCTGTGGCATCCACATTTTTAAAGATACGATAAAACCAAAAACCCAGAATCGGTGAGGATGACCATATCTTCTACAGTGCAAAATCTGAACCAGATCGTATAATGATTATAGCCAGAATCAAGAAAACAATTTCATTCTTTCTAGCTCTGTCTCTCTCTAGCACACAGGTTTCATGGTCGGTTTTGTCAATTGCAAAATATGAGTTCAAGGATCTCAGAACCTATAAGAGCCAGAGCAACCAAATTTGGTATCCACACTCCTGTGATATCGGACCTTGACCGTTTCGTGTCCAAATTTCGCCACACCCCCTTCCGCCCCCGCAATGGACGAAAATCTGGGGCATCCACAAATCTCAGAGACTATTAAGGCTAGAGTAACCAAATTTGGTATCCGCACTTCTGTTAGATCTCACTATAAAACGTATATCTCAGAATTTCGCCCCACCCTTTTTCGCCCCCACAAAAGACGAAAATCTGTTGCATCCACAATATTGCACATTCGAGAAAACTAAAAACGCAGAATCATAGATAATGACCATATCTATCAGATTGCTGAATCTGGATCAGATCGGATCATTTTTGTAGCCAAAAGCAAGAAATCAATTTTCAGTGGCTACGCAGCGCCCGACGTCACGCTCAGACTGATTTTCTGTCTCTCTCGCACGCACTCTTTGTCGTGTCGTTTAATATTAGCGGCGTCTGCCGGAGGAGAGTTATACTGACTTAGTATCGGGTATAACCGTAGAGTTGCGGTGTCCGCAGCAACTCACAACGTTCCCCTCGTTTTTTTTTCTATTTTTAGGTTTTATTGGCATTAAACTTCTGCTATTTGTCGCAATCAGTAGACGCCGTTTAATCCGTCGCTTTCGGAGTCGCCACTGGATTCTCCATTTAGAAACCTACCTAGGTCCTCATAAGGCTCTTCATCGGTCCATTGGCTGTCGTCGTCCATGTCCATATCCGGCTCACCGTCCGATATGGCCACTGCTGCTGCTGTATTGGCGGCTATTGGAACCGCTGCTGCTGCTGCTGCAGCCAATCTGGTGAGCTGCTCTGCCATCCGTTCGATCCTCCTTTCCAACTCTGTTATACGCTGTACGTACAATTGCAGGTTTTGAGCGCAGCTGCCATCACACTGGGCGTCTGGCCGCTGCTGCTGCTGGTGTTGGCGTGGCGTCGGAGCATCATTCGCGATCGGCTGCATCGGCTGGACCCTCTGGTGTTGGCGCCCCCTGGTCGATGGCTGGGGATGTTGGTCGCCATACCGATGCTGCTGCCGATGCTGCCGATCCGGTTGGTGTTGGCGTTGCTGCTGCGGATTATGGAGTGGCTGTGGATGTGGCTGCTGCTGGCGACGTTGTATTGGCTGGTGTCGCTGTTGGCTTGGCTGTGGCTGCTGTCTGCGACGCTCCTCCTCCCTGGCGACCCTGTGGGCCACGAGCCTCTGCCTGGCTGCCTTGTAGGATGGGCATCCTTTGTATGAGCTGATGTGCTGGCCCTGGCAGTTGGCGCACTTGGGAGCAACGTTCCTTGGCTTGCTGCACTCCGTCGTCAGGTGTCCACCCGCGCATTTCATGCAAACTGCAGCGCGTCTACAATATGCGCGGGTGTGGCCAAACACCTGACATCGATGGCACTGGGCAGGGTCACGGGAGACTCCAAGTCTCTCAACCGTGACGGGCCTCCCACTCAGGCGTCGCAGCTTCAACAACCCTCATTGGCCACGGTCCGGTTTGGGGCGATCTCAGCCTCAAAGAGATTGAATTGGCGGCTGTGATCGAATCGATCGGTGATTGCCCTTACAAACCGAACCGTGAACCCCTCGTTCAGCATACTGCTGCGAATCCAATCCGGCGGCATGGAGTGGGAGAGTCCTCGGATGAGGATCCTCAAGCCACGTTCCTGGCTGGGCTGATGCCCGAATTCGCCGTGCCGGATGTCATCGTCGGTGGTAGTGGCAGGGGTGTTTGTGATGGTGATGGCGGTGGTGGTGTTGGTATTGGTCTTGGCAGGTGTATTTGTAATTGTAATTGCGTTGGCGTCATTATTTGTATTGATATTGTCAGCATTGTCTATGTGAATGGCTGGTGATTGTCTATGTATTGGCCTTTGTCGATGTTGGTGATGGCTGTGGGTCTGGCTATTGGCATTTATAGTAGTGGCAGGGGCATGGGCAGGGGCAGGGGCATGTGTTCGCTGTGCAGATTGCGGCATAGTGGCAGGAGCGGCAACTGTGTTGGTGTTGGCTGTATTTGTTGTCCGTTTCTGCTGCCTCTGTTGTTGCTGCCGCAGCTCGTGCTGCCTCAACTGCTCCCGGACAATAGCCTCTAGCTCCTCCAGTGTCTGCCTTTTCTTCTTCGGCTTCCCAATTGGCGGCCGCTGCTGCCGCTGCTGGTGATGGCGGCCCCGTCGTCTGGCCTGCTTCCTCTCACCCTCACCCTCATCGTCACTCCCACTGTCGATGAGGGCGCGGCGTCGTTTTGGTGTTGGTGGGATTGGTGGCATTTGTGTAGGCTGGGCTATGGCTCGGATCGACCCGCTGCTCGAGCTCGAACCAGGTTCGACTCGCAACAGGTTCGATCCGGTCGTGGGTGTGTGTGTGGTGGCCCGTTGGCCGTTTTGGCGCTCCGCTCTTGCGCGTCGGTTTGCCGGCTCTCCTCCGTCTTCTCCCTCTCCCGTTACTCCCGAACAGTTTTGTATGTCCGAGAGCGTGAGAGGCGGGAAAAGTGGCGTCTTTTCGGCCTTTCCCTTGGTGTTTGGCGGGATTTTGGGATTTGGCAGGGTTGCGGGATTTGCGGTTGGTATTGGCGCTGCTGTTGCTGCTGATGTGATGGGGCTCGAGGGGGAAGTGGCTGTGGCCGTGGATATGTCGGCCATGGGAATGGCTGGGTACTCACTCGATGGATGGCTGTGGCGTCGGCGCTCTGCATTGGCTGGGGCGTTGGTGTTGGTGCCTGCGCCGAGGGCTCTGCTGCTGCTGCTGCTATTGGCGGTGTTTGTGTTGGTGTTGTTGGCTGCTGCTGCTGCTGCTAGGGCGCCTCTGCGGGCCGCTCTGCCGCCGTCGCTGTGTCGTCTGGTTGTCCCTCGTCTGGCCATTCCTCTGGTCATGGCTGGCTGTTGGTTTGTGTGTTGGCGATCTGCTGCCGGTTTGTTTTTCTTTAATTGAAAAGTCTCTTGTGTGTGTTTGTATTTAATGTTTTTATTGGCACCTTAGTTCTCTTTTTTTCTTGTCTATCACAGTTATCTCTTTTAGTTTGTGATGTTTGTGATGTTTGTAGTGGCACAGGAACTAAAGCTTGTCGGAGATAGTAGTGGGTGGGGTGAAGGAAGGGCTGGAGCGTGGTGGATACGCGAGGAGCACTTTTCCGCGTTTGGAATAGTCATGTACAGCGGCGAATGGTGTGGGGGGGGGGGGGGGGGCGACACAAAATGGCTGCTGCCTGGCTTGGCTTGGCGTCGTCTGGCCTTCACTGTCTTTATTTTTTGGCACCAGAGCACAAATGACACGGCAAACGATAAACGACAAAACAGTCAAAACGACAAACGACACGGGCAACACTGATGGCAACGAACAAACAAACTTGCGATTTTATTTTATTTTAATGGCGGCGGCGATGGTTCAATTTATATACGTCCGACGATCGCGACCTCTCGAGCGGGTGGACGAGATGAGAGTTGCGAACGAGGTTCATGGTGGAACTCTCACATGTCCGCCAACTCCCACACTCTCCCCTCAACTCGAAAGGCCCGATCGCCGGTCGTCACTTACCGGTGCTCTCACCCCCGGTTCCACTTTCACTCACCCCAATATTCAGTGAGATGAAAGTAGTCCGAGGGCAGCAGCACCGATAAGTAGGCAATGGAAGATTTGAACGGCCTTCTGTTTCAGTGGCTGTGTGTGTTGTTGTTGGGCAATGGCGCGTGTCTAATGTTTCTCTGTGCTGTGTGAATTGGCTGCTCTGTTCTCAAGGATGGGATGGGATGGGAAGGGGAAAGTTTGCCTGCTCCCGTATAACCGCCCGGATACTTTCAACTTCCGGATCTTACGATCCGGGCGAGAGACGCTCCGAAGAGTCGACCGCATAGCATCTTGTGGGCGGTTGTATTGGCATTTTTGGGGCATTTGGCTGAGTGGCGAAGGATGGCAGCGTTCATTTTATTCCTGCTCAGCTTCATTTGGCATTTAGTGGCATTTGATGTGGGTGGGGGGTGGGTGAGGAATTGGCTGGGCATAATTGCCGAAGTTGCGACCGATAACACACTGGGCATTGAGAAATGCAATTTGAATTTGTATTGTCTTTTTTGGTGTGTTATCGGTCAAGTCTGGTATTTGCGTGGTATTTTTAGTAATACCAAATGTCAGGGGAAATATGGGAATGGCAGATAGGTGGGGAAGAAGAGGAAAAAGGTAATAAAACTAATCAGAAAACTACTAATAATATACAATTAACTACAGAAAAACTACATTAATTTACAAAAACTTATTCCTAATATCACAGGCTAGTAACTAAAACTATGGACAAACTATCTACGGACATGCAAAAACTACAAAAAACAACAGGATTGACATCTACAACAAGAACATTGATGCAGACAAGGTAAAATAAACGATAATTGACATACATTTACACACATATAAACATATTAATTATATTTATTTTATTTCTAACAGGAGGACAACTACAACGAAGCACCGGCCGGCATAACAAACGCAATGCGAACATTACGCTGTATACCGGCCGGCTCTGTTGTCCCCCTGTGTGTTGTTTATTGGCTGGTTGTGAGTATTGGCGTGCATCGTGGGCAATGATGGTCTTGATGGCAAGCGGCTCTGGTCCGGCCGCCCACGTTGCATCTGTCTGTTGGTTAGTGTTGGCTGCTGCACTCGAGGGGCACTGGTCCGGCCACCCAACTGCATTGTCATCGTGTTGGCATTGGCATCGGTGTGTGATGGCAATGGTCGGAGTTATTGGCCGCATCCAAGTGGCGAACTGGTCCGGCCACCAGGATGCGTTGTCGATTTTAATTGTTGATTGGCCGCATCCAAGTGGCTGCTGGTCCGGCCACCCAGGATGCGCTGTCAGGTGGATTGGCCTGGCCTCCTCGGCCACGTTCTTCGTCAATTTGTAGTTGCGTTTTGAATGGCTGCTGGTCCGGCCACTCAGGTGAGGAGGTGTTTGTTTTGGCTTTTTGATTTTAATTTGCGTTTATTTGCAGGTGCCTTTCGTTGATTTGGATGTTGTTGCTGGCGACCCTTGTCTGATTTGTGTTGGCGTAAGAGACGTTTGCGGGTGAGTATTCGATTTGGGCCCTCCACACTTGGCCCAGACCCTCCAGATCGTCGAATGGATCGTGGTCGGTCCATTCGTCGTCATGTTCGTCGTCAATTGCTTCGCAGTCCATATCGGATTCGGAGTCCGATATGGCTGCGGCGTCATGGTGCGTATTTGCAGTTGGTCGTGGTGATGGCTGTGTGGATGCTGCTGCTGCTGTTTTTGTCTGAAGTGGCGGCACTCCTCCCGTGCTCTCGTCCCTTGCCTGCAGCAGGTTTGTCAGTTTCGTCAAAATTGCTGCCAGCTTATCCTCCAGCTCTTTAATTTTTACGGCATATCTTTTCAGGATATGGGCACAGCTCCCATCGCACTGGGCGCCTGGCTGCTGCTGTAGCTGGGGTTGGCGTGGCGTCGGAGCATGATTTGGGATCGGCTGCATCGACAGGACCCTGTGGTGTTGGCGCCCCTCGGCCAGTGGCTGGGGATGTTGGTCGCGATGCTGTAGCTGTTGCCGATGCTGCCGACCCGGACCGCGTTGGCGTTGCTGCTGCGGCTGTGGGTGGAGTGGCTGTGTGGGTGGCTGCTGCTGCAACTGTCGCTGTAGTGGCTGCTGGTGACGTTGTGATGGCTGCTGGAGACGATGTGCTGGCTGTTGCTGCTGTATTGGCTGCTGCATTTGCTGTGGCTGTTGCCGTAGTGGCTGAGGCTGCTGCTGCTGCTGCCGTCGATGCTCCTGGACAGCGACCCTGTGGGCCAGGAGCCGCTGCCTGGCTGCCTTGTAGGCGCTGCAGCCCTTGTAGGCGCTGATGTGGGCGCCTTGGCAGTTGGCGCATTTGGGATTGACGGCCCTTGGCTTGCTGCACTCCGTCGTCTGATGTCCACCCGCGCATTTCATGCAGACAGCAGCTCGTCTACAATATGCGCGGGCGTGGCCAAACACCTGACATCGATGGCACTGGGCAGGGTCACGGGAGACTCCAAGTCTCTCAACCGTGACGGGCCTCCCACCCAGGCGTCGCAGCTTCAACACATCGAATTGACCACGGTCCGGTTTGGGGGCGATCTCAGCCTCGAAGAGGTTGTATTGGCGGCTGCGATCGAATCGATCGGTGATCGCCCGAGTAAACCGGACCGTGTACCCCTCGGCCTGCATACAGTCCCGGAACCAGTCAGAGGGCGTGGAATGGGGAAGACCTCGGATGAGGATCCTCAAGCCTCTGTCCTCCACAGGCTGATGCCCGAACTCGCCGTGCCGGATGTCATTGGCAATGGCAAGGGTGTGTGTATTGGGAGTGGCAGTAGTTGTGTTGGTGTTGGTATTGGCGATGGTGCTGGTGTGAGTGGCGTTGACGGTGTTGGTGTTTGTATTTGTGTTTTGTGTTTGCTGCCGCTGCTGGTGATGGCGGCCCCGTCGTCTAGCCTGCTTCCTCTCACCCTCACCCTCATCGTCACTCGCACTGTCGATGAGGGCGCGGCGTCGTTTTGGTGTTGGTGGGATTTGTGGCATTGGAGCAGGCTGGGCTATGGCTCGGATCGACCCTCTGCTCGAGCTCGAACCAGGTTCGACACGCAACAGGTTCGATCTGGTCGTGTGTGTGTGTGTGGCTGCCCGTTGGCCGTTTTGGCGCTCCGCTCTTGCGCGTCGGCTTGCCGGCTCTCCTCCGTCTTCTCCCTCTCCCGTTACTCCTGAACAGTTTTGTGCGTCCAAGAGCGTGAGAGGCGGGAAAAGTGGCAGTGAGAGCGGCGTCTTTTCGGCCTTTCCCTTTGTGGTTGGCGCGGTTTTTGTGACGGGTCTCGAGGGGGGAGTGGCTGTGGCCGTGGATATATCGGCCATGGCAATGGCTGGGTACTCACTCGATGGAAGGCTGTGGCGTCGGCGCTCTGCATTGGCTGGGGCTTTGGTTTTGGCGCCTGCGCCGAGGGCTCTGCTGCTGCTGCTGCTATTGGCGGTGTTTGTGTTGGTGTTGTTGGCTGCTGCTGCTGCTGCTGCTGCTAGGGCGCCTCTGCGGGCCGCTCTGCCGCCGTCGCTGTGTCGTCTGGTTGTCCCTCGTCTGGCCATTCCTCTGGTCATGGCTGGCTGTTGGTTTGTGTGTTGGCGATCTGCTGCCGGTTTGTTGTTTTTTAATTGAAAAGTCTCTTGTGTGTGTGTGTTTGTGTTTAATGTATTTATTGGCACCTTAGTTCTCTTTTTTTTTTTTTTTTTTTTTTTTCTTGTCTATCACAGTTTTCTCTTTTAGATTGTGCTGTTTGTGATGTTTTGTCAATTGCAAAATATGAGTTCAAGGATCTCAGAACCTATAAGAGCCAGAGCAACCAAATTTGGTATCCACACTCCTGTGATATCGGACCTTGACCGTTTCGTGTCCAAATTTCGCCACACCCCCTTCCGCCCACGCAAAGGACGAAAATCTGGGGCATCCACAAATCTCAGAGACTATTAAGGCTAGAGTAACCAAATTTGGTATACGCACTTCTGTTAGATCTCACTATAAAACGTATATCTCAGAATTTCGCCCCACCCTTTTCCGCCCCCACAAAGGACGAAAATCTGTTGCATCCACAATATTGCACATTCGAAAAAACTAAAAATGCAGAATCATAGATAATGACCATATCTATCAGATTGCTGAATCTGGATTAGATCGGATAATTTTTGTAGCCAAAAGCAAGAAATCAATTTTCAGTGGCTACGCAGCGCCCGACGTCACGCTCAGACTGATTTTCTGTCTCTCTCGCACGCACTCTTTGTCGTGTGGTTCAATATTAGCGGCGTCTGCCGCAGGAGAGCCATACTGACTTAGTATCGGGTATAACTGTAGAGTTGCGGTGTCCGCAGCAACTCACAACTTTCCACCTCGTTCTCTTTTTGGTTTGTGATGTGGACGGGAGCAAAAGTTTGTCAAGGTAAGTAATGGGTGTGGTGGAGGAAGGGCGGCACGGCACGGCACGGCACACGACAGACACCACAAAAAGAAAACAGGGCAACACAGAAAAAAAACGTCAATGGCGACACGGCACAGATCGATAGATCATGTTCACCGAAAAGGGAATCTTTCCCATAGGCGATGGGCTTTTGGATGTAGATGCCGAACGCTTTAACGGATTGCTCGTGTCGCATGACATCAACGAGATCTACGAGGTGGAACAGACGCCGTTTGCCAGGGACAAATTCGCCGCCGTTCGCCGTGCCATTCACAAGAACACGGGCTCCCATTTCGCGGCAAAGTTCTTGAAGCGACGCCGACGCGCACAGAGCAGCGACAAGGAGATCAAACACGAGATCGCCGTCCTAATACTCTGCGAGGGCGAGGAGAACATTGTCAATCTGAATGCGGTGCACGAGACCCGTTCGGACACAGCCCTGCTGCTGGAACTGGCCACTGGTGGCGAGCTGCAGACCATACTGGACAACGAGGAGTGCCTGACAGAGGCCCAGGCCCGCCACTGCATGCGAGAGGTGCTGAAGGCTCTCAAGTTTCTCCACGACCGATCCATTGCCCACCTGGACCTCAAGCCACAGAACATTTTGCTCGCCGGCGAGCGTATAGAAGATGGCCTCAAGCTCTGTGACTTTGGGATCTCGCGCGTTGTGTGCGAGGGCATCAATGTCCGCGAGATGGCCGGCACACCCGACTACGTGGCCCCCGAGGTGCTCCAGTACGAGCCACTCTCCCTGCTGACGGACATCTGGTCCGTGGGCGTTCTCACCTATGTCTTGCTCTCCGGCTTCTCGCCCTTTGGCGGGAACACCAAGCAGGAGACCTTCCTCAATATCTCGCAGTGTGCGCTCACCTTTCCGGACAACCTATTCGGTGGCGTCTCGCCAGTGGCCATCGATTTCATACGCCGCGCATTGCGAATTAAGCCAAACGATCGCATGAGTGCCGCTGGATGCCTGGAACATGTCTGGCTGAAGGATGAGAGCTCGATGGATAGACAAATGTATCTGCAGGCTCAGAGCGATGCTGAAGAGGAAGAGGAAGAGGAGGAAGAAGACGACCTTGAGGATGAGGAAGTGGAGGAGCCAGTGGCCGAGGAGAAGGCAGAGGAGCAGGAACAGCAACAGCAGTCACAGGAACAACAAAAGCAACAGAAGCCAAGCAGTGGCAGCAACAAACCCACGCACAATGGCCACCATCGGGCCCACAGCAATGGGAGCAGTAGCAGCATCTCAAAAATACCCATTGCCACCGGGAAGCTCCTGGGAAGCCCCATAAGCAGCACCAGCACCAGCACCAGCACCAGCACAGAGACAACGACAGCCATACACACGCTGACCAGCAATGGACACGGACAGAGCAACACGGTCTGCCTGTCCGCCAAGCCCACTCAGATCGTGACACCCACACGTCGAGCCTCCGACTCGGACAAGGAGAACACATACACGGCGACATTTGTGAAGAAGCCCCCGGTGCAGGCCACCATCCAGCTGGGCAGCAACGGCCTCGACGAGTTCGCCACAGTGGTGGCCACCCTGACACTCTTTCCCGATGCGCCCACCACACCGAAAGTGATCCGCAAGGCACCCACGTGAGAGTCCCATGGATCGGCCACCTCGGTGAAGGCTCTGGTCAAGAAGTTTCAGCTGGAGGAGACGTTAGTCTGCCCCGGCCACAGCAGCACCAGCAGCCACAACGGCCACAGTCCCGTCAACGGGTGCGGCGGCAGTAGCGGGAGCAGCAACGGCAACAATATGCGACGCAGTGCAGGGGGAAACAGCAGCAACATCAGCTACTCGGCAGCAGCCGCGACAGCAGCACGAATGAACAGCATTCGCCGCGCCTCCGACCCGCTGATGGCCGTCTATAAGAACCAGCCACAGAACAGCGGCGCCAACAGCAATAGTTCCAGCAGCAACAGCAACAATCCCAGCCCCGGCAGCAGTCCCAGCTCGGGCAGCACGGCCACCCTGCTCCTGAATAGCCATCGCCTGGCGTCCGCGTCCGGGCCAGCCAGCACGGTCGCCAGCACCGCTGTAGCCTCAAGCAGCAGCACCAAAGCTACTGCCACTGCCCACCATCTGCACCACCACCACATGCACCACGACAACACGAAAAACGGCCAAAACACATGAAATCCACACTTACCTGCCAATCACCAGACAGAGCTGCCCAGCAGGAAGCTGCCTCGCCATCAACACTGACAATTCCTGCCAAAGGGAAGGAAAAGGAGGCCCCTTTCTGATGACGCTGCCGCCTGACCATGGCCGTGACGTCACGCCACTCCAAACATACAGCTGCCATTTCCAACGACGACGCAGATGCTGGCGCCTGTTGCCGCTCCACTGGGTCGCACCCGTCTCTCATGCCAATTATGTGAGGGCGGGATGGCCTGGTGTTGAGCCGCCGGACGCCAGCAAATCCTGCAAAAGAAGAAGGAGAATCAGGAGAGAGGCTGCCAGTAAACACATATATACACCTGCAAACGCCTCTCACGCCAACACAAACCAGACAAGGGTCGCCAGCAACAGCATCCAAACGCCGACAAGTACCTGAAAATAAACACAAATTAAAATCACACGCCAAAGCAAACACCTCCTCAACTGGGTGGCCGGACGAACGTGGCCGAGGAGGCCAGGCCAATTCTACTGACAACGCATCCTGGGTGGCCGGACCAGCAGCCACTCGGATGCGGCCAACAACAATACAATCGACAACGTATCCTGGTGGCCGGACCAGCAGCCACTTGGATGCGGCCAATATCACGATTCGTTGGCATCACTTTTCGATGCCAATGCCAACACACTGGACAATGCATCTTCGGGTGGCCGGACCAGTGCCACTCGGTCTGCTGCACCAAACCAACAGACAGATGCAACGTGGGCGGCCGGACCAGAGCCGCTCGCCATCAACACCATCATTGCCCACGATGCACGCCAATACTCACAACCAGCCAGCCAATAAACAACACACAGGGGGACAACAGAGCCGGCCGGTATACGGCGTAATGTTCGCATTGCGTTTGTTATGCCGGCCGGTGCTTCGTTGTAGTTGTCCTCCTGTTAGAAATAAAATAAATATAATTAATATGTTTATATGTTGTAAATGTATGTCAATTATCGTTTATTTTACCTCGTCTGCATCAATGTATTTGTTGTAGATGTCAATCCTGTTGTTTCTGTAGTTTTTGCATGTCCGTAGATAGTTTTTCCATAGTTTTAGTACTTGCCTGTGATATTAGGAATAAGTTTTTGTAAATTAATGTAGTTTTCTGTAGATAATTGTATATTTTTCGTAGTTTTCTAATTAGTTTTACCTTCTTACTCTTCTTCCCAACCTATCTGCCATTCCCATAATTCCCCTTGACACGTGGTATTACCAAAAATACCACGCAAATACCAGACTATGACCGATAACACACCAAAAAGCCATTTCAAATTTAAAATGCATTTATCAATGCCCAGTGTGTTATCGGTCGCAAATTCGGCAATTTATGCCCAGCCAATTCCTCCCCACCCCCTACCCACTTCAAATGCCACTAAATGCCAAATGCGGTTGAGCAGGAGCAAAATTAACACTGCCATCCTCCGCCACTCTGCCAAACGCCCCAATAAAGCCATTTCAACCGCCCATATGATGCTATGCGGTCGACTCTTCGGAGCGTCACGCGCCCGGATCGAAAGATCCGGAAGTTTACAGTATCCGGGCGGTTATACGGGAGCAGGCATTTATCCCCCCCCCCACCATCCTATCCCATCCCCCAACAACAGAGCAGCCACTACACACAGCACAAACATAAGACACTGGCCGCTAACCAACGACAACGACAACACACACAGCCACTAAAACAAACGGCTATTCCAATTCTCCATTTCCTACTTATCGGTGCTGCTGCCCTCGGACCACTTTCATCTCACTCAATATTGGGGTGAGTGAAAGTGGAACCGGGGGTGAGAGCACCGGTAAATGACGATCGGCGATCGGGCCAGTCGAGTTGAGGGGAGAGTATGGGAGTTGGCGGACATGTGAGAGTACCACCATGAACCTCGTCCGCCACTCTCATCTCGTCCACCCGCTCGAGAGGTCGCGATCGTCGGACGTGCCAAAACCGTTTCGTGTCGTTTTTCCGTGTCGCCGTTTTTCCGTTGTCTTGCTGTTGTGCTTTGTTTTCTTTTTGTGGTGTCTGTCGTGTGCCGTGCCGTGCCGTGCCGTGCCCCCGCTGACATGACAAAAAGTCCCTCCTCCACTCGACAAACTTTCTGCACCCCAATAAATGTGATTAATTTTAAACGCCAATAAATAACATTAAGTTATAAAAACACAAACCTAACGAGAGACAAACTGTGTAAAGAGACAGAAAGTGCCAATAAATACATTAAACACAAACACACACACACAAGAGACTTTTCAGTAAGGGAAAACAACAAACAGACAGCAAATCGCCAATACACAAACTAACAACAACTATGACGAGAGGAATGGCCAGACGAGGGTCAACCAGACGCCACAGCGACGGCGGCAGAGCGGCCCGCAGAGGCGCCCTAGCAGCAGCAGCAGCAGCCAACAACACCAACACCAACACCGCCAATAGCAGCAGCAACAGCAGAGCCCTCGGCGCAGGCGCCAACATCAACGCCCCAGCCAATGCAGAGCGCCGACGCCACAGCGACGGTGGCTGCATCAGCAGCAGCAATAACAACGCCAACACAGACTACACCGATCGTGAGTACGCAGACGCCGACAATACACACACAGACACAGCCATTCCCGCCACTTGCATTGCCCTTCCCCCCCCCCCACCCACCCCACCCAGCAGGCCAGACGACGGGGCCGCCATCACCAGCAGCGGCAGCAGCGGCCGCCAATTGGGAAGCCGAAGAAAAAAAAGGCAGACAATGGAGGAACTAGAGGCTATTGTCCAGGAGCAGCTGAGGCAGCACGAGTTGAGGGAGCAACAGCAGAAGCAGCAGAAACGGACGGCACATGCAGCCAACACCAAAACAGTTGCCGATCCTGCCACTCTGCCGCAATCAACACAGCCAACACATGCCCCTGCCCCTGCCACTAGTATAAATACAAATAGCCAGACCCACAGCCATCACCAACATCAAAAACAGACAATACAAAGACAATCACCAGCCACTCACACAGACAATACCACAATTAACAATAGAGATAATAATGACGCCAATACAAATACAAATACAAATACACCTGCCAATACAAACACCAACACCACCACCGCCATCACCATCACAAACACCCCTGCCACTACCACCGACGATGACATCCGGCACGGCGAATTGGATTCGCAGCAGCATGCTGAACGAGGGGTTCACGGTTCGGTTTGTAAGGGCAATCACCGATCGATTCGATCGCAGCCGTCAATACAACCTATTCGAGGCTGAGATCGCCCCCAAACCGGACCGTGGCCAATACGAGGTGTTGAAGCTGCGACGCCTGGGTGGGAGGCCCATCACGGTTGAGAGACTTGGAGTCTCCCGTGACCCTGCCCAGTGCCATCGATGCCAGGTGTTTGGCCACACCCGCGCATACTGTAGACGAGCTGCTGTCTGCATGAAATGCGCGGGTGGACATCTGACGACGGAGTGCAGCAAGCCAAGGAACGTTGCTCCCAACTGCGCCAACTGCCAGGGCGCCCACATCAGCGCCTACAAGGGCTGCAGCGCCTACAAGGCAGCGGCTCCTGGCCCACAGGCTCGCCAGGGAGGAGGAGCATCGACGGCAGCAGCAGCAGCCAACACAACACCGACAACAGCCAATCCAACGCCGCCAGCAGCAGCCACATCCACAGCCACTCCATAACCCGCAGCAGCAACGCCAACACCAACCGGGTCGGCAGCATCGGCAACAGCATCGGTATGGCGACCATCATCCCCAGCCATCGACCAGGGGGCGCCAACACCAGAGGGTCCAGCCGATGCAACCGATCGCGAATGATGCCCCGACGCCACGCCAACACCAGCAGCAGCAGCGGCCAGCAGCTCAGTGCGATGGCAGCTGTGCCAAACATCTAAAAGAGAGCGCCATTAAACTCAAAATGCTGGAGAAAGGTTGGCAGCAATGGCCACGCTGATCGCAAACCTGACAGAGGCTAGAGGCGGGGGCTTGGCAGCCATGCCGCCACTACAGACAACACCACCTACACACCCGCCGCCACCACAACCAGCCGCCAATACAGCAGCAGCAGTAGCCATATCGGACAGTGAGCGGGATATGGACATGGACGACGACAGCCAATGGACCGACGAAGAGCCTTACGATGACCTACGTAGGTTCCTAAATGGACAATCCAGTGGCGACTTTGAAAGCGACGGATTATACGGCGTCTACTGATTGCGCCAAATAGAAGAAGTTTAGTTGTAGTTTTGCTTGCTATTAGAACCTGTATGTTTTTTTTTTTTTTTTTTGGCAATAAAACCTAAAAATAGACAAAATTAAACACAATTAACAACAATCTGCAAATGACCATTAAACATACTCACCTGCTATTAAACTGACAGAGCTGCCCCTCCAGCAGCTGCCTCGCCACTCCTGCAACTCTCTTGAGGCATAATGGGCGAAATTTGGAGACCTCATCAGAAGCACTACCGTCAATTCCAACAGAAGTCCAGAGGCCAGCCACTAAAATACAAAGAAAAACAGCCAATTCACGCCAACACGAAAAAAACGCCCAAAACACACAAAAACACACGTACCTGCCAATCACCAGACAGAGCTGCCCCCACAGCAGCTGCCTCGCCATGAACATCATCAATTTTCTGCCAAAGGAGCGGAAAAGGAGGCCTTTTTTGAACCGATGACGAACGTGGCCGAGGAGGCCAGGCCAACTCTGCTGACAACGCATCCTGGTGGCCGGACCAGCAGCCACTCGGATGCGGCCAATCAACAAGTAAATCGACAACGTATCCTGGTGGCCGGACCAGTTGCCACTTGGATGCGGCCAATAATACTGACAGTCTGACATCACACACCGATGTCAACGCCAACACACTGGACAACGCATCTCGGGTAGCCGGACCAGTGCCACTCGGTCTGCTGCATTAAACCAACAGACAGATGCAACGTGGGCGGCCGGACTAGAGCCGCTCGCCATCTCCAACTTTGCCCACGATGCACGCCAACACCATCAATCCAGCCATCGCCACTAAACAACACACAGGAGGACAACAGAGCCGGCCGGTATACAGCGTAATGTTCGCATTGCGTTTGATATGCCTGCCGGTGCTCCGTTGTTGTTTGTCCTCCTGTTAGAAATAAAATAAATATAATTAATATGTTTATATGTGTGTAAATGTATGTCAATTATCGTTTATTTTACCTTGTCTGCATCAATGTTCTTGTTGTAGATGTCAATCCTGTTGTTTTTTGTAGTTTTTGCATGTCCGTAGATAGTTTTAGTTACTTACCTGTGATATTAGAATTAAGTTTTTGTAAATTAATGTAGTTTTTCTGTAGTTAATTGTATATTTTTCGTAGTTTTCTAATTAGTTTTACCTTCTTACTCTTCTTCCCAACCTATCTGCCATTCCCATAATTCCCCTTGACACGTGGTATTACCAAAAATACCACGCAAATACCAGACTATGACCGATAACACACCAAAAAGCCATTTCAAATTTAAAATGCATTTATCAATGCCCAGTGTGTTATCGGTCGCAAATTCGGCAATTTATGCCCAGCCAATTCCTCCCCACCCCCTACCCACTTCAAATGCCACTAAATGCCAAATGCGGTTGAGCAGGAGCAAAATTAACACTGCCAACCTCCGCAACTCTGCCAAACGCCCCAATAAAGCCATTTCAACCGCCCATATGATGCTATGCGGTCGACTCTTCGGAGCGTCACGCGCCCGGATCGAAAGATCCGGAAGTTTACAGTATCCGGGCGGTTATACGGGAGCAGGCATTTATCCCCCCCCCCACCATCCTATCCCATCCCCAACAACAGAGCAGCCACTACACACAGCACAAACATAAGACACTGGCCGCTAACCAACGACAACGACAACACACACAGCCACTAAAACAAACGGCTATTCCAATTCTCCATTTCCTACTTATCGGTGCTGCTGCCCTCGGACCACTTTCATCTCACTCAATATTGGGGTGAGTGAAAGTGGAACCGGGGGTGAGAGCACCGGTAAATGACGATCGGCGATCGGGCCAGTCGAGTTGAGGGAGAGAGTATGGAGTTGGCGGACATGTGAGAGTACCACCATGAACCTCGTCCGCCACTCTCATCTCGTCCACCCGCTCGAGAGGTCGCGATCGTCGGACGTGCCAGAACCGTTTCGTGTCGTGTCGCTTTTTTCGTTGTTCTGTGCCGTGTCGCCATTGACGTTTTCTTTTTCTGTGTTGCCCTGTTTTCTTTTATGGTGTCTGTTGTGTGCCGTGCCGTGCCGTGCCGCCCTTCCTCCACCACACCCATTAATTACCTTGACAAACTTTTGTTCCCGTCCACATCATAAAACAAAAAAGAATAAAAGTGCCAATAAATACTTTAAACACAAACACACACACACAAGAGACTTTTCAATTAAAAACAACAAACAGGCAGCAGATCGCCAACACACAAACCAACAGCCAGCCATGACCAGAGTAATGGCCAGACGAGGGTCAACCAGACGCCACAGCGACGGCGGCAGAGCGGCCCGCAGAGGCGCCCTAGCAGCAGCAGCAGCAGCCAACAACACCAACACAAACACCGCCAATAGCAGCAGCAGCAGCAGAGCCCTCGGCGCAGGCGCCACCACCAACGCCCCAGCCAATGCACAGCGCCGACGCCACAGCCTTCCATCGAGTGAGTACCCAGCCATTCCCATGGCCGATATAGCCACGGCCACAGCCACTCCCCCCTCGAGCCCCATCACAAAAACCTCGCCAACCACAAAGGGAATGGCCGAAAAGACGCCGCTCTCACTGCCACTTTTCCCGCCTCTCACGCTCTTGGACGCACAAAACTGTTCAGGAGTAACGGGAGAGGGAGAAGACGGAGGAGAGCCGGCAAGCCGACACGCAAGAGCGGAGCGCCAAAACGGCCAACGGGCAGCCACACACACACACACGACCGGATCGAACCTGTTGCGTGTCGAACCTGGTTCGAGCTCGAGCAGCGGGTCGATCCGAGCCATAGCCCAGCCTGCTCCAATGCCACAAATCCCACCAACACCAAAAACGACGCCGCGCCCTCATCGACAGCGGAGTGACGATGAGGGTGAGGGTGAGAGGAAGCAGGCTAGACGACGGGCCGCCATCACCAGCAGCGGCAGCAAACACAAAACACAAATACAAACACCAACACCGTCACCTCCACTCACACCAGCACCATCGCCAATACCAACACCAACACAACTACTGCCACTCCCAATACACACACCCTTGCCATTGCCAATGACATCCGGCACGGCGAGTTCGGCATCAGCCTGTGGAGGACAGAGGCTTGAGGATCCTCATCCGAGGTCTTCCCCATTCCACGCCCTCTGACTGGTTCCGGGACTGTATGCAGGCCGAGGGGTACACGGTCCGGTTTACTCGGGCGATCACCGATCGATTCGATCGCAGCCGCCAATACAACCTCTTCGAGGCCTCAGCCTCCAAACCGGACCGTGGTCAATTCGATGTGTTGAAGCTGCGACGCCTGGGTGGGAGGCCCGTCACGGTTGAGAGACTTGGAGTCTCCCGTGACCCTGCCCAGTGCCATCGATGTCAGGTGTTTGGCCACACCCGCGCATATTGTAGACGAGCTGCTGTCTGCATGAAATGCGCGGGTGGACATCAGACGACGGAGTGCAGCAAGCCAAGGGCCGTCAATCCCAAATGCGCCAACTGCCAAGGCGCCCACATCAGCGCCTACAAGGGCTGCAGCGCCTACAAGGCAGCCAGGCAGCGGCTCCTGGCCCACAGGGTCGCTGTCCAGGAGCATCGCCGGCGGCAGCAGCAGCCTCAGCCACTACGGCAACAGCCACAGCAAATGCAGCAGCCAATACAGCAGCAACAGCCAGCACATCGTATCCAGCAGCCACCACAACGTCACCAGCAGCCACTACAGCGACAGTTGCAGCAGCAGCCACCCACACAGCCACTCCACCCACAGCCGCAGCAGCAACGCCAACGCGGTCCGGGTCGGCAGCATCGGAAACAGCTACAGCATCGCGACCAACATCCCCAGCCACTGGCTGAGGGGCGCCAACACCACAGGGTCCTGTCGATGCAGCCGATCCCAAATCGTGCTCCGACGCCACGCCAACCCCAGCTACAGCAGCAGCCAGGCGCCAGTGCGATGGGAGCTGTGCCCATATCCTGAAAAGATATGCCGTAAAAATTAAAGAGCTGGAGGATAAGCTGGCAGCAATTTTGACGAAACTGACAAACCTGCTGCAGGCAAGGGACGAGAGCACGGGAGGAGTGCCGCCACTTCAGACAAAAACAGCAGCAGCAGCATCCACACAGCCATCACCACGACCAACTGCAAATACGCACCATGACGCCGCAGCCATATCGGACTCCGAATCCGATATGGACTGCGAAGCAATTGACGACGAACATGACGACGAATGGACCGACCACGATCCATTCGACGATCTGGAGGGTCTGGGCCAAGTGTGGAGGGCCCAAATCTAATACTCACCCGCAAACGTCTCTTACGCCAACACAAATCAGACAAGGGTCGCCAGCAACAACATCCAAATCAACGAAAGGCACCTGCAAATAAACGCAAATTAAAATCAAAAAGCCAAAACAAACACCTCCTCACCTGAGTGGCCGGACCAGCAGCCATTCAAAACGCAACTACAAATTGACGAAGAACGTGGCCGAGGAGGCCAGGCCAATCCACCTGACAGCGCATCCTGGGTGGCCGGACCAGCAGCCACTTGGATGCGGCCAATCAACAATTAAAATCGACAACGCATCCTGGTGGCCAGACCAGTTCGCCACTTGGATGCGGCCAATAACTCCGACCATTGCCATCACACACCGATGCCAATGCCAACGCGATGACAATGCAGTTGGGTGGCCGGACCAGTGCCCCTCGAGTGCAGCAGCCAACACTAACCAACAGACAGATGCAACGTGGGCGGCCGGACCAGAGCCGCTTGCCATCAAGACCATCATTGCCCACGATGCACGCCAATACTCACAACCAGCCAATAAACAACACACAGGGGACAACAGAGCCGGCCGGTATACAGCGTAATGTTCGCATTGCCTTTGTTATGCCGGCCGGTGCTTCGTTGTAGTTGTCCTCCTGTTAGAAATAAAATAAATATAATTAATATGTTTATATGTGTGTAAATGTATTTCAATTATCGTTTATTTTACCTTGTCTGCATCAATGTTCTTGTTGTAGATGTCAATCCTGTTGTTTTTTGTAGTTTTTGCATGTCCGTAGATAGTTTGTCCATAGTTTTAGTTACTAGCCTGTGATATTAGGAATAAGTTTTTGTAAATTAATGTAGTTTTTCTGTAGTTAATTGTATATTATTAGTATACACATCACAAAAACCGCGCAAATCGCAAAGGAAGGGCCGATGGGACGCCGCTCTCGCTGCCGCTTTTCCCGCCTCTCACGCTCTCGGACATACAAAACCGTTCGGTAGTAACGGGAGAGGGAGAAGACGGAGGAGAGCCGGCTAGCCGACGCGCAAGAGCGGAGCGCCAAAACGGCCAACGGGCCGCCACACACACACACACGACCGGATCGAACCCGTTGCGTGTCGAACTTGGTTCGAGTTCGAGCAGCGGGTCGATCCGAGCCATAGCCCAGTCAGCACCAATACTACGACAAACAGCAGCAACTACACAACCACAATCACAACCACAATCACAGCCAATCCCACCAACACCAAAACGACGCCGCGCCCTCATCGACAGTGGGAGCGAAGATGAGGATGAGGGTGAGAGGAAGCAGGCCAGAAGACGGGGCCGCCATCACCAGCAGCGGCAGCAGCGGCCGCCAATTAGGAAGCCGAAGAAGAAAAGGCAGACAATGGAGGAGCTGGAGGCTATTGTCCAGGAGCAGCTGAGGCAGCACGAGCCGAGGGAGCAACAGCAGAAGCAGCAGAAACGGACGGCACATGCAGCCAACACCAACACAGTTGCCGATCCTGCCACTATGCCGCAATCTGCACAGCCAACACATGCCCCTGCCCTGCCCTGCCCCTGCCACTACTATAATTGCCAATAGCCAGACCCACAGCCATCACCAACATCGACAACAGCCAATACATAGACAATCACCAGCCATTCACACAGACAATACCACAATTAACAATAGAGATAATAATGACGCCAATACAAATACAAATACACCCGCCAATACAAACACCAACACCACCACCGCCATCACCATCACAAACACCCTGCCACTACCACGACGATGACATCCGGCACGGCGAATTCGGGCATCAGCCCAGCCAGGAACGTGGCTTGAGGATCCTCATCCGAGGACTCTCCCACTCCACGCCGCCGGATTGGATTCGCAGCAGCATGCTGAATGAGGGGTTCACGGTTCGGTTTGTAAGGGTGATCACCGATCGATTTGATCGCAGCCGCCAATTCAAACCCTTTGAGGCTGATATCGCCCCCAAACCGGACCGTGGCCAATGCGGGGTGTTAAAGCTGCGACGCCTGGGTGGGAGGCCCGTCACGGTTGAGAGACTTGGAGTCTCCCGTGACCCTGCCCAGTGCCATCGATGTCAGGTGTTTGGCCACACCCGCGCATATTGTAGACGCGCTGCAGTTTGCATGAAATGCGCGGGCGGGCACCTGACGACGGAGTGCAGCAAGCCAAGGGCCGTCAATCCCAAATGCGCCAACTGCCAGGGCCAGCACATCAGCTCATACAAAGGATGCCCATCCTACAAGGCAGCTAGGCAGAGGCTCGTGGCCACAGGGTCGCCAGGGAGGAGGAGCGTCGCAGACAGCAGCCACAGCCAAGCCAACAGCGACACCAGCCAATACAACGTCGCCAGCAGCAGCCACATCCACAGCCACTCCATAATCCGCAGCAGCAACGCCAACACCAACCGGATCGGCAGCATCGGCAGCAGCATCGGTATGGCGACCAACATCCGCAGCCATCGACCAGGGGGCGCCAACACCAGAGGGTCCAGCCGATGCAGCCGATCGCGAATGATGCTCCGACGCCACGCCAACACCAGCAGCAGCAGCGGCCAGACGCCCAGTGTGATGGCAGCTGCGCTCAAAACCTGCAATTGTACGTACAGCGTATAACAGAGTTGGAAAGGAGGATCGAACGATGGCAGAGCAGCTCACCAGATTGGCTGCAGCAGCAGCAGCAGCGGTTCCAATAGCCGCCAATACATCAGCAGCAGTGGCCATATCGGACGGTGAGCCGGATATGGACATGGACGACGACAGCCAATGGACCGATGAAGAGCCTTATGAGGACCTAGGTAGGTTTTCTAAATGGAGAATCCAGTGGCGACTCCGAAAGCGACGGATTAAACGGCGTCTACTGATTGCGACAAATAGCAGAAGTTTAATGCCAATAAAACCTAAAAATAGAAAAAAACGAGGGGGAACGTTGTGAGTTGCTGCGGACACCGCAACTCTACGGTTATACCCGATACTAAGTCAGTATAACTCTCCTCCGGCAGACGCCGCTAATATTAAACGACACGACAAAGAGTGCGTGCGAGAGAGACAGAAAATCAGTCTGAGCGTGACGTCGGGCGCTGCGTAGCCACTGAAAATTGATTTCTTGCTTTTGGCTACAAAAATGATCCGATCTGATCCAGATTCAGCAATCTGATAGATATGGTCATTATCTATGATTCTGCGTTTTTAGTTTTCTCGAATGTGCAATATTGTGGATGCAACAGATTTTCGTCTTTTGTGGGGGCGAAAAGGGGTGGGGCGAAATTCTGAGATATACGTTTTATAGTCAAATCTAACAGAAGTGCGGATACCAAATTTGGTTACTCTAGCCTTAATAGTCTCTGAGATTTGTGGATGCCCCAGATTTTCGTCCTTTGCGGGGGCGGAAGGGGGTGTGGCGAAATTTGGACACGAAACGGTCAAGGTCCGATATCACAGGAGTGTGGATACCAAATTTGGTTGCTCTGGCTCTTATAGGTTCTGAGATCCTTGAACTCATATTTTGCAATTGACAAAACCGACCATGAAACCTGTGTGCTAGAGAGAGACAGAGCGAGAAAGAATGAAATTGTTTTCTTGATTCTGGCTATAATCATTATACGATCTGGTTCAGATTTTGCACTGTAGAAGATATGGTCATCCTCACCGATTCTGCGTTTTTGGTTTTATCGTATCTTTAAAAATGTGGATGCCACAGATTTTCGTCCTTTGTGGGGGCGGAAGTGGCGGGGCGAAGTTTTGAAATATTTTTGTAGCAGTGACATATCACAGAAGTCTGGATCCAAAACATCGTTGCTCTAGCTTTTATAGTCTTTGAGCACTAGGCGCTGAAGGGGACGGACAGACGGACGGACGGACGGACGGACGGACGGACGGACGGACGGACGGACAGACGGACAGACAGACAGGGCTCAATCGACTCGGCTATTGATGCTGATCAAGAATATATATACTTTATGGGTCGGTAACGATTCCTTCTGGACGTTACACACATCCACTTTTACCACAAATCTAATATACCCAATACTCATTTTGAGTATCGGGTATAATTAAACACAATTAACAACAATCTGCAAATGACCAACAAACATACTCACCTGCTATTAAACCGACAGAGCTGCCCTCCAGCAGCTGCCTCGCCACTCCTGGAACTCTCTTGAGGCATAATGGGCGTAATTTGGAGGCCTCATCAGCAGCACTGCCGTCAATTCCAACAGAAGTCCAGAGGCCAGCCACTAAAATACAAAGGAAAACAGTCAATACACGCCAACACGAAAAAAAAAAACGCCCAAAACACACACACACACACGACCGGATCGAACCTGTTGCGAGTCGAACCTGGTTCGAGCTCGAGCAGCGGGTCGATCCGAGCCATAGCCCAGCCTACACAAATGCCACCAATCCACCAACACCAAAACGACGCCGCGCCCTCATCGACAGTGGGAGCGAAGATGAGGATGAGGGAGAGAGGAAGCAGGCCAGGCATGAGAGACGGGTGTGACCCAGTGGAGCGGCAACAGGCGCCAGCATCTGTGTCGTCGTTGGAAATGGCAGCTGTTGGCTCGGATTGGCGTGACGTCACGGCCATGGTCAGGCGGCAGCGTCATCAAAGAAGGCCTCCTTTTCCATCCCTTTGGCAGGAAATTGTCATTGTTGATGGCGAGGCAGCTTCTTGATGGTCAGCTCTGTCTGGTGATTGGCAGGTACGTGTGATTTTTGTGTGTTTTGGCTGTTTTTCGTTGTTGTCCGTATTGACGTCTCTTTCCTTTGTTGCAGTGGCTGTCTCTGGATCGACGATTGGGCACATCAATAGGCGCCGCCCGATCGCATGCTTTCGCGTGCGCTGGCGATTTGGGCCCTCCACACTTGGCCCAGACCCTCCAGATCGTCGAATGGATCGTGGTCGGTCCACTCGTCGTCATCATCGTCATTAATTGCTTCGCAGTCCATATCGGGTTCGGATTCCGATATGGCTGCGGCGTCAAAGTGCGTATTTGGTGCTGGTCGTGGTGATGGCTGTGTGGATGCTGCTGCTGCTGTTGTTGTCCGTTGTGGCGGCACTCCTCCCGTGCTCTCGTCCCTTGCCTGCAGCAGGTTTGTCAGTTTCGTTGAAATTGCTGCCAGTTTTTCTTCCAGCTCTCTAATTTTACCGGCATATCTTTTCAGATTATGGGCACAGCTCCCATCGCACTGGCGCCTGGCTGCTGCTGTAGCTGGGGTTGGCGTGGCGTCGGAGCACGATTTGGGATCGGCTGGACCCTTTGGTATTGGCGCCCCTCGGCCAGTGGCTGGGGATGTCTACAATATGCGCGGGTGTGGTCAAACACCTGACATCGATGGCACTGGGCAGGGTCACGGGAGACTCCAAGTCTCTCAACCGTGACGGGCCTCCCACCCAGGCGTCGCAGCTTCAACACCCCGCATTGGCCACGGTCCGGTTTGGGGGCGATCTCAGCCTCAAAGAGATTGAATTGGCGGCTGTGATCGAATTGATCGGTGATTGCCCTTACAAACCGAACCGTGAACCCCTCGTTCAGCATACTGCTGCGAATCCAATCCGGCGGCATGGAGTGGGAGAGTCCTCGGATGAGGATCCTCAAGCCACGTTCCTGGCTGGGCTGATGCCCGAAATCGCCGTGCCGGATGTCATCGTCGGTGGTAGTGGCAGGGGTGTTTGTGATGGTGATGCGGTGGTGGTGTTGGTATTGGTCTTGGCAGGTGTATTTGTAATTGTAATTGCGTTGGCGTCATTATTTGTATTGATATTGTCAGTATTGTCTATGTGAATGGCTGGTGATTGTCTATGTATTGGCCTTTGTCGATGTTGGTGATGACTGTGGGTCTGGCTATTGGCATTTATAGTAGTGGCAGGGGCATGGGCAGGGGCAGGGGCATGTGTTCGCTGTGCAGATTGCGGCATAGTGGCAGGAGCGGCAACTGTGTTGGTGTTGGCTGTATTTGTTGTCCGTTTCTGCTGCCTCTGTTGTTGCTGCCGCAGCTCGTGCTGCCTCAACTGCTCCCGGACAATATCGGGAGCCTCTAGCTCCTCCAGTGTCTGCCTTTTCTTCTTCGGCTTCCCAATTGGCGGCCGCTGCTGCCGCTGCTGGTGATGGCGGCCCGTCGTCTGGCCTGCTTCCTCTCACCCTCACCCTCATCGTCACTCCCACTGTCGATGAGGGCGCGGCGTCGTTTTGGTGTTGGTGGGATTGGTGGTATTTGTGCAGGCTGGGCATTGGCACGGATCGACCCGCTGCTCGAACTCGAACCAGGTTCGACCCGCAACAGTTTCGATCCGGTCGTGTGTGTGTGTGTGGCTGCCCGTTGGCCGTTTTGGCGCTCCGCTCTTGCGCGTCGGTTTGCCGGCTCTCCTCCGTCTTCTCCCTCTCCCGTTACTCCCGAACAGTTTTGTATGTCCGAGAGCGTGAGAGGCGGGAAAAGTGGCGTCTTTTCGGCCTTTCCCTTTGTGTTTGGCGGGATTTTGTGATTTGGCAGGGTTGCGGGATTTGCGGTTGGTATTGGCGCTGCTGTTGCTGCTGATGTGATGGGGCTCGAGGGGGAGTGGCTGTGGCCGAAGATATGTCGGCCATGGGAATGACTGGGTACTCACTCGATGGATGGCTGTGGCGTCGGCGCTCTGCATTGGCTGGGGCGTTGGTTTTGGCGCCTGCGCCGAGGGCTCTGCTGCTGCTGCTGCTATTGGCGGTGTTTGTGTTGGTGTTGTTGGCTGCTGCTGCTGCTGCTAGGGCGCCTCTGCGGCCGCTCTGCCGCCGTCGCTGTGTCGTCTGGTTGTCCCTCGTGTGGCCATTCCTCTGGTCATGGCTGGCTGTTGGTTTGTGTGTTGGCGATCTGCTGCCGGTTTGTTGTTTTTTAATTGAAAAGTCTCTTGTGTGTTTGTATTTAATGTATTTATTGGCACCTTAGTTCTCTTTTTTTCTTGTCTATCACAGTTATCTCTTTTAGTTTGTGATGTTTGTGATGTTTGTAGTGGCACAGGAACTAAAGCTTGTCGGAGATAGTAGTGGGTGGGGTGAAGGAAGGGCTGGAGCGTGGTGGATTGGCGAGGAGCACTTTTCCGCGTGTGGAATGGTCATGTGCAGCGGCGAATGGTGAGGGGGGGGGGGCGGCAACACAAAATGGCTGCTGCCTGGCTTGGCTTGGCGTCGTCTGGCCTTCACTGTCTTTATTTTTTGGCACCAGAGCACAAATGACACGGCAAACGATAAACGACAAAACAGTCAAAACGACAAACGACACGGGCAACACTGATGGCAACGAACAAACAAACTTGCGATTTTATTTTATTTTAATGGCGGCGGCGATGGTTCAATTTATATACGTCCGACGATCGCGACCTCTCGAGCGGGTGGACGAGATGAGAGTGGCGGACGAGGTTCATGGTCCGCCAACTCCCCCACTCCCACGCCGGTCGTCACTTACCGGTGCTCTCACCCCGGTTCCACTTTCACTCACCCCAATATTCAGTGAGATGAAAGTAGTCCGAGGGCAGCAGCACCGATAAGTAGGCAATGGAAGATTTGAACGGCCTTCTGTTTCAGTGGCTGTGTGTGTTGTTGTTGGGCAATGGCCCGTGTCTAATGTTTCTCTGTGCTGTGTGAATTGGCTGCTCTGTTGTCAAGGATGGATGGGATGGGAAGGGGAAAGTTTGCCTGCTCCCGTATAACCGCCCGGATACTTTCAATTTCCGGATCTTACGATCCGGGCGCGAGACGCTCCGAAGAGTCGACCGCATAGCATCTTGTGGGCGGTTGTATTGGCATTGTTGGGGCATTTGGCTGAGTGGCGAAGGATGGCAGTGTTCATTTTATTCCTGCTCAGCCTCATTTGGCATTTAGTGGCATTTGAAGTGGGTGGGGGGTGGGTGAGGAATTGGCTGGGCATAATTGCCGAAGTTGCGACCGATAACACACTGGGCATTGAGAAATGCAATTTGAATTTGTATTGGCTTTTTTGGTGTGTTATCGGTCAAGTCTGGTATTTGCGTGGTATTTTTAGTAGTACCACATGTCAGGGGAAATATGGGAATGGCAGATAGGTGGGGAAGAAGAGGAAAAAGGTAATAAAACTAATCAGAAAACTACTAATAATATACAATTAACTACAGAAAAACTACATTAATTTACAAAAACTTATTCCTAATATCACAGGCTAGTAACTAAAACTATGGACAAACTATCTACGGACATGCAAAAACTACAAAAAACAACAGGATTGACATCTACAACAAGAACATTGATGCAGACAAGGTAAAATAAACGATAATTGACATACATTTACACACATATAAACATATTAATTATATTTATTTTATTTCTAATAGGAGGACAACTACAACGAAGCACCGGCCGGCATAACAAACGCAATGCGAACATTACGCTGTATACCGGCCGGCTCTGTTGTCCCCCTGTGTGTTGTTTATTGGCTGGTTGTGAGTATTGGCGTGCATCGTGGGCAATGATGGTCTTGATGGCAAGCGGCTCTGGTCCGACCGCCCACGTTGCATCTGTCTGTTGGTTAGTGTTGGCTGCTGCACTCGAGGGGCACTGGTCCGGCCACCCAACTGCATTGTCATCGTGTTGGCATTGGCATCGGTGTGTGATGGCAATGGTCGGAGTTATTGGCCGCATCCAAGTGGCGAACTGGTCCGGCCACCAGGATGCGTTGTCGATTTTAATTGTTGATTGGCCGCATCCAAGTGGCTGCTGGTCCGGCCACCCAGGATGCGCTGTCAGGTGGATTGGCCTGGCCTCCTCGGCCACGTTCTTCGTCAATTTGTAGTTGCGTTTTGAATGGCTGCTGGTCCGGCCACTCAGGTGAGGAGGTGTTTGTTTTGGCTTTTTGATTTTAATTTGCGTTTATTTGCAGGTGCCTTTCGTTGATTTGGATGTTGTTGCTGGCGACCCTTGTCTGACTTGTGTTGGCGTAAGAGACGTTTGCGGGTGAGTATTCGTGTTTATCGGCAGCCTCTCTCCTGTTTCACCTTCTTTTGCAGGATTTGCTGGCGTCCGGCGGCTCAACACCGGGCCATCCCGCCCTCACATAATTGGCATGAGAGACGGGTGCGACCCAGCGGAGCGGCAACAGACGCCAGCATCTGCGTCGTCGTTGGAATGGCTGTTGTCTGATTGGAGTGGCGTGACGTCATTGTGATGGTCGGTGGCAGCGTCATCAGAAAGGGCCTCATATTCCTCCCATTTGGCAGGAAATTGTTGATGTTGATGGCGAGGCAGCTTTTTGTTGGTCAGCTCTGTCTGGTGATTGGCAGGTAAGTGTGGATTTTGTGTGTTTTGGCCGTTTTTCGTTGTTGTCCGTATTGACGTCTTTTTATACCCGATACTCAAAATGAGTATTGGGGTATATTAGATTTGTGGTAAAAGTGGATGTGTGTAACGTCCATAAGGAATCGTTTCCGACCCCATAAAGTATATATATTCTTGATCAGCATCAATAGCCGAGTCGATTGAGCCCTGTCTGTCTGTCCGTCTGTCCGTCCGTCCGTCCGTCCGTCCGTCCGTCCGTCCGTCCGTCCGTCCGTCCGTCCCCTTCAGCGCCTAGTGCTCAAAGACTATAAGATCTAGAGCAACGATGTTTTGGACCCAGACTTCTGTGATATGTCACTGCTACAAAAATATTTCAAAACTTCGCCCCGCCCACTTCCGCCTCCACAAATGACGAAAATCTGTGGCATCCACATTTTTAAAGATACGATAAAACCAAAAACGCAGAATCGTAGAGGATGACTATATGTTCTAGAGTGTTAAATGTCAACAAGATCGTATAATTATTATAGCCAGAATCAAGAAAACAATTTCATTCTTTCTCGCTCTGTCTCTCTCTAACACACAGGTTTCATGGTCGGCTTTGCCAATTGCAAAATATGAGTTCAAGGATCTCAGAACCTATAAGAGCCAGAGCAACCAAATTTGGTATTCACACTCCTGTGATATCGGACCTTGACCGTTTCGTGTCCAAATTTCGCCACACCCCCTTCCGCCCCCGCAAAGGACGAAAAGCTGGGGGATCCACAAATCTCAGAGACTATTAAGGCTAGAAAAACCAAATTTGGTATCCGCACTTCTGTTAGATCTGACTATAAAACGTATATCTCAGAATTTCGCCCCACCCTTTTCCGCCCCACAAAGGACGATAATCTGTTGCATCCACAATATTGCACATTCGAGAAAACTAAAAACGCAGAATCATAGATAATGGCCATATTTATCAGATTGCTGAATCTGGATCAGATCAGATCATTTTTATAGCCAAAAGGAACAAATCAACTTGCACTGGCTACGCAGCCCCCGACGTCACGCTCAGACTGATTTTCTGTCTCTCTCGCACGCACTCCTTGTCGTGTCGTTTAATATTAGCGGCGTCTGCCGGAGGAGAGCCATACTGACTTAGTATCGGGTATAACTGTAGAGTTGCGGTCTCCGCAGCAACTCACAACGTTCCCCCTCGTTTCCTTTGTTGCAGTGGCTTATAGTGTACCAGAGTTTAAATATATATATATGTAAACAGATATATAGGCCCTCGGTATCAGCAGATGACCATGACTGACTTAAGGACGGCGTACAAATAGGGTTGGTCGTGTGCTCTCTTGCTAGGCTCGGGTCTAGCTCGCCGGATGGTCGGGGTTCTTCCTCGCCTAATTGTTCTATCGTACTCCACTACATTTAATTAGTGCACTTTACGGGAACTATAAGTGATTATATAAAACAAAGGAAACTGAAATACTGATAGCGCCGACACGCCAAAAAAAAAAAGCCCTACTGAACCATTTCTATTTAGAGAGAACCTAGGTGTTGATTGTCCCTCTCTTCTGTACCCTCCCTACCATGACATTGCGTTCGAGTTCTTGCATTGTCCCTTGATCAATCCTTTACTAAGGTTTACCACATTTTATAAGATCCTGGCACGGATACTCGACAGGCCATTTTTATGATTTTAAAGATTCATTTCAATCCAAAAAGATTCATATTTTAATATAATGTGAGACTTCAATTTCAATATTCATTACGTTGCAGTTGTAGAAACACAACAATTGACTTAGCTTCTAATTTGTGGGTAATATTTCCTTAATCCTAATTATCATATAAGTTTAGTTATAAATTCATTATTTTAAAGCATGAAAAACATTAGGGTATAGATATATATATATATATAAACGAGAGAATAAGAATCGAAATCGTAAACAAAAGCTAGATCAGACTGGGGTGCATTATACACACTGAGCAGACGGGTTTGAATCATTATACACTGTATGCATATCTACACTTTCAAGTTAATAGGCTCTTTTGACCAAACTACTTTTTGCTGTACATAATTACTCACTCCGGCGTTATTGTCTTACGCTGATCGTTGGGCCCAATGATGTCGTAGATGTTGACCGCAGCTGTTTAAAATATGGAAATCATAAATATATAATGCATACAATACAATTACGCTACAAACACCGTCGCATAGTCATCAGTCAGTTGTTTTGGTTTTCATAATACAGACAGAAATTTAATTGTTATGCTCTATCGCGAAAATTGAACCAAAAGGTAGCAAACGAAGACAATTTAGTGTGCATATGCACATATGTATGTAGGTATGTACGCGCGTAACATCAAAGAGGGGTGTTAATAAAGTTTCAGTTACATTACGTTAAACTGCTGATGTTTATGCGTTGGAACTTGATAATGAATTAAATGTAAATTGGACAAAACTCGATCCTGTGCTGCTGCTTTGTAGACTGTTGACCGCCTGAAGTTGGTTAGAGGTCAACAGGTGCGATGTATATGGTTCCGGGCCGTACTGACGAATCTTCCGCCAAGCTTGTATTTAGTTATTTATGTCTGAGCAGCACTAAATATTCTTGGCGATTAAGGCTGATCTGTTCCACTTGGATCTTTGGAGATTCCGACTTGGTGGCAATATAAGGTCCAGAAAAGATGAATTATGGATGGAGTTGGAGAAACCTCGACAACTGTTCGCCTAAGCCAGCTCCCAGGGTAGTCTTCTCGAGACTATACCGCGATGGGGCAGCTTAGGTACACCTCCCTGCAACATAGGTTATGTCAGCACGTGCACGGCACTAATATGAAAACATACCTCTTTTCCCAAATATATCTGCACTAAATTCTTGTCATTCACTGACCACTGAACTGTACGGCACTTGTAACTATATGCTTCCAGCATATATTTGTGGAAATATATATATTTTCCGGATAGCACTATATATATGTGTGTGCAATATGTATGTTGCTCGCACTCGGAAATTATCACGTCTTTACAGATCGATCAACTTTCTTATATTGTTCAAAGCAGTAATAGACGATGGACTGAGTAGCCAGTGCAGCAGAGCTTTTGAGCTTTTTACTAACTGTGCAATCGTATGATCCAGAACATTCGCAGCAGCATAAAACGATCGTCTAATGCACAGCATAGCTTAACTGTGCAATCGTACGATTGCCGTCTATGCTTCCCACTGTCCGTCGCTTGTATGTGTTCGTGGGCGTTCGGACTTAAGAGCGGCTAAGGCTTTGATCCAACCTTAAGAGCGGCTAAAGCTTGATCGTTCGAAATATCACTAGGGGTCTCACGAGACGAAAGAAGATAACCAATTCCCTATATTTTGTGCTGGCTACTACACCACAGATAATTATACAAGACCTGCTCGACGAATAATTATCTGAAGAACTTGATTAGGAGAGATTATTTCCTGATTTGAATGTCTTTCAGATGATACACGCCGAGATATTTCTTGTTCCCATCGACCAATTCGTAATAGTACGGACTTCGCTTTTTAATTACCTGAGCGGGAATGAACACAGGGGCTAGTTTAGAACTAAACTTTTTTATAGCACTACTTTGTGTGAAATTTCTAGCATATACCAAATCTCCAATCTTTAATTGTGTATCACGGCAGCGCAAATTGTATCTATGCGAATTTTCTTCGTGTGCCTTATTGACATTCGCTTTAGCCTGTTGCCGGATTAGCTGCAAGGAATCGGGGTTCTCCATTCTAGTATCGTCGTTCAAAAGGTCTAGTTTACGCAAGAGTGCGTAATCCTTCCCATTCAACATCATGTTTTGACCAAATGCTAGAAAATATGGAGAATACCCTGTACTCCTATGTAAGGTAGATCTCAATGAACCACTAATGGCATTTAGGTTACAGTCCCAATTGGAATGTTCGTTACCGATATAAGCTCGTATCGCAGCTATCACGGATCTGTTCAGTCGCTCGCTGGCATTCGCTTGCGGTGAATAAATAGCTGTGCATTTTTGTGTTATACCGAAGCTATTTAAAAATGCCTGAAAGTAGCTAGATTTAAATTGGGATCCATTGTCTGACAAGATGACTTCTGGCACCCCAAATGTATAAAAGAGAGACCCTTCCAGATATTCACAGATCTTAGGGGCTGTAAATTTCTTCAAGGGACACAGAAAATGGAACTTAGTATTGTGATCAACAACTATGAGCAATCCTATGTTTCCCTTTTTTGTGCGGGGGTATGGTCCTAAGAGATCTATGTATAATTTCTGAAACGGCCTATCCGAAGTGAATGGTTTACCCATAGGAGGTCCAAGAATCATATTCGGACTCTTGGTCGTGCGACAAACGGTGCATTCAGATATGTACTTGCGCGTCTGGCTAACCATGCGAGGCCAGAATAAATATCTTTTAAGCTTCTCTATGGTTTTACTCATCCCACAATGTGCGGAGCTAGGGCGTCATGAGCTTGATATAATACGTTCGTAATTAACCCTGACGGAACCCAAAGTTTCCATGATGCGTTCTCTTGAGACTCATCTCCCGAAGCGAATACTGTCCTTTTGAAAACTTGACCGTCTATCACTTTCAAGTCTGGGAACTTACTCTGATTCTGTTGAATACTTTCTATTAAACTCAGATACTCAGCTGATTTGAATTGATCTGAGTCTAGATCAACCATGGGGTTTATTTGCGTGAGCTCCTCTATAGCCGGTTCATCCTGACGCGATAGAGTGTCAGCGACAACATTCAGTGTCCCCTTTCTATGTAGGATATTAAATGTGAAACTACGCAATTTCATAGACCATCTGGCTAATCTACCCGATAAATCCTTTTGTTGCATTAACCATTTAAGTGCTGCGTGATCGGTTATGACTACGAAGTCCTGTCCCTCAATATAAGAGCGGAATTTTTTTATTCCCTTTATGACTGCTAAGCACTCTAGTTCGGTAACCGAATAATTACGTTGTGCCTTGGATAATTTTTCTGACATGTAAGCAATTGGCAATTCAACGCCGTCGCGTTCTTGAGCTAAAACACAACCGATTCCGTAAGTGCTAGCATCACAGAGCAAAATAAAAGGTTTTGAGAAGTCAGGAGTTATCAAAATGGGTGATGCGGTTAAACAGGACTTTAAGGTCTCAAACGACTGTTGAGCATCATCATTCCACTGTAAATCTTTTTTCTTCTTAAGCAACTCGGTTAAGGGAAAACTAACGGTAGCATAATTTTCAACGAAACGTCGGTACCAACCGGATAACCCCAAAAATCGACGCAGTTGCTTAACGGTAACTGGCACAGGGAACTTCGAGATGGCCTTGATTTTGTCTGGATTTGTCTTTATCCGACCATTACCAATAATAAAACCCAAATACGTGATTTCTTTTATGCAAAAGTTTGATTTCCCTATGTTAATGGTTAGATTTGCTTTGCGTAGACACAACGCTATCTCCTGTAACAACAGTAAATGCGACTCGAAATCCTCTGATAAAACAAGTAGATCATCTAAATATACGAATACACGTGTCCGAAGATGAGCTGGAATAACTCGATCCATTAGTCTACAGAGAGTTTGAGCGGCATTGCAAAGACCAAATGGCATCATTTTATATTGATATAATGGTCGGTTAGGCACTGTAAATGCAGTATACTGTCGCGATTGTTCATCCAACGGGATTTGCCAAAATGCGTGTTTCATGTCTAATCCAGTGATGTAACGAGCGGGTGGTAATCGACTTAGAATACCATCAATATGTGGTAACGGATATGCATCCCGTCTTGTAACCTTGTTCACTTCTCTTGAATCGAGACACAGTCTATATTTTTCGCCTTTCTTTACCAAAACGCAATTACTGCTCCAGGGACTAGTCGACTCCTCTATAACATCGAGCGCAAGCATATTGTCCACCTCGGCAACCATCAATTTCTCTATGGCTGGCGATACCGGCCAATGTCGTTGCTTAACGGGAATAGCTGCTCCAACATCTATAGAGTGTGTGACTAAACTGGTACGGCCTAATCCTTCAGTAGCGAAAGATGGAAAACAACCTATCACTTTATCTAAGCGAATTCTCTCGTCTGCTGTCAATTTATGTAGGTTCGGTGGTTCTTCGACGTCATCCGTACCTCCAACATCTAATTCAGATACCTCTGCAGTGTGTGAGATTTTATCTAAAAGTCCAAATTTTTGCCAGAAGTCTATCCCCAAATAGACGTCTTGCTTGAGTTCAGGAATAAGAAACATTTCTAGGTCTGCCGTGCATCCACGGTAATTAATTTGTGTTACCAGCTTGCCTATAACCTTGCTTTCAGTATCGTTAGCCGTTCGTATTGCTCCTGAACACTTCTTAACCTTGCAATGCGCCAACATTTCTTTCGCGGCTGAACCTCCAATACAACTGATTGTGGCCCCCGAATCCAACAAAGCTATGTAATCACTGCCTTCAATGGTGACACTGGTGTACAGCCTGCTATCCGAACTAAGAAATATAGCTGAAACAAACTTGTTCTTATTCTTGCGAACCATCTTCCAAAATTGTCTCAAACGTTTAGTTGAACGTTTGGGCTTTCTTACAAATTTAAAACTATCTATCTTATCAAAAATTTTCTTACGCGTTGTAATATAATTTGCTTCCCTTTCAGGTAAAGGAGTAAATGAAAAATGATATGCCGTAGGCAGGGTTTCCTCTACTGTTTGTGAGCTGATCTTAGGCTCCCTTAAACTTTGGTCGTTCGTTAAACTAGTAGGTGATTCTTGCAAACTTTTTTCTAAGGATGTGTCTGCTTGTTGTTGTTTAACACATCCTTCTGCCGGTTTCCCGGAGGGTTACATCTGGGACATACCGGTTTGTAAGTATCTTTTGTTCCACACCCGTAGCAAAAGATCTTACGAGGACCTACACAATCGTCAAATTTATGACCTTTGTTGTCACAGTTCCAGCAAGTTGGAACTGACTGTGAAGTACGACGTTGTATTTGACACACTTCATTATGCTCGACCAAGTCATCGAATAGCTGCTCGCTATCGTCTGGACCTGACAATTCCGATACGTATGAGCGAAGAGTCCTTTGCTTGACCGATCTTATATCGTTATAAAACTGCTCGTGCTTACGTACCTCTCGTCGTAATAACGATCTATTGGCAATCTTTAAGTGAAGAAGCTCGTGGTGAAGAGTGGGCTTGGAATTTCTAATAAGTAGATTCACAACATCTTCTTCTGTAACCGAATTTTGAAGCCTATCCACGAGATCTTCGATAGCATATTGAAAGTCATCGAAGGATTCGTTTTCGCCCTGACGACGTTTCCTAATCTTTTCCCAGATATCATAGTCGGTCTCAACATCTTCAAATCTTCTTCTAAACTCTATACAAAACGTATCCCAATTAAAGTTTGGGTAATTTCGATGGAATTTCCAGTACCAATCACTAGCTTTTCCCGCGAATAAAAGATACAAGTGATCACAAAGCAATTGATAATTGTTATAAAGATTTTGTTGCGTTAGAGAACGTACTCGATAAATAAACTCATCCATCCTCATGCAAGTTTTTGAACCATCGAATTTAATGCGCCAATTCTGCATTATACTGGAAACTTTTGCTGGTGCTACGTGTGAGCTCGAATTACTTCGATTTGCACTCGCTCTTGAAAAATCTAAAAGAACTTCTGCGTGACTATCTCGTGCTTGACCGATACCCACGTTATTTGTTTGGTTAATGTTATTGTCACCGGAAACATCGGGAGAGATATGTTCTGGTTGCGTCAGCTGGAGTGACGCTAATTGACTTTGAATCAAAGATTCAATTGTTTTGCTTAAAAATGAAGTTAGTTGTTCCATTAACTGAGCCTGTTGAATGCTTACAGCAGACTGGACGTAGTTAGCGATTTCCACTTGAGAGGTTATTGGAAGGATTGTGTTGTTGGTTTCAGTTTCTGTTAGTGAGCGATCTAACCTGGATCGTTGAGTTGCTCTCGTATTCATACCCCTTCTAATAAACTTTTGGCCCTTTTTAGGTCGATTAGACGTTCCGTCTATTGTGCTAAAAGATTCGTTAGCACTAGTTGGTCGTGTTCCTTCGGCGTTAAGCTCGGCTAACAACGGGTTGTTAGAGAATGTTAGTGCCAGAGCAGAACAATCTAATGAACAGGTGGGACATTTTGGGTTTGTCCTAATCTGTTCCAAAATACAAAGTTTATGGAATTTGTGTCTACACGGGGTGTTGGCTATAATCTCACTACTTCCCAATACTTCGTTGCAAATTCCACAAAATGGTTCTGCTTCCTGCAACGCAGTTGTTATGTCATCTGTACTTCGCCTTACAGCCATTGTATATCAGACAATATTTAAGGAATTAAAGAAAAAAAAAAATAATAAAAAGGAATTATATAAGAAGGTATTAATTGTAATAATAATGTCTGTCTTTCCCACATGCCAGAATACTTACGAAATATCTATTTGGTTTCAGTAGGCTTTTCTATTTTCGTTAATATGGACTAATTATCAGTTAATGACCTCGTGCACTGAATCATTGGACAACTATCGCGATTTGGCAATATAAAATTGTAAATCCGAATAACTCAAGATGCCTAAAGTGAAAAAGCAGGTTTGCTTTGGTCGATCAATCCAAAATAAACTGAATTGGAACCGCTAAATCCTAAAACAATTCCTGTTTATTCTGATCACTGTATGATATTGCATAACTGTCTCTGATACTCACAATTCGATACTGTAGGTCTGTTTTGGTCAACCAATCCGAAATAAAATGAATTGCAGTTGCTTAATCCGAAAACCGAGTCAAAGTATAAATTTTGAAATCTTTAACCTTTGTGCAATATTTTGCAAAAGAAAATGTGTCGTTGAAATTTTGATGTATTACCGGTTGAGCTTGGAGAACCAAGGCAAGATTTGCTTGTCTTATTAAAATAAACGGCCTATATAGTAAGACACTATAAATCCAAATTTTAATATCGGCTCTGAATTGGTTTTAGATTCTAAGGCAAGTTGCCTGGCCCCACGTTGGGCGCCATAAATGTGTTGTGTACCAGAGTTTAAATATATATATATATAAACAGATATATAGGCCCTCGGTATCAGCAGATGACCATGACTGACTTAAGGACGGCGTACAAATAGGGTTGGTCGTGTGCACTCTTGCTAGGCTCGGGTCTAGCTCGCCGGATGGTCGGGGTTCTTCCTCGCCTAATTGTACTATCGTACTCCACTACATTTAATTAGTGCACTTTACGGGAACTATAAGTGATTATATAAAACAAAGGAAACTGAAATACTGATAGCGCCGACACGCCAAAAAAAAAAAGCCCTACTGAACCATTTCTATTTAGAGAGAACCTAGGTGTTGATTGTCCCTCTCTTCTGTACCCTCCCTCCCATGACATTGCGTTCGAGTTCTTGCATTGTCCCTTGATCAATCCTTTACTAAGGTTTACCACATTTTATAAGATCCTGGCACGGATACTCGACAGGCCATTTTTATGATTTTAAAGATTCATTTCAATCCAAAAAGATTCATATTTTAATATAATGTGAGACTTCAATTTCAATATTCATTACGTTGCAGTTGTAGAAACACAACAATTGACTTAGCTTCTAATTTGTGGGTAATATTTCCTTAATCCTAATTATCATATAAGTTTAGTTATAAATTCATTATTTTAAAGCATGAAAAACATTAGGGTATAGATATATATATATATATAAACGAGAGAATAAGAATCGAAATCGTAAACAAAAGCTAGATCAGACGGGTGCATTATACACACTGAGCAGACGGGTTTGAATCATTATACACTGTATGCATATCTACACTTTCAAGTTAATAGGCTCTTTTGACCAAACTACTTTTTGCTGTACATAATTACTCACTCCGGCGTTATTGTCTTACGCTGATCGTTGGGACCAATGATGTCGTAGATGTTGACCGCAGCTGTTTAAAATATGGAAATCATAAATATATAATGCATACAATACAATTACGCTACAAACACCGTCGCATAGTCATCAGTCAGTTGTTTTGGTTTTCATAATACAGACAGAAATTTAATTGTTATGCTCTATCGCGAAAATTGATCCAAAAGGTAGCAAACGAAGACAATTTAGTGTGCATATGCACATATGTATGTAGGTATGTACGCGCGTAACATCAAAGAGGGGTGTTAATAAAGTTTCAGTTACATTACGTTAAACTGCTGATGTTTATGCGTTGGAACTTGATAATGAATTAAATGTAAATTGGACAAAACTCGATCCTGTGCTGCTGCTTTGTAGACTGTTGACCGCCTGAAGTTGGTTAGAGGTCAACAGGTGCGATGTATATGGTTCCGGGCCGTACTGACGAATCTTCCGCCAAGCTTGTATTTAGTTATTTATGTCTGAGCAGCACTAAATATTCTTGGCGATTAAGGCTGATCTGTTCCACTTGGATCTTTGGAGATTCCGACTTGGTGGCAATATAAGGTCCAGAAAAGATGAATTATGGATGGAGTTGGAGAAACCTCGACAACTGTTCGCCTAAGCCAGCTCCCAGGGTAGTCTTCTCGAGACTATACCGCGATGGGGCAGCTTAGGTACACCTCCCTGCAACATAGGTTATGTCAGCACGTGCACGGCACTAATATGAAAACATACCTCTTTTCCCAAATATATCTGCACTAAATTCTTGTCATTCACTGACCACTGAACTGTACGGCACTTGTAACTATATGCTTCCAGCATATATTTGTGGAAATATATATATTTTCCGGATAGCACTATATATATGTGTGTGCAATATGTATGTTGCTCGCACTCGGAAATTATCACGTCTTTACAGATCGATCAACTTTCTTATATTGTTCAAAGCAGTAATAGACGATGGACTGAGTAGCCAGTGCAGCAGCGCTTTTGAGCTTTTTACTAACTGTGCAATCGTATGATCCAGAACATTCGCAGCAGCATAAAACGATCGTCTAATGCACAGCATAGCTTAACTGTGCAATCGTACGATTGCCGTCTATGCTTCCCACTGTCCGTCGCTTGTATGTGTTCGTGGGCGTTCGGACTTAAGAGCGGCTAAGGCTTTGATCCAACCTTAAGAGCGGCTAAAGCTTGATCGTTCGAAATATCACTAGGGGGTCTCACGAGACGAAAGAAGATAACCAATTCCCTATATTTTGTGCTGGCTACTACAGGCTGTCTCTGGATCAACGATTGGGCGCATTAACAGGCACCGCCCGATCGCATGCTTTCGCGTGCGCTGGCGATTTGGGCCCTCCACACTTGGCCCAGACCCTCCAGATCGTCGAATGGATCGTGGTCGGTCCATTCGTCGTCATGTTCGTCGTCAATTGCTTCGCAGTCCATATCGGATTCGGAGTCCGATATGGCTGCGGCGTCATGGTGCGTATTTGCAGTTGGTCGTGGTGATGGCTGTGTGGATGCTGCTGCTGCTGTTTTTGTCTGAAGTGGCGGCACTCCTCCCGTGCTCTCGTCCCTTGCCTGCAGCAGGTTTGTCAGTTTCGTCAAAATTGCTGCCAGCTTATCCTCCAGCTTTTTAATTTTTACGGCATATCTTTTCAGGATATGGGCACAGCTCCCATCGCACTGGGCGCCTGGCTGCTGCTGTAGCTGGGGTTGGCGTGGCGTCGGAGCACGATTTGGGATCGGCTGCATCGACAGGACCCTGTGGTGTTGGCGCCCCTCGGCCAGTGGCTGGGGATGTTGGTCGCGATGCTGAAGCTGTTGCCGATGCTGCCGACCCGGACCGCGTTGGCGTTGCTGCTGCGGCTGTGGGTGGAGTGGCTGTGTGGGTGGCTGCTGCTGCAACTGTCGCTGTAGTGGCTGCTGGTGACGTTGTGATGGCTGCTGGAGACGATGTGCTGGCTGTTGCTGCTGTATTGGCTGCTGCATTTGCTGTGGCTGTTGCCGTAGTGGCTGAGGCTGCTGCTGCTGCTGCCGTCGATGCTCCTGGACAGCGACCCTGTGGGCCAGGAGCCGCTGCCTGGCTGCCTTGTAGGCGCTGCAGCCCTTGTAGGCGCTGATGTGGGCGCCATGGCAGTTGTCGCATTTGGGATTGACGGCCCTTGGCTTGCTGCACTCCGTCGTCTGAGGTCCACCCGCGCATTTCATGCAGACTGCAGCTCGTCTACAATATGCGCGGGTGTGGCCAAACACCTGACATCGATGGCACTGGGCAGGGTCACGGGAGACTCCAAGTCTCTCAACCGTGACGGGCCTCCCACCCAGGCGTCGCAGCTTCAACACATCGAATTGACCACGGTCCGGTTTGGGGGCGATCTCAGCCTCGAAGAGGTTGTATTGGCGGCTGCGATCGAATCGATCGGGGATCGCCTGAGTAAACCGGACCGTGTACCCCTCGGCCTGCATACAGTCCCGGAACCAGTCAGAGGGCGTGGAATGGGGAAGACCTCGGATGAGGATCCTCAAGCCTCTGTCCTCCACAGGCTGATGCCCGAACTCGCCGTGCCGGATGTCATTGGCAATGGCAAGGGTGTGTGTATTGGGAGTGGCAGTAGTTGTGTTGGTGTTGGTATTGGCGATGGTGCTGGTGTGAGTGGCGGTGACGGTGTTGGTGTTTGTATTTGTGTTTTATGTTTGCTGCCGCTGCTGGTGATGGCGGCCCCGTCGTCTAGCCTGCTTCCTCCCACCCTCACCATCATCGTCACTCCCACTGTCGATGAGGGCGCGGCGTCGTTTTGGTGTTGGTGGGATTTGTGGCATTGGAGCAGGCTGGGCTATGGCTCGGATCGACCCTCTGCTCGAGCTCGAACCAGGTTCGACACGCAACAGGTTCGATCCGGTCGTGTGTGTGTGTGTGGCTGCCCGTTGGCCGTTTTGGCGCTCCGCTCTTGCGCGTCGGCTTGCCGGCTCTCCTTCGTCTTCTCCCTCTCCCGTTACTCCTGAACAGTTTTGTGCGTCCAAGAGCGTGAGAGGCGGGAAAAGTGGCAGTGAGAGCGGCGTCTTTTCGGTCTTTCTCTTTGTGGTTGGCGCGGTTTTTGTGACGGGTCTCGAGGGGGGAGTGGCTGTGGCCGTGGATATATCGGCCATGGCAATGGCTGGGTACTCACTCGATGGAAGGCTGTGGCGTCGGCGCTCTGCATTGGCTGGGGCGTTGGTGTTGGCGCCTGCGCCGAGGGCTCTGCTGCTGCTGCTGCCATTGGCGGTGTTGGTGTTGGTGTTGTTGGCTGCTGCTGCTGCTGCTAGGGCGCCTCTGCGGGCCGCTCTGCCGCCGTCGCTGTGTCGTCTGGTTGACCCTCGTCTGGCCATTCCTCTGGTCATGGCTGGCTGTTGGTTTGTGTGTTGGCGATCTGCTGCCTGTTTGTTGTTTTTTAATTGAAAAGTCTCTTGTGTGTGTGTGTTTGTGTTTAATGTATTTATTGGCACTTTTATTCTCTTTTTGGTTTGTGATGTGGACGGGAGCAAAAGTTTGTCAAGGTAAGTAATGGGTGTGGTGGAGGAAGGGCGGCACGGCACGGCACGGCACACGACAGACACCACAAAAAGAAAACAGGGCAACACAGAAAAAAAAACGTCAATGGCGACACGGCACAGATCGATAGATCATGTTCACCGAAAAGGGAATCTTTCCTATAGGCGATGGCCTTTTGGATGTAGATGCCGAACGCTTTAACGGATTGCTCGTGTTGCATGACATCAACGAGATCTACGAGGTGGAACAGACGCCGTTTGCCAGGGGCAAATTCGCCGCCGTTCGCCGTGCCATTCACAAGAACACGGGCTCCCATTTCGCGGCAAAGTTCTTGAAGCGACGCCGACGCGCACAGAGCAGCGACAAGGAGATCAAACACGAGATCGCCGTCCTAATACTCTGCGAGGGCGAGGAGAACATTGTCAATCTGAATGCGGTGCACGAGACCCGTTCGGACACAGCCCTGCTGCTGGAACTGGCCACTGGTGGCGAGCTGCAGACCATACTGGACAACGAGGAGTGCCTGACAGAGGCCCAGGCCCGCCACTGCATGCGAGAGGTGCTGAAGGCTCTCAAGTTTCTCCACGACCGATCCATTGCCCACCTGGACCTCAAGCCACAGAACATTTTGCTCGCCGGCGAGCGTATAGAAGATGGCCTCAAGCTCTGTGACTTTGGGATCTCGCGCGTTGTGTGCGAGGGCATCAATGTCCGCGAGATGGCCGGCACACCCGACTACGTGGCCCCCGAGGTGCTCCAGTACGAGCCACTCTCCCTGCTGACGGACATCTGGTCCGTGGCCGTTCTCACCTATGTCTTGCTCTCCGGCTTCTCGCCCTTTGGCGGGAACACCAAGCAGGAGACTTTCCTCAATATCTCGCAGTGTGCGCTCACCTTTCCGGACAACCTATTCGGTGGCGTCTCGCCAGTGGCCATCGATTTCATACGCCGCGCATTGCGAATTAAGCCAAACTATCGCATGAGTGCCGCTGGATGCTTGGAACATGTCTGGCTGAAGGATGAGAGCTCGATGGATAGACAAATGTATCTGCAGGCTCAGAGCGATGCTGAAGAGGAAGAGGAAGAGGAGGAGGAAGAAGACGACCTTGAGGATGAGGAAGTGGAGGAGCCAGTGGCCGAGGAGAAGGCAGAGGAGCAGGAACAGCAACAGCAGTCACAGGAACAACAAAAGCAACAGAAGCCAAGCAGTGGCAGCAACAAACCCACGCACAATGGCCACCATCGGGCCCACAGCAATGGGAGCAGTAGCAGCATCTCAAAAATACTCATTGCCACCGGGAAGCTCCTAGGAAGCCCCATAAGCAGCACCAGCACCAGCACCAGCACAGAGACAACGACAGCCATACACACGCTGACCAGCAATGGACACGGACAGAGCAACACGGTCTGCCTGTCCGCCAAGCCCACTCAGATCGTGACACCCACACGTCGAGCCTCCGACTCGGACAAGGAGAACACATACACGGCGACATTTGTGAAGAAGCCCCCGGTGCAGGCCACCATCCAGCTGGGCAGCAACGGCCTCGACGAGTCCGCCACAGTGGTGGCCACCCTGACACTCTTTCCCGATGCGCCCACCACACCGAAAGTGATCCGCAAGGCACCCACGGGAGAGTCCCATGGATCGGCCACCTCGGTGAAGGCTCTGGTCAAGAAGTTTCAGCTGGAGGAGACGCTAGTCTGCCCCGGACACAGCAGCACCAGCAGCCACAACGGCCACAGTCCCGTCAACGGGTGCGGCGGCAGTAGCGGGAGCAGCAACGGCAACAATATGCGACGCAGTGCAGGGGGAAACAGCAGCAACATCAGCTACTCGGCAGCAGCCGCGACAGCAGCACGAATGAACAGCATTCGCCGCGCCTCCGACCCGCTGATGGCCGTCTATAAGAAGCAGCCACAGAACAGCGGCGCCAACAGCAATAGTTCCAGCAGCAACAGCAACAATCCCAGCCCCGGCAGCAGTCCCAGCTCGGGCAGCACGGCCACCCTGCTCCTGAATAGCCATCGCCTGGCGTCCGCGTCCGGGCCAGCCAGCACGGTCGCCAGCACCTCTGTATCCTCAAGCAGCAGCACCAAAGCTACTGCCACTGCCCACCATCTGCACCACCACCACATGCACCACGACAACACGAAAAACGGCCAAAACACATGAAATCCACACTTACCTGCCAATCACCAGACAGAGCTGCCCAGCAGGAAGCTGCCTCGCCATCAACACTGACAATTCCTGCCAAAGGGAAGGAAAAGGAGGCCCCTTTCTGATGACGCTGCCGCCTGACTATGGCCGTGACGTCACGCCACTCCAAACATACAGCTGCCATTTCCAACGACGACGCAGATGCTGGCGCCTGTTGCCGCTCCACTGGGTCGCACCCGTCTCTCATGCCAATTATGTGAGGGCGGGATGGCCTGGTGTTGAGCCGCCGGACGCCAGCAAATCCTGCAAAAGAAGAAGGAGAATCAGGAGAGAGGCTGCCAATAAACACATATACTCACCTGCAAACGCCTCTCACGCCAACACAAACCAGACAAGGGTCGCCAGCAACAGCATCCAAACGCCGACAAGTACCTGCAAATAAACACAAATTAAAATCACACGCCAAAGCAAACACCTCCTCAACTGGGTGGCCGGACCACCAGCCACTCAAAACGCCGTTACAAATTGACGACGAACGTGGCCGAGGAGGCCAGGCCAATTCTACTGACAACGCATCCTGGGTGGCCGGACCAGCAGCCACTCGGATGCGGCCAACAACAATACAATCGACAACGTATCCTGGTGACCGGACCAGCAGCCACTTGGATGCGGCCAATATCACGATTCGTTGGCATCACTTTTCGATGCCAATGCCAACACACTGGACAATGCATCTTCGGGTGGCCGGACCAGTGCCACTCGGTCTGCTGCACCAAACCAACAGACAGATGCAACGTGGGCGGCCGGACCAGAGCCGCTCGCCATCAACACCATCATTGCCCACGATGCACGCCAAAACTCACAACCAGCCAATAAACAACACACAGGGGGACAACAGAGCCGGCCGGTATACGGCGTAATGTTCGCATTGCGTTTGTTATGCCGGCCGGTGCTTCGTTGTAGTTGTCCTCCTGTTAGAAATAAAATAAATATAATTAATATGTTTATATGTTGTAAATGTATGTCAATTATCGTTTATTTTACCTCGTCTGCATCAATGTATTTGTTGTAGATGTCAATCCTGTTGTTTCTGTAGTTTTTGCATGTCCGTAGATAGTTTGTCCATAGTTTTAGTACTTGCCTGTGATATTAGGAATAAGTTTTTGTAAATTAATGTAGTTTTCTGTAGATAATTGTATATTTTTCGTAGTTTTCTAATTAGTTTTACCTTCTTACTCTTCTTCCCAACCTATCTGCCATTCCCATAATTCCCCTTGACACGTGGTATTACCAAAAATACCACGCAAATACCAGACTATGACCGATAACACACCAAAAAGCCATTTCAAATTTAAAATGCATTTATCAATGCCCAGTGTGTTATCGGTCGCAAATTCGGCAATTTATGCCCAGCCAATTCCTCCCCACCCCCTACCCACTTCAAATGCCACTAAATGCCAAATGCGGTTGAGCAGGAGCAAAATTAACACTGCCAACCTCCGCCACTCTGCCAAACGCCCCAATAAAGCCATTTCAACCGCCCATATGATGCTATGCGGTCGACTCTTCGGAGCGTCACGCGCCCGGATCGAAAGATCCGGAAGTTTACAGTATCCGGGCGGTTATACGGGAGCAGGCATTTATCCCCCCCCCCCCCCATCCTATCCCATCTCCTGTAACGAGTAACGAAGAGAATCTTCGCACGATGAAGCTGGTGGTCGGCTAACTGAGAAGGAGTACGCGCTCGCTTCCACGGCTGATCTCTGGTCGGAAATGGGGATGGGTTCTTTGGGGTAACCCTCCAGTTAGGTTGCTTCGCTCCTGCTGGTATTATTTTATTAAAATTCGCGTACTCTTTTTGGGAATGGGAGGGGGACAGACAAGGAAAGGATCGTTAGGGATACGGAAAGTATAGTGGGGCAAAGATAGTGCAGAGAAGGAGTAGGGATCTACCACCGCGGCGGACATCTCTGTTTTGCTGGCACGGAGTCGTGCCACGCCCACCCTACCATGATCCTGAAAGAGCCAATAATAATATCAGGATCCCTGGAGTGTCCGGTATTGGTCATCCTATTTCGCTCACGAGCGGCATGGATCCCCCAACTGCGGTAACGTCTAGCACATATTCATCTTAACAATCATTTTATTAGAAACTATATTCAGATACTATATTCATGTTACAAGAAAAAAGAAACACTAACCGAGAACTCCAAGACAAGGCTAAATGGACAAAAGGAGGAACGAAAAGCGTCACAAGAGATATAGCTATTATTACTAGGGAATATTTAGATAAATAAATACGATAAGTGTAAATAGTTATAAGTGCATATACGATATTTTATAGTGCGATATAAACTAATGATTTTTCCTTAGATAGAAAGATAATACTATAGCGCAATATAGGTACACATGTCCCAGCACATCGGCTTCGGGGAGTAGTTGGACATACTATTCGTTCTACCAAGCGTATTGTAAAGGCAGAAGGCCAATCAGCTGTGACTACTTTAAAAGTGTGAGGTCAACGACCGACAAACAGCTCTAGCAAAAAAGAACGAAGCTTTTGCCACGCTCGCGGAATTTTGGGAGGCAATAAAATGTAATGTATAAAGTAAAAATATAAAGCTCACTCAGTTCTTGTTTGTGTTCCCGCGGCGAAAGATCTTTCGTAGCTGGGCGTGTGGCTGTGTGTGGGTGCATTAAACTTTTACCTGCAAACCAAAAACAAAATTGTACAGCGCGTTCTGCATGGCATAAGCTCGCGGAGGGGACCCGGCCGAGCGGACGCTTTTAAGCTCAAACTTTTAAGCTTTTATCAAATGCATTTTCAAACTTTCCATGTGTTTGTGGGTTTTTTTTCTGGTTTTTTTTCTGTTACAATTAACACTAAGTATATCCAACTACACAAAAACAGACATATCAACGGACTGCGAGGTTCAAGGGAATGCGAGTCACGGTGGGATCTTACTGGCCTCAGTGGCTTTCAGTGGGCGGTGTATACATATGTATGTGAGCACCTCTCTTACAGTTTTCATTCAGCCTACATAATGACACTAACGTGCACATAAAACAAACGCTGGCCTCCACTGCACTTTAAATAACCGTTTGGAACAGTAAGGCCGAATCACGAGAAGAACAAGAGAGGCGATACCACTAGGGGTCGCCGGGAGGTTATGTACACACGTGGTGCACTATTTTTTCCCGCCCGGTAGGAACATTTAAGCGGCTTCGGTCCTACGCTGACTGCCAGCACCGGTTTCCGTTTCTTGGCCCGGTTTTGAATGCGAAACGGTTACGCCACTTCGCCGCACTAAGCCCGTTCAGACGGCTGTCCTCGTCTCGCGCAGCCAAAGTTCACTGCCCGCGACTTGGTGGATCAGCTGGTTCGTAGTGTGGGGGCTTAAAGCTCGGGCTGCAGCTTTTGGATAATTCCCAAACTAAGTGCCGATTCTAAAGTGGAATTTGAAAATACTGATCAGGCTACTTTTTCTAACAGTTACTCCATGCACATATTTACCCGGTTGGAACTGGCACTGCGAAAATAGGGGGATGGGGTTGAGGTGCTAATTCCTTCTTTCTCCAGGTGTTTTTTTTTTTTGTGTTGGGGCTGCTCACCTCCAAGCGGAAACTACAGAGAAAGTCGGAAAATCTAACTTCGAGGCTCCTAGCACTGTCGAAGGCCGGTACTCACGTTTTCGATTATAGCCCAATCTGCTTTCTTGGGTTCTTTTTTCCCGATCGAGTGCACTTTGGTTTCACACCACGGTTATTTACGGCGGTTTAATTTTATTTTTATTATTTTTTTTTTTCTCACCGCGCAACTGAATGCTTGTACGGCCACGAGGAGAAAGAAAGATTTGGGCGGATCTACTGACCAACAAAAATTTTGTTCTCCGGATCTGCCTTTGCACGATCCTTCGCCATTCACCTTGAATGGTTATGGACATGGTGGGGAGATTTTTGTTCGTTTTTAAGCATATTCTTGATGTCAACCCTAGATGGCGCTAGCCCTCACACGACCAGGAACATTTAACATGTAACACCACAACAAGAAATTAAGCCAACCTAACTATACACTAACTATGGGGACTAAACTTAATAATTAATAAGTATCTCGGTGAGGTGTGATATATACTTGTATAAACAACATAATATATATAAATATATTTATATATATATTATGTACACAAATATATAAATTGTACAAATACCATCGGGCATACTTTCAGGCGAAGAACACAAATATGCTTTCCTATCCGCCCGACAAGCGACCACTACAAATCCCCCCGGCCAAGATCACACTTTGGTGTTAATCACATCAAAGGGTGATAGACGCTTGGAGGAAAACCGTTAACCTGTATTAGGATGGTCACTGCTTTATGCCTTTAGCGTGGTATTTTCCGATAAGTCTACCTTGGGGATCTTCCAACTCGTAATAACTGTGACCAAGCCTACGTTTTATTCTAGCTTTTACAAAAGTAGGAGCTAGTTTTGCGCTGAAACCTTTAACGAAATTGCTCTGCTGAAAGTTGCGTCTGTAGACCTCCTGGCCAACTTTGAACGCCACTTCACGACTTCGAAGGTTGTACTGCTGTTGGTGATCATGTGCTGTCCAAATGCAACCCGATAGGGGCTGTCGTTTAGGGCTGAATGCAGACTAGATCGTAAGGCACAACTAATAGAACTAAGCTGCTCATCCCAATTAGTTTGATCTGGCTTGATGTAAGCTTTAATGGCGGCAATAACGGATCTGTTAACGCGTTCCGATGCGTTGGCTTGAGGTGCGTACACAGCCGTATAAAAATGCTGCACATTGTACTTTTTCAACAGCGAATTGAAGTGATGGGACTTAAATTGTACTCCATTGTCGGACACAACCACTTCGGGTACCCCGAAGCAATGGAATAGGTCCTCTTCCATGAATCGAGTTATCGCCTCCGCTGTAAATTTCTTTACGGGTTTTAAAAACGGATATTTTGAAAGATGGTCCAAAACAACGAAGATACCGATATTTCCGGATTTGCTTCGTGGATACGGACCCAGGAAATCCACAAACAACTTCTGAAACACTCGTTGAGTTTCCTTCACTGGAGCTAATGGGGGTCGTAACGAACGATTCGGGTACTTGGTGCACTTGCAGACCGAACAGCTGTTTATGAACGCTCTCACATCGGTTACTAAACTTGGCCAATAATAATAACGTCGAACTCTCTCCAACGTTTTATTAATGCCGCTATGAGCTGCTAGCGACTGTTCGTGACTCTGTTTTAGTACATCGGACACCAGCTCCGTTGGAACCCACAGCTTCCAACACAGGTCGTCAGCGATCTGATCAGCAGCCGCGTGTTCTGCTCGCCGATATATGAGATTATCGATCACCTTAATGTCTGGCATCTGTGTCTGGTTGCCTTTAATTTTTCGAATTAGTTCCAAATATTCTGCCGACTTGAAGCAATCAGACTGCAGGTCTACCAATCCATCGCAGCTGAATGCCGATAGATCTTCGGTGTGCACCCGCGACAGAGCATCTGGGACAACATTTTGGCTACCTTTGCGGTGGAAAATTTTGAAGTTGAACCCCTGCAATTTGAGAGCCCATCTTGCCAATCTAGAACTTAGGTCCGATTGTGACATTAGCCACTTCAATGATGCATGGTCGGTATGGATGGAGAACTCGTGTCCTTCCACATAAGCTCGAAACTTCTTCACACACATTATGGCTGCCAAACACTCTTTCTCCGTGACTGAATAGTTTCGCTGACACTGATTCAGCTTGCGAGACATGAATGCGATTGGGATGTCATTACCATCGCTATCCGTTTGCATTAACACGCCGCCAACTCCGGTGTGGCTGGCATCGCAATGAATGGCAAATGGAATGGTAAAGTCGGGGCTATGTAGGACTGGTGCCTCGCACATTTGGTCTTTTAAACTTTCAAACGCCCTTTGCGCTTCGTTGGTCCATACAAACGATCGACGTTGCTTTAGTGTATCTGATATTGGGGCAGCAATTCCGGCATAGTTTTTAATAAATTTATGGTACCATCCAGTGGTTCCCAAAAATCGTCGCACTTGCTTCACCGATCGTGGCACTGGAAACTCCCGAATAGCAGCAACTTTTTCGGGATCCGTTTGTATCATCCCATACCCTATCACGTGGCCCAGGTATTTCACTTCCTTCAGGCAAAATTTGCTCTTCTCTACGTTTATCGTCAGTCCAGCTTGAGACAGTCGGTCGGCCAGCGCTTTCAACACGGACATGTGCTTCTCGAAGGACTCCGAAATCACCAATAAGTCGTCGAGATAAATGAAAATCTCATTTCGCAAAGATGGTGGGATAACTTTATCCATCAGTTTGGACATGGTCTGTGGGGCATTGCATAAACCAAACGGCATCACCGTGAATTGATATAGCGGCCTCCCAGGCACAGCAAAAGCCGTCTTCTCCCGAGCCCTTGGAGTAAGCGGAATCTGCCAGTAAGCATCTTTAAGATCGATGCTTGAAATGAACTGCGCTTTTGGAAGTCTACTTAAAATGCCATCAATGAGGGGCATAGGGTAAGCATTTTTGACTGTTACTCCGTTAACTTTCCGGCTATCAAGGCAAAGGCGAACCTTACCTGGCTTACGCACAATTACTACCGGGGAAGACCACGGGCTATCTGATTCTTCAATCACCCCAAGGCCTAACATTCGGTCCAACTCTTCGTATATACATTTTTCGACTGCAGGCGACACTGCGTAGTGGCGTTGTTTTATGGGCCGAGTCTCGGAAATTTCTATGTCATGTGTAAGCCAGTTTTTCTTTCCTAATCCTTTTTCGGCACACGAAGGGAACATCTGTACTATCGCTACTAGTTCCTTCTGCTGTAATTCCGACAAAGGTATTTGCATCGGGTTGTCAAAGTTTATAGCCGCCAAACTGTTGTTATTCGCTTTGCTCATTAAGAAGAACGGCAGTAGATTAAAGCTTCTCCAAAAGTCTATTCCTAGATATAACTCCTGCGATAACGATGGTACAAGATAAAGGCATATTCGTTTGGAATTTCCGCGAAAGCAAATGAGTGTGGAGATCCTACCTAGAATAACTTGCTTTTTCCCATCTGCGGTTCGCACGGCTGACTTCATCGGCTTGACCTCAGGGTTTGTTCGAGATAACTCTTCTGCAAATTTACCCCCAAGGCAGCTGATTGAGCCGCCTGTGTCCATTAATCCACTTATCGTCTTGCCAAACAGAGTGACATTGGCGTAGGGTCGTAGGTCAGTGATATTACTAATTACAGAGGCTAATAATGCTCTGCGCGCATTTTTACTCTGCGTGCGGAACAGCTTCCTACGCTTACGGTCTCGAGTTTTGCTAGGCGCAGGGGTCGTTTCCTGATCGTCGTCCTGTACTGGTATCATAGTGGTCGTTATCATGTCAGGAGGTAGGGGGAGTGAGCTTGACGTAGCCCCGGTTACTCCGTATTCGTTGCCTTCGACACTAACTTGCGTGCACTCGATATCGGTGCACGAGCCAACTCGTTTTTTGACGAGCTACATTTTCGGCACGATGGTTTATATGTGTCCCGCTTACCACATCCATAACAGAATACTTTCCGCTCTGCTTCGCACTCTTGATATCGGTGGCCTTGTTTATTGCAATTCCAGCAAGAAAGCGTCATCGCGTCGATATCAAAAGCGTCAGCTTCTTCCGAATCGGCTTCTGCCAGACCTTCTGTCTGGATGGACATTTCATTCACCTGATTGCGAGGAACAAATCGTCGAGTAGCCGGGATTGGCTTAGCAGTATTTTCGATGAACCTTTCACGCTTGCGGACCACTTGTCGCAACTGCACAATGTTCGGTATGGGCACATATAAAATCTCATGTTGTATCTCATTGAGCAGATTTGCTCGCAACACCTCTAACAAGGACTGCTCGGTCATCGGCTGCACGAGCTTGTCTGCAAGCGCCACTATGGCCTCATAAAAACTGTCAAACGGTTCGTTGACTTTCTGCTTCCTCTGGGTGATCGCGGTTCTGATTTCTAAATCTGTTCTGCCGTCCGAAAACTGCGATCTCAGAGCAATACAGAGATCAATCCAGCGCACTCTTGGTACGCTTTTAGATTTACTCCACTAATAACCCTGTGTCCAGCCAACTTCCACATACCAGTGAATCCATCTAGATTTCACTGCTATGGCATATACTGCTCGGCAATAAAGCTATGGTGAAGCTATTATCGATTCCAGAGCAGCTTACCATCGAGCAAGGGTTATGGATCATACTCTGATGCGGGCTAACCGTTATCGGAAACTAATAAGCATCCACCATCACAGGATCCAATTCCAGGACAAAAGGAAGGCTTTAAGGAAGGGGGGTGGGAAACAGGGAACAAAAGTCTTAAGCCAGTGCATGACTATGCACTGCTCGCAGGTGTTATGGACTTTCTCAACAATTTTTCTGCTTCGGGGTCAAGTTTGGCTGGGGTCACACACAACCATATAAGTTAATGTAACTCCGCTTTGTAACGTTTACAATTACGTCAACCCTGACCTTCAGGCCTTTCGGGCCCCACGTTGGGCGCCAAATAAAATAATTATTACTGTAACGAGTAACGAAGAGAATCTTCGCACGATGAAGCTGGTGGTCGGCTAACTGAGAAGGAGTACGCGCTCGCTTCCACGGCTGATCTCTGGTCGGAAATGGGGATGGGTTCTTTGGGGTAACCCTCCAGTTAGGTTGCTTCGCTCCTGCTGGTATTATTTTATTAAAATTCGCGTGCTCTTTTTGGGAATGGGAGGGGGACAGACAAGGAAAGGATCGTTAGGGGTACGGAAAGTATAGTGGGGCAAAGATAGTGCAGAGAAGGAGTAGGGATCTACCACCGCGGCGGACATCTCTGTTTTGCTGGCACGGAGTCGTGCCACGCCCACCCTACCATGATCCTGAAAGAGCCAATAATAATATCAGGATCCCTGGAGTGTCCGGTATTGGTCATCCTATTTCGCTCACGAGCGGCATGGTTCCCCCAACTGCGGTAACGTCTAGCACATATTCATCTTAACAATCATTTTATTAGAAACTATATTCAGATACTATATTCATGTTACAAGAAAAAAGAAACACTAACCGAGAACTCCAAGACAAGGCTAAATGGACAAAAGGAGGAACGAAAAGCGTCACAAGAGATATAGCTATTATTACTAGGGAATATTTAGATAAATAAATACGATAAGTGTAAATAGTTATAAGTGCATATACGATATTTTATAGTGCGATATAAACTAATGATTTTTCCTTAGATAGAAAGATAATACTATAGCGCAATATAGGTACACATGTCCCAGCACATCGGCTTCAGGGAGTAGTTGGACATACTATTCGTTCTACCAAGCGTATTGTAAAGGCAGAAGGCCAATCAGCTGTGACTACTTTAAAAGTGTGAGGTCAACGACCGACAAACAGCTCTAGCAAAAAAGAACGAAGCTTTTGCCACGCTCGCGGAATTTTGGGAGGCAATAAAATGTAATGTATAAAGTAAAAATATAAAGCTCACTCAGTTCTTGTTTGTGTTCCCGCGGCGAAAGATCTTTCGTAGCTGGGCGTGTGGCTGTGTGTGGGTGTATTAAACTTTTACCTGCAAACCAAAAACAAAATCGTACAGCGCGTTCTGCATGGCATAAGCTCGCGGAGGGGACCCGGCCGAGCGGACGCTTTTAAGCTCAAACTTTTAAGCTTTTATCAAATGCATTTTCAAACTTTCCATGTGTTGGTGGGTTTTTTTTCTGGTTTTTTTTCTGTTACAATTAACACTAAGTATATCCAACTACACAAAAACAGACATATCAACGGACTGCGAGGTTCAAGGGAATGCGAGTCACGGTGGGATCTTACTGGCCTCAGTGGCTTTCAGTGGGCGGTGTATACATATGTATGTGAGCACCTCTCTTACAGTTTTCATTCAGCCTACATAATGACACTAACGTGCACATAAAACAAACGCTGGCCTCCACTGCACTTTAAATAACCGTTTGGAACAGTAAGGCCGAATCACGAGAAGAACAAGAGAGGCGATACCACTAGGGGTCGCCGGGAGGTTATGTACACACGTGGTGCACTATTTTTTCCCGCCCGGTAGGAACATTTAAGCGGCTTCGGTCCTACGCTGACTGCCAGCACCGGTTTCCGTTTCTTGGCCCGGTTTTGAATGCGAAACGGTTACGCCACTTCGCCGCACTAAGCCCGTTCAGACGGCTGTCCTCGTCTCGCGCAGCCAAAGTTCACTGCCCGCGACTTGGTGGATCAGCTGGTTCGTAGTGTGGGGGCTTAAAGCTCGGGCTGCAGCTTTTGGATAATTCCCAAACTAAGTGCCGATTCTAATGTGGAATTTGAAAATACTGATCAGGCTACTTTTTCTAACAGTTACTCCATGCACATATTTACCCGGTTGGAACTGGCACTGCGAAAATAGGGGGATGGGGTTGAGGTGCTAATTCCTTCTTTCTCCAGGTGTTTTTTTTTTTTGTGTTGGGGCTGCTCACCTCCAAGCGGAAACTACAGAGAAAGTCGGAAAATCTAACTTCGAGGCTCCTAGCACTGTCGAAGGCCGGTACTCACGTTTTCGATTATAGCCCAATCTGCTTTCTTGGGTTCTTTTTTCCCGATCGAGTGCACTTTGGTTTCACACCACGGTTATTTACGGCGGTTTAATTTTATTTTTGTTATTTTTTTTTTTCTCACCGCGCAACTGAATGCTTGTACGGCCACGAGGAGAAAGAAAGATTTGGGCGGATCTACTGACCAACAAAAATTTTGTTCTCCGGATCTGCCTTTGCACGATCCTTCGCCATTCACCTTGAATGGTTATGGACATGGTGGGGAGATTTTTGTTCGTTTTTAAGCATATTCTTAATGTCAACCCTAGATGGCGCTAGCCCTCACACGACCAGGAACATTTAACATGTAACACCACAACAAGAAATTAAGCCAACCTAACTATACACTAACTATGGGGACTAAACTTAATAATTAATAAGTATCTCGGTGAGGTGTGATATATACTTGTATAAACAACATAATATATATAAATATATTTATATATATATTATGTACACAAATATATAAATTGTACAAATACCATCGGGCATACTTTCAGGCGAAGAACACAAATATGCTTTCCTATCCGCCCGACAAGCGACCACTACACCCCCAACAACAGAGCAGCCACTACACACAGCACAAACATAAGACACTGGCCACTAACCAACGACAACGACAACACACACAGCCACTAAAACAAACGGCTATTCCAATTCTCCATTTCCTACTTATCGGTGCTGCTGCCCTCGGACCACTTTCATCTCACTCAATATTGGGGTGAGTGAAAGTGGAACCGGGGGTGAGAGCACCGGTAAATGACGATCGGCGATCGGGCCAGTCGAGTTGAGGGGGAGAGTATGGGAGTTGGCGGACATGTGAGAGTACCACCATGAACCTCGTCCGCCACTCTCATCTCGTCCACCCGCTCGAGAGGTCGCGATCGTCGGACGTGCCAAAACCGTTTCGTGTCGTTTTTTCGTGTCACCGTTTTTCCGTTGTCTTGCTGTTGTGCTTTGTTTTCTTTTTTGTGGTGTCTGTCGTGTGCCGTGCCGTGCCCCCGCTCCCTCCACTCGACAAACTTTCTGCTCCCCAATAAATGTGATTAATTTTAAACGCCAATAAATAACATTAAGTTATAAAAACACAAACCTAACGAGAGACAAACTGTGTAAAGAGACAGAAAGTGCCAATAAATACATTAAACACAAACACACACACACAAGAGACTTTTCAGTAAGGGAAAACAACAAACAGACAGCAAATCGCCAATACACAAACTAACAACAACTATGACGAGAGGAATGGCCAGACGAGGGTCAACCAGACGCCACAGCGACGGCGGCAGAGCGGCCCGCAGAGGCGCCCTAGCAGCAGCAGCAGCAGCCAACAACACCAACACCAACACCGCCAATAGCAGCAGCAACAGCAGAGCCCTCGGCGCAGGCGCCAACACCAACGCCCCAGCCAATGCAGAGCGCCGACGCCACAGCGACGGTGGCTGCATCAGCAGCAGCAATAACAACGCCAACACAGACTGCACCGATCGTGAGTACGCAGACGCCGCCAATACACACACAGACACAGCCATTCCCACCACTTGCATTGCCCTTTCCCCCCCCCCCCCCCTCCCCCCTCCCACCACAATAATACCCAAAGAAAGGCGCCAAACACAAAAGAAAGGCCCAACAAGACACCACTTTTCCCGCCTCTCACGCTCTCGGACATACAAAATAGTTCGAGAGTAACGGGAGAGGGAGAGGACGGAGGAGAGCCGGCAAGCCGCCGAGAAGGAGCGGGCCAACGGGCCGCCACACACACACACACGACCGGATCGAACCTGTTGCGAGTCGAACCTGGTTCGATCTGGTTCGAGCAGCGGGTCGATCCGGGCCAATGCTGAGCCGGCACCAATACCACAAATCCCACCAACACCAAAACGACGCCGCGCCCTCATCGACAGTGCGAGTGAAGATGAGGATGAGGGTGAGAGGAAGCAGGCCAGACGACGGGGCCGCCATCACCAGAAAAGGCAAACTCTGGAGGAGCTGGAGGCTATTGTTCAGGAGCAGTTGAGGCAGCACGAGCTGCGGGAGCAACAGCAGAAGCAGCAGAAACGGACGGCAGATGCAGCCAACACCAACACAGTTGCCGATCCTGCCACTATGCCGCAATCTGCACAGCCAACACATGCCCCTGCCCCTGCCACTACTATAATTGCCAATAGCCAGACCCACAGCCATCACCAACATCGACAACAGCCAATACATAGACAATCACCAGCCATTCACACAGACAATACCACAATTAACAATAGAGATAATAATGACGCCAATACAAATACAAATACACCCGCCAATACAATCACCAACACCCCCACCGCCATCACCATCACAAACACCCCTGCCACTACCACCGACGATGACATCCGGCACGGCGAATTCGGGCATCAGCCCAGCCAGGAACGTGGCTTGAGGATCCTCATCCCAGGACTCTCCCACTCCACGCCGCCGGATTGGATTCGCAGCAGCATGCTGAATGAGGGGTTCACGGTTCGGTTTGTAAGGGTGATCACCGATCGATTTGATCGCAGCCGCCAATTCAACCTCTTCGAGGCTGAGATCGCCCCCAAACCGGACCGTGGCCAATGCTGCGACGCCTGGGTGGGAGGCCCGTCACGGTTGAGAGACTTGGAGTCTCCCGTGACCCTGCCCAGTGCCATCGATGTCAGGTGTTTGGCCACACCCGCGCATACTGTAGACGAGCTGCTGTCTGCATGAAATGCGCGGGTGGACACCTGACGACGGAATGCAGCAAGCCGAGGAACGTCGCTCCCAAGTGCGCCAACTGCCAGGGCCAGCACATCAGTGCCTACAAGGGTTGCCCATCCTACAAGGCAGCCAGGCAGAGGCTCGTGGCCCACAGGGTCGCCAGGGAGGAGGAGCGTCGCAGACAGCAGCCACAGCCAAGCCAACAGCGACACCAGCCAATACAACGTCGCCAGCAGCAGCCACATCCACAGCCACATCCACAGCCACTCCATAATCCGCAGCAGCAACGCCAACACCAACCGGATCGGCAGCATCGGCAGCAGCATCGGTATGGCGACCAACATCCCCAGCCATCGACCAGGGGGCGCCAACACCAGAGGGTCCAGCCGATGCAGCCGATCGCGAATGATGCTCCGACGTCACGCCAACACCAGCAGCAGCAGCGGCCAGACGCCCAGTGCGATGGCAGCTGCGCTCAAAACCTGCAATTATACGTACAGCGTATAACAGAGTTGGAAAGGAGGATCGAAGAGATGGCAGAGCAACTCACCAAATTGGCTGCAGCAACAGCAGCAGCAGTTCCAATAGCCGCCAATACAGCAGCAGCAGTAGCCATATCGGACGGTGAGCCGGATATGGACATGGACGAAGCGAACGAAGGACGAGCAGAAGTTTAATCCCAATGCCACCCTAAAATAGACAATAATTCAACACAATTAACAACAACCTGCAAATGACCATTAAACATACTCACCTGCTATTAAACTGACAGAGCTGCCCCTCCAGCAGCTGCCTCGCCACTCCTGCAATTCTCTCGAGGCATAATGGGCGAAATTTGGAGGCCTCATCAGCAGCACTACCGCCAATCCAACAAAAGTCCAGAGGCCAGCCACTAAAACACAAAGAAAAACAGTCAATTCACGCCAACACGAAAAACTGCCAAAACACAAGAAATTCACTCTCACCTGCCAATCACCAGACAGAGCTGACCAACAAGAAGCTGCCTCGCCATCAACATCATCAATTTTCTGCCAAAGGGGCGGAAAAGGAGGCCTCTTCTGATGACGCTGCCGCCTGACCATGGCCGTGACGTCACGCCACTCCGAACCAACAGCTGCCAATTCCAACGACGACGCAGATGCTGGCGCCTGTTGCCGCTCCACTGGGTTACACCCGTCTCTCATGCCAATTATGTGAGGGCGGGATGGCCTGGTGTTGAGCCGCCGGACGCCAGCAAATCCTGCAAAAGGAAGAAGAAACAGGAGGGAGAAACAGAATGCCAAAACACAAAATACTCACCTGCTGTTTTACGCCAACACAAACCAGACAAGGGTCGCCACAAATAACATCCAAACGCCGACAGTACCTGCAAATAAACACGAATTAAAATCAAAGCCAAAACAAACACCTCCTCATCTGGGTGGCCGGACCAGCAGCCATTCAAAACGCAACTACAAACCGACGATGAACGTGGCCGAGGAGGCCAGGCCAATACTACTGACAACGCATCCTGGGTGGCCGGACCAGAGCCACTCGAGGCCAGACGAGGGTCGAACAGACGCCACAGCGACGGCGGCAGAGCGGCCCGCAGAGGCGCCCTAGCAGCAGCAGCAGCAGCAGCAGCAGCAGAGCCCTCGGCGCAGGCGCCAATACCAACGCCCCAGCCAATGCAGAGCGCCGACGCCACAGCCACCCAGCGAGTGAGTACCCAGCCATTGCCATGGCCGATATATCCACGGCCACAGCCACTCCCCCCTCGAGCCCCATCACATCAGCAGTAACAGCAGCGCCAATACCAACTGCAAATCCCGCAACCCCGCCAAATCCCAAAATCCCGCCAAACACAAAGGGAAAGGCCGAAAAGACGCCACTTTTCCCGCCTCTCACGCTCTCGGACATACAAAACTGTTCGAGAGTAACGGGAGAGGGAGAAGACGGAGGAGAGCCGGCAAGCCGACGCGCAAGAGCGGAGCGCCAAAGCGGCCAACGGGCAGCCACACACACACACACGACCGGATCGAACCTGTTGCGAGTTGAACCTGGTTCGAGCTCGAGCAGCGGGTCGATCCGGGCCAATGCTGAGCCTGCACAAATGCCGTCAATCCCACCAACACCAAAACGACGCCGCGCCCTCATCGACAGTGGGAGCGAAGATGAGGATGAGGGGGAGAGGAAGCAGGCCAGACGACGGGGCCGCCATCACCAGCAGCGGCAGCAGCGGCCGCCAATTGGGAAGCCGAAGAAAAAAAGGCAGACAATGGAGGAACTAGAGGCTATTGTCCAGGAGCAGCTGAGGCAGCACGAGTTGAGGGAGCAACAGCAGAAGCAGCAGAAACGGACGGCACATGCAGCCAACACCAACACAGTTGCCGATCCTGCCACTCTGCCGCAATCAACACAGCCAACACATGCCCCTGCCCCTGCCCCTGCCACTAGTATAAATACAAATAGCCAGACCCACAGCCATCACCAACATCAAAAACAGACAATACAAAGACAATCACCAGCCACTCACACAGACAATACCACAATTAACAATAGAGATAATAATGACGCCAATACAAATACAAATACACCCGCCAATACAAACACCAACACCACCACCGCCATCACCATCACAAACACCCCTGCCACTACCACCGACGATGACATCCGGCACGGCGAATTCGGGCATCAGCCCAGCCAGGAACGTGGCTTGAGGATCCTCATCCGAGGACTCTCCCACTCCACACCGCCGGATTGGATTCGCAGCAGCATGCTGAACGGTTCGGTTTGTAAGGGCAATCACCGATCGATTCGATCGCAGCCGTCAATACAACCTATTCGAGGCTGAGATCGCCCCCAAACCGGACCGTGGCCAATACGAGGTGTTGAAGCTGCGACGCCTGGGTGGGAGGCCCATCACGGTTGAGAGACTTGGAGTCTCCCGTGACCCTGCCCAGTGCCATCGATGCCAGGTGTTTGGCCACACCCGCGCATACTGTAGACGAGCTGCTGTCTGCATGAAATGCGCGGGTGGACATCTGACGACGGAGTGCAGCAAGCCAAGGAACGTTGCTCCCAAGTGCGCCAACTGCCAGGGCCAGCACATCAGCGCCTACAAGGGCTGCAGCGCCTACAAGGCAGCCAGGCAGCGGCTCCTGGCCCACAGGGTCGCCAGGGAGGAGGAGCATCGACGGCAGCAGCAGCAGCCAACACAACAACGACAACAGCCAATCCAACGCCGCCAGCAGCAGCCACATCCACAGCCACTCCATAACCCGCAGCAGCAACGCCAACACCAACCGGGTCGGCAGCATCGGCAACAGCATCGGTATGGCGACCATCATCCCCAGCCATCGACCAGGGGGCGCCAACACCAGAGGGTCCAGCCGATGCAACCGATCGCGAATGATGCCCCGACGCCACGCCAACACCAGCAGCAGCAGCGGCCAGCAGCTCAGTGCGATGGCAGCTGTGCCAAACATCTAAAAGAGAGCGCCATTAAACTCAAAATGCTGGAGGAAAGGTTGGCAGCAATGGCCACGCTGATCGCAAACCTGACAGAGGCTAGAGGCGGGGGCTTGGCAGCCATGCCGCCACTACAGACAACACCACCTACACACCCGCCGCCGCTACAAGTGCATTTAATTTGGCCACATCGCGCCTAATTTTAAGAGCAGCCAAGACTTCACGAAGTGCTGCTACAATTGCGCAGGAGCCGACCACCAGGCCAAAGATTGCAAAGACGAACCAAGTTGCATTCTTTGCAAGCGCCACCGGGTGAAGGACCCGAAGCACCAAACGACGAGTTCGAGGTGCCCGCAGTACCAAAAGGCGATGCAGCAAATGAAGGATAGATGAAAATCATCCAACTAAACCTCAACCACTGCGAGATGGCAACGCAGCTGCTGGACCAGACCATAAGGGAGCACCGTATTGATGTAGCAGTCATAAGCGAGCAATACCGGAATCGCAACTCGGGAGAGTGGATTGCTGACTCGAGCAAGAAGGCAGCGATATGGAGCTGTGCGAGTCCCACACAGCAACTACTGCAAACATACGTCGGAGACGGATTCGCCAGAGCCCGGATAAATGGAGTGCACATATATAGCTGCTACCTGCCCCCGAGCCTCAGCCTACAGCAGGCGACGCAGGCACTGGAAAGGATTGCTGAAGATGCGCGGGAGAAACACCCTACGCTCATAGCCGGCGATTTCAACGCTTGGGCGACGGAGTGGGGATGCCCGAGAACGAACCCAAGGGGACAGGCGCTCTTAGAATGCTTTTCGACGTTGGATGCCGTACTGCTGAACACAGGCACACAGCAGACGTTAGGCAGAGCTGGAACGGGGTCTATAATAGACCTTACGTTCGTGAGCAGCAGCCTCAGCCGCAGGACAACGTGGGAAGTTAGTGGCTTATACACCGGGAGTGACCACCAAGCCCTCATATGTGAAATCCAGGAAACGGGCGCACCTAACCCGTTCATTGGTAAGCAGATCGGTTATAAGACCGAAACGCTAGAGCCGGATATGGTCCGGGCCATGTTTGAGGACTACGAGACCAACGGTACGGCTGACGAGAGAGCAAGCCAACTGGCTATACATACGCTGGAAGCATGTGATGCCTCCATGCTAAGGAAAAGAAGAAGCCTGAACAACCGCAGGCCAACGTATTGGTGGAACGCTGCAATAGGTAGCGCCAGGCAGGAGTGCCAGCGGAAAAGACGACTATACCAGCGTTCGAGAGGTTCCCCGAAATTCGAGAGGCTCCAAGGAGAATATAAAGAAAGCAGACGCTGCTTGAAGAGGCAGATCAAGGATGCCAAGCGCAAATGCTTCGAAAAGCTCTGCGATGACGCAGATGCGAACCCTTGGGGCTACGCATACAGGCTGGTAATGAAGAGACTGCGAGTGTTCAGTCCCCCGTCGCCAATATGTGCAGATCTGCTGGTTAACATAGTAGAAACCCTATTTCCAGAGAAAGTGGCAGCCCAGAGGGTGATGGATAGAATACCGCCACCTGAAATAGAAGCCACCACGGGAGCAGAAGTCCTCGAAGCTCTACAACGGATCAAGAACGGCAAAGCACCAGGACCTGATGGGGTCCCAAATGCCGTTCTCCGCACGGCTATTGAGACCAATCCACAAATGTACGTGATTTATTCAATGCGTGCATGTCCGAAGGAACCTTCCCCAGACCATGGAAGCGACAGCGGCTAGTCCTCTTACCCAAGGGGAACAAGCCGACCGAGGAGCCATCATCCTATAGACCACTCTGCATGCTCGACACAGTGGGTAAGATCCTCGAGCGCATAATCCACACCAGGCTGGAGAAGGCAGTAACGCGTCAGCTCTCACCGAGACAGCACGGGTTTCGCAAAGGCAGGTCCACGGTGGACGCAATCGGCGAGGTATGTGAGATAGCAAAGCGAGCTATCGATGGCACCCGATGGATGTACGGGACCAAAGAGTATTGCATAGTGGCAACACTCGATGTCCAAAATGCATTCAACTCTGCCAATTGGGATCACATACTAGAAGAATTGAGAAACTTTCAAATACCGCCGTATCTGCAGAATATCATCGCGGACTACCTAAGAGACCGAGTGCTCATATATGAGACGGATAAAGGGGCACGTGAGCACCAAATCACTGGAGGAGTTCCCCAAGGATCGGTCCTCGGCCCGCTGCTGTGGAACATCATGTATGATGGAATCCTCAAGATGGATATGCCAATGGGCGCCACGGTGATAGGCTTTGCCGACGACATAGCAATAGTCGTAGTGGCAAAACAGAAAGAAGCGGCGGAAGAAATCTGCAACGACGCGGTAGAGAGAGCCAGAACATGGCTATCAGGGAGGGATCTCTCATTAGCCACCCACAAAACGGAGGCGGTGCTCATAAGCAGCAGGAAAGTAGTGGAGACGGCCACGATCCGAGTAGGAGACTGCACTATTAGCTCCAGTCCAAGCCTGAAGTACCTGGGGGTCATGATTGACCACAGACTCAGCTTCAAGCATCACATGGCGTATGCAAGCAGCAAAGCAGGAAAGACGGCAGTGGCCCTATCCCGCATCATGGCCAACACCGGAGGCCCGAAACAGCCAAGGCGAAAGCTACTAGCGAGCGTAGTTGGCTCAACGCTAATGTACGCTGCACCAATATGGGTTGATGCAATGAAGCATAAAACATATGCCCGAGAATGCAACGCAGTCCAGAGGCTGTGTGCCCTGAGGGCGTGTTGCGCATTCAGAACGGTATCCCAAGACGCCGCACTTGTGGTAGCAGGAATGATTCCCATCCATCTGCTGGCAAGAGAAGCCGCAGGAATCAGGGCACAGCGAACCCTGGGGACTACGGACCAGGACACCAGAGGTGCCTTAAGGCAGCGCACAATCCTGCAATGGCAAGATTCGTGGGATAACAGCAGCAAAGGGCGATGGACCCATAGGCTAATCCCAGACCTGAAGAGTTGGCTGAACCGTAGCCATGGACAAGTGGAGTATCACCTGACACAACTGCTGACAGGACACGGTTGCTTTAAAGCCTACCTGCATAGGTTTAAGCACGAGGACGACCCCTTCTGCGTGGTCTGCGCAGGGGTCATCGAAGACGCAGAGCACTGCTTCTTCGAATGTCCAAGATTTCGGCAAGAACGAGAGGATCTAAGCAACAAGCTTGGAAGAATGCCAGCGGTGTCAAACCTGGCAGAATGCCTGCTGGAGTCGGAAGGAAACTGGGCCTCGATTAGATTCATGGCCGTAACTATGGCTACCAAACTGCGTCGCGAAGAAAGAGCACGCAATGCAAGGAGATAAAGGATAAAGGAGATTATTAAGAGAAGAGCCCTACGGGCATCTCCCCCCGGCGAAGTAATATCTCGCGACAGTACCGCCGGGATCCGGGATAGGTGTGGTTGGTTTTAGAGTGGTTAGAGTCCCTCACTTCGGCTTCGGCTGAGTCGGCATGAAGCTTTCCTGTAGTCACACAACAAAAAAAAAAAAAAAAAAAAAAAAAAAAAAAAAAAAAAAACACACCCGCCGCCACCACAACCAGCCGCCAATACAGCAGCAGCAGTAGCCATATCGGACAGTGAGCCGGATATGGACATGGACGACGACAGCCAATGGACCGACGAAGAGCCTTACGATGACCTACGTAGGTTCCTAAATGGACAATCCAGTGGCGACTTTGAAAGCGACGGATTATACGGCGTCTACTGATTGCGCCAAATAGCAGAAGTTTAATGGCAATAAAACCTAAAAATAGACAAAATTAAACACAATTAACAACAATCTGCAAATGACCATTAAACATACTCACCTGCTATTAAACTGACAGAGCTGCCCCTCCAGCAGCTGCCTCGCCACTCCTGCAACTCTCTTGAGGCATAATGGGCGAAATTTGGAGACCTCATCAGAAGCACTACCGTCAATTCCAACAGAAGTCCAGAGGCCAGCCACTAAAATACAAAGAAAAACAGCCAATTCACGCCAACACGAAAAAACGCCCAAAACACACAAAAAAACACGTACCTGCCAATCACCAGACAGAGCTGCCCCCACAGCAGCTGCCTCGCCATGAACATCATCAATTTTTGCCAAAGGGGCGGAAAAGGAGGCCTTTTTTGAACCGATGACGAACGTGGCCGAGGAGGCCAGGCCAACTCTGCTGACAACGCATCCTGGTGGCCGGACCAGCAGCCACTCGGATGCGGCCAATCAACAAGTAAATCGACAACGTATCCTGGTGGCCGGACCAGTTGCCACTTGGATGCGGCCAATAATAATGACAGTCTGACATCACACACCGATGTCAACGCCAACACACTGGACAACGCATCTCGGGTAGCCGGACCAGTGCCACTCGGTCTGCTGCATTAAACCAACAGACAGATGCAACGTGGGCGGCCGGACTAGAGCCGCTCGCCATCTCCAACTTTGCCCACGATGCACGCCAACACCATCAATCCAGCCATCGCCACTAAACAACACACAGGGGGACAACAGAGCCGGCCGGTATACAGCGTAATGTTCGCATTGCGTTTGATATGCCTGCCGGTGCTCCGTTGTTGTTTGTCCTCCTGTTAGAAATAAAATAAATATAATTAATATGTTTATAAGTGTGTAAATATATGTCAATTATCGTTTATTTTACCTTGTCTGCATCAATGTTCTTGTTGTAGATGTCAATCCTGTTGTTTTTTGTAGTTTTTGCATGTCCGTAGATAGTTTTAGTTACTTACCTGTGATATTAGAATTAAGTTTTTGTAAATTATTGTAGTTTTTCTGTAGTTAATTGTATATTTTTCGTAGTTTTCTAATTAGTTTTACCTTCTTACTCTTCTTCCCAACCTATCTGCCATTCCCATAATTCCCGTTGACACGTGGTATTACCAAAAATACCACGCAAATACCAGACTATGACCGATAACACACCAAAAAGCCATTTCAAATTTAAAATGCATTTATCAATTCCCAGTGTGTTATCGGTCGCAAATTCGGCAATTTATGCCCAGCCAATTCCTACCCACCCCCTACCCACTTCAAATGCCACTAAATGCCAAATGCGGTTGAGCAGGAGCAAAATTAACACTGCCAGCCTCCGCCACTCTGCCAAACGCCCCAATAAAGCCATTTCAACCGCCCGGGCGGTTATACGGGAGCAGGCATTTACCCCCCCCCCCCATCATCCTCTCCCATCCCCAACAACAGAGCAGCCACTACACACAGCACAAACATAAGACACTGCCGCTAACCAACGACAACGACAACACACACAGCCACTAAAACAAAAGCTATTCCAATTCTCCATTGCCTACTTATCGTGCTGCTGCCCTCGACCACTTTCATCTCACTCAATATTGGGTGAGTCGTCCGCCACTCTCATCTCGTCCACCCGCTCGAGAGTCGCGATCGTCGACGTACATGCCATAACTGTTTCGTGTCGTTTTTTCGTGTCGCCGTTTTCCGTTGTCTTGCTGTTGTGCTTTGTTTTCTTTTTTGTGGTGTCTGTCGTGTGCCGTGCCGTGCCGCCCTTCCTCCACCACACCCATTACTTACCTTGACAAACTTTTGTTCCCGTCCACATCGTAAAAAAAAAGAGAATAAAAGTGCCAATAAATTACATTAAACACAAACACACACAAGAGACTTTTCAATTAAAGAACAACAAACAGGCAGCAGATCGCCAACACACAAGCCAACAGCCAGCCATGACCAGAGGAATGGCCAGACGAGGGACAACCAGACGACACAGCGACGGCGGCAGAGCGGCCCGCAGAGGCGCCCTAGCAGCAGCAGCAGCAGCCAACAACACCAACACAAACACCGCCAATAGCAGCAGCAGCAGCAGAGCCCTCGGCGCAGGCGCCAACACCAACGCCCCAGCCAATGCAGAGCGCCGACGCCACAGCCTTCCATCGAGTGAGTACCCAGCCATTGCCATGGCCGATATATCCACGGCCACAGCCACTCCCCCCTCGAGCCACATCACAAAAACCGCGCCAAACGCAAAGGGAAGGGCCGATGGGACGCCGCTCTCGCTGCCGTTTTTCCCGCCTCTCACGCTCTCGGACATTCAAAACCGTTCGGAAGTAACGGGAGAGGGAGAAGACGGAGGAGAGCCGGCAAGCCGACGCGCAAGAGCGGAGCGCCAAAACGGCCAACGGGCCGCCACACACACACACACGACCGGATCGAACCTGTTGCGAGTCGAACCTGGTTCGAGCTCGTGCAGCGGGTCGATCCGAGCCATAGCCCAGCCTACACAAATGCCACCAATCCCACCAACACCAAAACGACGCCGCGCCCTCATCGACAGTGGGAGTGACGATGAGGATGAGGGTGAGAGGAAGCAGGCCAGAAGACGGGGACGCCATCACCAGCAGCGGCAGCAGCGGCCGCCAATTAGGAAGCCGAAGAAGAAAAGGCAGACAATGGAGGAGCTGGAGGCTATTGTCCAGGAGCAGCTGAGGCAGCACGAGCTGAGGGAGCAACAGCAGAAGCAGCAGAAACGGACGGCACATGCAGCCAACACCAACACAGTTGCCGATCCTGCCACTATGCCGCAATCTGCACAGCCAACACATGCCCCTGCCCCTGCCCCTGCCCCTGCCACTACTATAATTGCCAATAGCCAGACCCACAGCCATCACCAACATCGACAACAGCCAATACATAGACAATCACCAGCCATTCACACAGACAATACCACAATTAACAATAGAGATAATAATGACGCCAATACAAATACAAATACACCCGCCAATACAAACACCAACACCACCACCGCCATCACCATCACAAACACCCCTGCCACTACCACCGACGATGACATCCGGCACGGCGAATTCGGGCATCAGCCCAGCCAGGAACGTGGCTTGAGGATCCTCATCCGAGGACTCTCCCACTCCACGCCGCCGGATTGGATTCGCAGCAGCATGCTGAATGAGGGGTTCACGGCTCGGTTTGTAAGGGTGATCACCGATCGATTTGATCGCAGCCGCCAATTCAACCTCTTCGAGGCTGAGATCGCCCCCAAACCGGACCGTGGCCAATGCGGGGTGTTAAAGCTGCGACGCCTGGGTGGGAGGCCCGTCACGGTTGAGAGACTTGGAGTCTCCCGTGACCCTGCCCAGTGCCATCGATGTCAGGTGTTTGGCCACACCCGCGCATATTGTAGACGCGCTGCAGTTTGCATGAAATGCGCGGGCGGGCACCTGACGACGGAGTGCAGCAAGCCAAGGGCCGTCAATCCCAAATGCGCCAACTGCCAGGGCCAGCACATCAGCTCATACAAAGGATGCCCATCCTACAAGGCAGCCAGGCAGAGGCTCGTGGCCCACAGGGTCGCCAGGGAGGAGGAGCGTCGCAGACAGCAGCCACAGCCAAGCCAACAGCGACACCAGCCAATACAACGTCGCCAGCAGCAGCCACATCCACAGCCACTCCATAATCCGCAGCAGCAACGCCAACACCAACCGGGTCGGCAGCATCGGCAACAGCATCGGTATGGCGACCATCATCCCCAGCCATCGACCAGGGGGCGCCAACACCAGAGGGTCCAGCCGATGCAACCGATCGCGAATGATGCTCCGACGCCACGCCAACACCAGCAGCAGCAGCGGCCAGACGCCCAGTGTGATGGCAGCTGCGCTCAAAACCTGCAATTGTACGTACAGCGTATAACAGAGTTGGAAAGGAGGATCGAACGGATGGCAGAGCAGCTCACCAGATTGGCTGCAGCAGCAGCAGCAGCGGTTCCAATAGCCGCCAATACATCAGCAGCAGTGGCCATATCGGACGGTGAGCCGGATATGGACATGGACGACGACAGCCAATGGACCGATGAAGAGCCTTATGAGGACCTAGGTAGGTTTCTAAATGGAGAATCCAGTGGCGACTCCGAAAGCGACGGATTAAACGGCGTCTACTGATTGCGACAAATAGCAGAAGTTTAATGCCAATAAAACCTAAAAATAGAAAAAAATTAAACAGAATTAACAACAATCTGCAAATGACCAACAAACATACTCACCTGCTATTAAACCGACAGAGCTGCCCCTCCAGCAGCTGCCTCGCCACTCCTGCAACTCTCTTGAGGCATAATGGGCGTAATTTGGAGGCCTCATCAGCAGCACTGCCGTCAATTCCAACAGAAGTCCAGAGGCCAGCCACTAAAATACAAAGGAAAACAGTCAATACACGCCAACACGAAAAAAAAAAAACGCCCAAAACACACACACACACACGACCGGATCGAACCTGTTGCGAGTCGAACCTGGTTCGAGCTCGAGCAGCGGGTCGATCCGAGCCATAGCCCAGCCTACACAAATGCCACCAATCCCACCAACACCAAAACGACGCCGCGCCCTCATCGACAGTGGGAGCGAAGATGAGGATGAGGGTGAGAGGAAGCAGGCCAGAAGACGGGGACGCCATCACCAGCAGCGGCAGCAGCAGCGGCCGCCAATTAGGAAGCCGAAGAAGAAAAGGCAGACAATGGAGGAGCTGGAGGCTATTGTCCAGGAGCAGCTGAGGCAGCACGAGCTGAGGGAGCAACAGCAGAAGCAGCAGAAACGGACGGCACATGCAGCCAACACCAACACAGTTGCCGATCCTGCCACTATGCCGCAATCTGCACAGCCAACACATGCCCCTGTCCCTGCCCCTGCCCCTGCCACTACTATAATTGCCAATAGCCAGACCCCCAGCCATCCCCAACATCGACAACAGCCAATACATAGACAATCACCAGCCATTCACACAGACAATACCACAATTAACAATAGAGATAATAATGACGCCAATACAAATACAAATACACCCGCCAATACAAACACCAACACCACCACCGCCATCACCATCACAAACACCCCTGCCACTACCACCGACGATGACATCCGGCACGGCGAATTCGGGCATCAGCCCAGCCAGGAACGTGGCTTGAGGATCCTCATCCGAGGACTCTCCCACTCCACGCCGCCGGATTGGATTCGCAGCAGCATGCTGAATGAGGGGTTCACGGTTCGGTTTGTAAGGGTGATCACCGATCGATTTGATCGCAGCCGCCAATTCAACCTCTTCGAGGCTGAGATCGCCCCCAAACCGGACCGTGGCCAATGCGGGGTGTTAAAGCTGCGACGCCTGGGTGGGAGGCCCGTCACGGTTGAGAGACTTGGAGTCTCCCGTGACCCTGCCCAGTGCCATCGATGTCAGGTGTTTGGCCACACCCGCGCATATTGTAGACGCGCTGCAGTTTGCATGAAATGCGCGGGCGGGCACCTGACGACGGAGTGCAGCAAGCCAAGGGCCGTCAATCCCAAATGCGCCAACTGCCAGGGCCAGCACATCAGCTCATACAAAGGATGCCCATCCTACAAGGCAGCCAGGCAGAGGCTCGTGGCCCACAGGGTCGCCAGGGAGGAGGAGCGTCGCAGACAGCAGCCACAGCCAAGCCAACAGCGACACCAGCCAATACAACGTCGCCAGCAGCAGCCACATCCACAGCCACTCCATAATCCGCAGCAGCAACGCCAACACCAACCGGGTCGGCAGCATCGGCAACAGCATCGGTATGGCGACCATCATCCCCAGCCATCGACCAGGGGGCGCCAACACCAGAGGGTCCAGCCGATGCAACCGATCGCGAATGATGCTCCGACGCCACGCCAACACCAGCAGCAGCAGCGGCCAGACGCCCAGTGTGATGGCAGCTGCGCTCAAAACCTGCAATTGTACGTACAGCGTATAACAGAGTTGGAAAGGAGGATCGAACGGATGGCAGAGCAGCTCACCAGATTGGCTGCAGCAGCAGCAGCAGCGGTTCCAATAGCCGCCAATACATCAGCAGCAGTGGCCATATCGGACGGTGAGCCGGATATGGACATGGACGACGACAGCCAATGGACCGATGAAGAGCCTTATGAGGACCTAGGTAGGTTTCTAAATGGAGAATCCAGTGGCGACTCCGAAAGCGACGGATTAAACGGCGTCTACTGATTGCGACAAATAGCAGAAGTTTAATGCCAATAAAACCTAAAAATAGAAAAAAATTAAACAGAATTAACAACAATCTGCAAATGACCAACAAACATACTCACCTGCTATTAAACCGACAGAGCTGCCCCTCCAGCAGCTGCCTCGCCACTCCTGCAACTCTCTTGAGGCATAATGGGCGTAATTTGGAGGCCTCATCAGCAGCACTGCCGTCAATTCCAACAGAAGTCCAGAGGCCAGCCACTAAAATACAAAGGAAAACAGTCAATACACGCCAACACGAAAAAAAAAAACGCCCAAAACACACAAAAACACACGTACCTGCCAATCACCAGACAGAGCTGCCCCCACAGCAGCTGCCTCGCCATGAACATCATCAATTTTCTGCCAAAGGGGCGGAAAAGGAGGCCTTTTTTGAACCGATGACGAACGTGGCCGAGGAGGCCAGGCCAACTCTGCTGACAACGCATCCTGGTGGCCGGACCAGCAGCCACTCGGATGCGGCCAATCAACAAGTAAATCGACAACGTATCCTGGTGGCCGGACCAGTTGCCACTTGGATGCGGCCAATAATACTGACAGTCTGACATCACACACCGATGTCAACGCCAACACACTGGACAACGCATCTCGGGTGGCCGGACCAGTGCCACTCGGTCTGCTGCATTAAACCAACAGACAGATGCAACGTGGGCGGCCGGACTAGAGCCGCTCGCCATCTCCAACTTTGCCCACGATGCACGCCAACACCATCAATCCAGCCATCGCCACTAAACAACACACAGGGGGACAACAGAGCCGGCCGGTATACAGCGTAATGTTCGCATTGCGTTTGATATGCCTGCCGGTGCTCCGTTGTTGTTTGTCCTCCTGTTAGAAATAAAATAAATATAATTAATATGTTTATATGTGTGTAAATGTATGTCAATTATCGTTTATTTTACCTTGTCTGCATCAATGTTCTTGTTGTAGATGTCAATCCTGTTGTTTTTTGTAGTTTTTGCATGTCCGTAGATAGTTTTGGTTACTTACCTGTGATATTAGAATTAAGTTTTTGTAAATTAATGTAGTTTTTCTGTAGTTAATTGTATATTTTTCGTAGTTTTCTAATTAGTTTTACCTTCTTACTCTTCTTCCCAACCTATCTGCCATTCCCATAATTCCCGTTGACACGTGGTATTACCAAAAATACCACGCAAATACCAGACTATGACCGATAACACACCAAAAAGCCATTTCAAATTTAAAATGCATTTATCAATGCCCAGTGTGTTATCGGTCGCAAATTCGGCAATTTATGCCCAGCCAATTCCTCCCCACCCCCTACCCACTTCAAATGCCACTAAATGCCAAATGCGGTTGAGCAGGAGCAAAATTAACACTGCCAACCTCCGCCACTTTGCCAAACGCCCCAATAAAGCCATTTCAACCGCCCATATGATGCTATGCGGTCGACTCTTCGGAGCGTCAAGCGCCCGGATCGAAAGATCCGGAAGTTTACAGTATCCGGGCGGTTATACGGGAGCAGGCATTTATCCCCCCCCCCCCCCCCCATCCTATCCCATCACCCAACAACAGAGCAGCCACTACACACAGCACAAAAATAAGACACTGGCCGCTAACCAACGACAACGACAACACACACAGCCACTAAAACAAACGGCTATTCCAATTCTCCATTGCCTACTTATCGGTGCTGCTGCCCTCGGACCACTTTCATCTCACTCAATATTGGGGTGAGTGAAAGTGGAACCGGGGGTGAGAGCACCGGTAAATGACGATCGGCGATCGGGCCATTCGAGTGTGGAGGAGAGAGTATGGGAGTTGGCGGACATGTGAGAGTTCCACCATGAACCTCGTCCGCCACTCTCATCTCGTCCACCCGCTCGAGAGGTCGCGATCGTCGGACGTGCCAGAACCGTTTCGTGTCGTGTCGCTTTTTTCGTTGTTCTGTGCCATGTCGCCATTGACATTTTCTTTTTCTGTGTTGCCCTGTTTTCTTTTGTGGTGTCTGTTGTGTGCCGTGCCGTGCCGCCCTTCCTCCACCACACCCATTAATTACCTTGACAAACTTTTGTTCCCGTCCACATCATAAAACAAAAAAGAATAAAAGTGCCAATAAAAACATTAAACACAAACACACACACACAAGAGATTTTTCAATTAAAAACAACAAACAGGCAGCAGATCGCCAACACACAAACCAACAGCCAGCCATGACCAGAGGAATGGCCAGACGAGGGTCAACCAGACGCCACAGCGACGGCGGCAGAGCGGCCCGCAGAGGCGCCCTAGCAGCAGCAGCAGCAGCCAACAACACCAACACAAACACCGCCAATAGCAGCAGCAGCAGAAGAGCCCCAGCCAATGCACAGCGCCGACGCCACAGCCATCCATCGAGTGAGTACCCAGCCATTGCCATGGCCGATATAGCCACGGCCACAGCCACTCCCCCCTTGAGCCCCATCACAAAAACCGCGCCAACCACAAAGGGAATGGCCGAAAAGACGCCGCTCTCACTGCCACTTTTCCCGCCTCTCACGCTCTTGGACGCACAAAACTGTTCAGGAGTAACGGGAGAGGGAGAAGACGGAGGAGAGCCGGCAAGCCGACGCGCAAGAGCGGAGCGCCAAAACGGCCAACGGGCAGCCACACACACACACACGACCGGATCGAACCTGTTGCGTGTCGAACCTGGTTCGAGCTCGAGCAGAGGGTCGATCCGAGCCATAGCCCAGCCTGCTCCAATGCCACAAATCCCACCAACACCAAAACGACGCCGCGCCCTCATCGACAGTGGGAGTGACGATGAGGGTGAGGGTGAGAGGAAGCAGGCTAGACGACGGGGCCGCCATCACCAGCAGCGGCAGCAAACACAAAACACAAATACAAACACCAACACCGTCACCTCCACTCACACCAGCACCATCGCCAATACCAACACCAACACAACTACTGCCACTCCCAATACACACACCCTTGCCATTGCCAATGACATCCGGCACGGCGAGTTCGGGCATCAGCCTGTGGAGGACAGAGGCTTGAGGATCCTCATCCGAGGTCTTCCCCATTCCACGCCCTCTGACTGGTTCCGGGACTGTATGCAGGCCGAGGGGTACACGGTCCGGTTTACTCGGGCGATCACCGATCGATTCGATCGCAGCCGCCAATACAACCTCTTCGAGGCTGAGATCGCCCCCAAACCGGACCGTGGTCAATTCGATGTGTTGAAGCTGCGACGCCTGGGTGGGAGGCCCGTCACGGTTGAGAGACTTGGAGTCTCCCGTGACCCTGCCCAGTGCCATCGATGTCAGGTGTTTGGCCACACCCGCGCATATTGTAGACGAGCTGCAGTCTGCATGAAACGCGCGGGTGGACCTCAGACGACGGAGTGCAGCAAGCCAAGGGCCGTCAATCCCAAATGCGACAACTGCCAAGGCGCCCACATCAGCGCCTACAAGGGCTGCAGGGCCTACAAGGCAGCCAGGCAGCGGCTCCTGGCCCACAGGGTCGCTGTCCAGGAGCATCGACGGCAGCAGCAGCAGCAGCCTCAGCCACTACGGCAACAGCCACAGCAAATGCAGCAGCCAATACAGCAGCAACAGCCAGCACATCGTCTCCAGCAGCCATCACAACGTCACCAGCAGCCACTACAGCGACAGTTGCAGCAGCAGCCACCCACACAGCCACTCCACCCACAGCCGCAGCAGCAACGCCAACGCGGTCCGGGTCGGCAGCATCGGCAACAGCTTCAGCATCGCGACCAACATCCCCAGCCACTGGCCGAGGGGCGCCAACACCACAGGGTCCTGTCGATGCAGCCGATCCCAAATCGTGCTCCGACGCCACGCCAACCCCAGCTACAGCAGCAGCCAGGCGCCCAGTGCGATGGTAGCTGTGCCCATATCCTGAAAAGATATGCCGTAAAAATTAAAAAGCTGGAGGATAAGCTGGCAGCAATTTTGACGAAACTGACAAACCTGCTGCAGGCAAGGGACGAGAGCACGGGAGGAGTGCCGCCACTTCAGACAAAAACAGCAGCAGCAGCATCCACACAGCCATCACCACGACCAACTGCAAATACGCACCATGACGCCGCAGCCATATCGGACTCCGAATCCGATATGGACTGCGAAGCAATTGACGACGAACATGACGACGAATGGACCGACCACGATCCATTCGACGATCTGGAGGGTCTGGGCCAAGTGTGGAGGGCCCAAATCGCCAGCGCACGCGAAAGCATGCGATCGGGCGGTGCCTGTTAATGCGCCCAATCGTTGATCCAGAGACAGCCACTGCAACAAAGGAAACGAGGGGGAACGTTGTGAGTTGCTGCGGAGACCGCAACTCTACAGTTATACCCGATACTAAGTCAGTATGGCTCTCCTCCGGCAGACGCCGCTAATATTAAACGACACGACAAGGAGTGCGTGCGAGAGAGACAGAAAATCAGTCTGAGCGTGACGTCGGGGGCTGCGTAGCCAGTGCAAGTTGATTTGTTCCTTTTGGCTATAAAAATGATCTGATCTGATCCAGATTCAGCAATCTGATAAATATGGTCATTATCTATGATTCTGCGTTTTTAGTTTTCTCGAATGTGCAATATTGTGGATGCAACAGATTATCGTCCTTTGTGGGGGCGGAAAAGGGTGGGGCGAAATTCTGAGATATACGTTTTATAGTCAGATCTAACAGAAGTGCGGATACCAAATTTGGTTTTTCTAGCCTTAATAGTCTCTGAGATTTGTGGATGCCCCAGATTTTCGTCCTTTGCGGGGGCGGAAGGGGGTGTGGCGAAATTTGGACACGAAACGGTCAAGGTCCGATATCACAGGAGTGTGAATACCAAATTTGGTTGCTCTGGCTCTTATAGGTTCTGAGATCCTTGAACTCATATTTTGCAATTGACAAAACCGACCATGAAACCTGTGTGCTAGAGAGAGACAGAGCGAGAAAGAATGAAATTGTTTTCTTGATTCTGGCTATAATAATTATACGATCTAGTTGACATTTAACACTCTAGAACATATAGTCATCCTCTACGATTCTGCGTTTTTGGTTTTATCGTATCTTTAAAAATGTGGATGCCACAGATTTTCGTCCTTTGTGGAGGCGGAAGTGGGCGGGGCGAAGTTTTGAAATATTTTTGTAGCAGTGACATATCACAGAAGTCTGGGTCCAAAACATCGTTGCTCTAGATCTTATAGTCTTTGAGCACTAGGCGCTGAAGGGGACGGACGGACGGACGGACGGACGGACGGACGGACGGACGGACGGACAGACAGGGCTCAATCGACTCGGCTATTGATGCTGATCAAGAATATATATACTTTATGGGGTCGGAAACGATTCCTTATGGACGTTACACACATCCACTTTTACCACAAATCTAACATACCCCAATACTCATTTTGAGTATCGGGTATAAAAAGACGTCAATACGGACAACAACGAAAAACGGCCAAAACACACAAAATCCACACTTACCTGCCAATCACCAGACAGAGCTGACCAACAAAAAGCTGCCTCGCCATCAACATCAACAATTTCCTGCCAAATGGGAGGAATATGAGGCCCCTTTCTGATGACGCTGCCACCGACCATCACAATGACGTCACGCCACTCCAATCAGACAACAGCCATTCCAACGACGACGCAGATGCTGGCGTCTGTTGCCGCTCCGCTGGGTCGCACCCGTCTCTCATGCCAATTATGTGAGGGCGGGATGGCCCGGTGTTGAGCCGCCGGACGCCAGCAAATCCTGCAAAAGAAGGTGAAACAGGAGAGAGGCTGCCGATAAACACGAATACTCACCCGCAAACGTCTCTTACGCCAACACAAGTCAGACAAGGGTCGCCAGCAACAACATCCAAATCAACGAAAGGCACCTGCAAATAAACGCAAATTAAAATCAAAAAGCCAAAACAAACACCTCCTCACCTGAGTGGCCGGACCAGCAGCCATTCAAAACGCAACTACTAATTGACGAAGAACGTGGCCGAGGAGGCCAGGCCAATCCACCTGACAGCGCATCCTGGGTGGCCGGACCAGCAGCCACTTGGATGCGGCCAATCAACAATTAAAATCGACAACGCATCCTGGTGGCCGGACCAGTTCGCCACTTGGATGCGGCCAATAACTCCGACCATTGCCATCACACACCGATGCCAATGCCAACACGATGACAATGCAGTTGGGTGGCCGGACCAGTGCCCCTCGAGTGCAGCAGCCAACACTAACCAACAGACAGATGCAACGTGGGCGGCCGGACCAGAGCCGCTTGCCATCAAGACCATCATTGCCCACGATGCACGCCAATACTCACAACCAGCCAATAAACAACACACAGGGGGACAACAGAGCCGGCCGGTATACAGCGTAATGTTCGCATTGCGTTTGTTATGCCGGCCGGTGCTTCGTTGTAGTTGTCCTCCTGTTAGAAATAAAATAAATATAATTAATATGTTTATATGTGTGTAAATGTATGTCAATTATCGTTTATTTTACCTTGTCTGCATCAATGTTCTTGTTGTAGATGTCAATCCTGTTGTTTTTTGTAGTTTTTGCATGTCCGTAGATAGTTTGTCCATAGTTTTAGTTACTAGCCTGTGATATTAGGAATAAGTTTTTGTAAATTAATGTAGTTTTTCTGTAGTTAATTGTATATTATTAGTAGTTTTCTGATTAGTTTTATTACCTTTTTCCTCTTCTTCCCCACCTATCTGCCATTCCCATATTTCCCCTGACATTTGGTATTACTAAAAATACCACGCAAATACCAGACTTGACCGATAACACACCAAAAAAGCCAATACAAATTCAAATTGCATTTCTCAATGCCCAGTGTGTTATCGGTCGCAACTTCGGCAATTATGCCCAGCCAATTCCTCACCCACCCCCCACCCACTTCAAATGCCACTAAATGCCAAATGAGGCTGAGCAGGAATAAAATGAACACTGCCATCCTTCGCCACTCAGCCAAATGCCCCAACAATGCCAATACAACCGCCCACAAGATGCTATGCGGTCGACTCTTCGGAGCGTCTCGCGCCCGGATCGTAAGATCCGGAAGTTGAAAGTATCCGGGCGGTTATACGGGAGCAGGCAAACTTTCCCCTTCCCATCCCATCCCATCCTTGACAACAGAGCAGCCAATTCACACAGCACAGAGAAACATTAGACACGGGCCATTGCCCAACAACAACACACACAGCCACTGAAACAGAAGGCCGTTCAAATCTTCCATTGCCTACTTATCGGTGCTGCTGCCCTCGGACTACTTTCATCTCACTCAATATTGGGGTGAGTGAAAGTGGAACCGGGGGTGAGAGCACCGGTAAATGACGATCGGCGATCGGGTCTTTCGAGTTGAGGGGGAGAGTATGGGAGTTGGCGGACATGTGAGAGTACCACCATGAACCTCGTCCGCCACTCTCATCTCGTCCACCCGCTCGAGAGGTCGCGATCGTCGGATGTATAATAATTGAACCATCGCCGCCGCCATTAAAATAAAATAAAATCGCAAGCTTGTTTGTTCGTTGCCATCAGTGTTGCCCGTGTCGTTTGTCGTTTTGACTGTTTGTCGTATATCGTTTGCCGTGTCATTTGTGCTCTGGTGCCAAAAAATAAAGACAGTGAAGGCCAGACGACGCCAAGCCAAGCCAGGCAGCAGCCATTTTGTGCGCCAACACCAACGCCCCAGCCTATGCAGAGCGCCGACGCCACAGCCTTCCATCGAGTGAGTACCCAGCCATTGCCATGGCCGATATATCCACGGCCACAGCCACTCCCCCTCGAGACCCGTCACAAAAACCGCGCCAACCACAAAGGGAAAGGCCGAAAAGACGCCGCTCTCACTGCCACTTTTCCCGCCTCTCACGCTCTTGGACGCACAAAACTGTTCAGGAGTAACGGGAGAGGGAGAAGACGGAGGAGAGCCGGCAAGCCGACGCGCAAGAGCGGAGCGCCAAAACGGCCAACGGGCAGCCACACACACACACACGACCGGATCGAACCTGTTGCGTGTCGAACCTGGTTCGAGCTCGTTGTGGCGGCACTCCTCCCGTGCTCTCGTCCCTTGCCTGCAGCAGGTTTGTCAGTTTCGTCAAAATTTCTGCCAGCTTATCCTCCAGCTCTTTAATTTTTACGGCATATCTTTTCAGGATATGGGCACAGCCCCCATCGCACTGGGCGCCTGGCTGCTGCTGTAGCTGGGGTTGGCGTGGCGTCGGAGCACGATTTGGGATCGGCTGCATCGACAGGACCCTGTGGTGTTGGCGCCCATCGGCCAGTGGCTGGGGATGTTGGTCGCGATGCTGTAGCTGTTGCCGATGCTGCCGACCCGGACCGCGTTGGCGTTGCTGCTGCGGCTGTGGGTGGAGTGGCTGTGTGGGTGGCTGCTGCTGCAACTGTCGCTGTAGTGGCTGCTGGTGACGTTGTGATGGCTGCTGGAGACGATGTGCTGGCTGTTGCTGCAGTATTGGCTGCTGCATTTGCTGTGGCTGTTGCCGTAGTGGCTGAGGCTGCTGCTGCTGCTGCCGTCGATGCTCCTGGACAGCGACCCTGTGGGCCAGGAGCCGCTGCCTGGCTGCCTTGTAGGCGCTGCAGCCCTTGTAGGCGCTGATGTGGGCGCCTTGGCAGTTGGCGCATTTGGGATTGACGGCCCTTGGCTTGCTGCACTCCGTCGTCTGATGTCCACCCGCGCATTTCATGCAGACAGCAGCTCGTCTACAATATGCGCGGGTGTGGCCAAACACCTGACATCGATGGCACTGGGCAGGGTCACGGGAGACTCCAAGTCTCTCAACCGTGACGGGCCTCCCACCCAGGCGTCGCAGCTTCAACACATCGAATTGACCACGGTCCGGTTTGGGGGCGATCTCAGCCTCGAAGAGGTTGTATTGGCGGCTGCGATCGAATCGATCGGTGATCGCCCGAGTAAACCGGACCGTGTACCCCTCGGCCTGCATACAGTCCCGGAACCAGTCAGAGGGCGTGGAATGGGAAAGACCTCGGATGAGGATACTCAAGCCTCTGTCCTCCACAGGCTGATGCCCGAACTCGCCGTGCCGGATGTCATTGGCAATGGCAAGGGTGTGTGTATTGGGAGTGGCAGTTGTTGTGTTGGTGTTGGTATTGGCGATGGTGCTGGTGTGAGTGGCGGTGACGGTGTTGGTGTTTGTATTTGTGTTTTGTGTTTGCTGCCGCTGCTGGTGATGGCGGCCCCGTCGTCTAGCCTGCTTCCTCTCACCCTCACCCTCATCGTCACTCCCACTGTCGATGAGGGCGCGGCGTCGTTTTGGTGTTGGTGGGATTTGTGGCATTGGAGCAGGCTGGGCTATGGCTCGGATCGACCCTCTGCTCGAGCTCGAACCAGGTTCGACACGCAACAGGTTCGATCCAGTCGTGTGTGTGTGTGTGGCTGCCCGTTGGCCGTTTTGGCGCTCCGCTCTTGCGCGTCGGCTTGCCGGCGCTCCTCCGTCTTCTCCCTCTCCCGTTACTCCCGAACAGTTTTGTGCGTCCAAGAGCGTGAGAGGCGGGAAAAGTGGCAGTGAGAGCGGCGTCTTTTCGGCCTTTCCCTTTGTGGTTGGCGCGGTTTTTGTGACGGGTCTCGAGGGGGGAGTGGCTGTGGCCGTGGATATATCGGCCATGGCAATGGCTGGGTACTCACTCGATGGAAGGCTGTGGCGTCGGCGCTCTGCATTGGCTGGGGCGTTGGTGTTGGCGCCTGCGCCGAGGGCTCTGCTGCTGCTGCTGCTATTGGCGGTGTTGGTGTTGGTGTTGTTGGCTGCTGCTGCTGCTGCTAGGGCGCCTCTGCGGGCCGCTCTGCCGCCGTCGCTGTGTCGTCTGGTTGACCCTCGTCTGGCCATTCCTCTGGTCATGGCTGGCTGTTGGTTTGTGTGTTGGCGATCTGCTGCCGGTTTGTTGTTTTTTAATTGAAAAGTCTCTTGTGTGTGTGTGTTTGTGTTTAATGTATTTATTGGCACCTTAGTTCTCTTTATTTTTTTTTTTTTTTTTTCTTGTCTATCACAGTTTTCTCTTTTAGATTGTGCTGTTTGTGATGTTTGTAGTGGCACAGGAACTAAAGCTTGTCGGAGATAGTAGTGGGTGGGGTGAAGGAAGGGCTGTGGCGTGGTGGATTGGCGAGGAGCACTTTTCCGCGTTTGGAATGGTGTGGGAAGGGGGGGGGGGTGGGCGACACAAAATGGCTGCTGCCTGGCTTGGCTTGGCGGCGTCTGGCCTTCACTGTCTTTATTTTTTGGCACCAGAGCACAAATGACACGGCAAACGATATACGACAAACAGTCAAAACGACAAACGACACGGGCAACACTGATGGCAACGAACAAACAAGCTTGCGATTTTATTTTAATTTAATGGCGGCGGCGATGGTTCAATTATTATACGTCCGACGATCGCGACCTCTCGAGCGGGTGGACGAGATGAGAGTGGCGGACGAGGTTCATGGTGGTACTCTCACATGTCCGCCAACTCCCATACTCTCCCCCTCAACTCGAAAGACCCGATCGCCGATCGTCATTTACCGGTGCTCTCACCCCCGGTTCCACTTTCACTCTCCCCAATATTGAGTGAGATGAAAGTGGTCCGAGGGCAGCAGCACCGATAAGTAGGCAATGAAAATGTTAATGGCTGTTTGCATTAGTGGCTGTGTGTGTTGTTGTTGGGCAATGGCCCGTGCCTAATGTTTCTCTGTGCTGTGTGAATTGGCTGCTCTGTTGTCAAGGATGGGATGGGATGGGAAGGGGGAAAATTGCCTGGTCCCGTATAACCGCCCGGATACTTTCAACTTCCGGATCTTACGATCCGGGCGCGAGACGCTCCGAAGAGTCGACCGCATAGCATCTTGTGGGCGGTTGTAATGGCTTGTTGGGGCGTTTGGCAGAGTGGCGAAGGATGGCAGTGTACATTTTAGTCCTGCTCAGCCTCATTTGGTCTTCGATGGCATTTGAAGTGGGGGGGTGGGGTGGGTGTGGGATTGGCTGGGCATAATTGCCGAAGTTGCGACCGATAACACACCGGCATTGATAAAAGCAATTTGAATTTAAATTGGCTTTTTGGTGTTATCGGTCAAGTCTGGTATTTGCGTGGTATTTTGGTAATACCACGTGTCAAGAGGAATTATGGGAATGGCAAATAGGTTGGGAAGAAGAGGACGGAAAAAGGTAAAACTAATCAGAAACTACGAAAAATATACAATTAACTACAGAAAAAACTACATTAATTTACAAAAACTTATTCCTAATATCACAGGCAAGTAACTAAAACTATGGACAAACTATCTACGGACATGCTGTAACGGACCTGCTTCTTGGTTCGCTTGAGTTTGCTGGGCTCGCTCAGCGGTCGGCCGATTCGTCGCAACGTATTTTTATTGTTGCCCCCAACGACAAATGATAAGACCTTCCTTTTCTTTAATCGAATCTCTCTTTATTCGTACTTATATTAGGACTTAGGGCTAGATGCTACAATTCAGCTTATCTATGGATCTCCACCACGCGTGGGCTCTCGTCGGGTGTGGCAGCGTTGAGGCTATTGATTGGGGCAGTTTGACCTCCGCTATTGCTTTGGCCCGCCACGCAAATCCGCACTCTACGTCTCGCACTCCCCTCTTAGCTTCCGCCGGCAACTGTGGATCACCTCTTAACTTAGACTCACTCTGGGGGCAGGCGGGGCCTGTCTTCCTGTTGCTATTCACTTCACTGCACTTCTTCGAACCGTACCGGGTATTACTCTCACGTTTCGGCGGGGTTTCAACGTGCGCGCGCGATCACTTCTCCACGGAAAAAGAGACCCGCTTCGTTGCCGCAGCCTCCTTTTATAGCCCCTTGACGGGCCCAGGCTCGGCGTTGGTAGTTTTCCATCGCCGTCTCCTGGTTTCCACGGCCTTCGTAACGGGGCCTGGCCGGTGGCGTGATCCCATGCCCATATTTGGTCATGCGTCGGATCGCTGCCGGCCCGATCCCGCCGTCTCCTCTGCCTCTCGCGTTTCTCTTGCTCCGAGAGCGGGACACTTCTCCTCTCGGGGCCCTTGGCCTCTTCGCCGCATCCGGATATCCGTGGGTATCTGGGCTGACCTTCGCCTTATCCAGCCAGCCATCAGCCTTTATCCGACCGTCCCACCGCCTTTATCCGGCTATGCTTTGGTCGAATTCGGCCTGTGGTAACCACGGTTCCTCACACCCCCCTCTTTCTTCCCGCAGCGGAATACTCCCGTTTTCCGCGACCTTGCGACGGAGTGTGCTTTCCACCTATCGATAAGGTGTAGGGGCGTTTAGGCGATCCACTCGATATCTCTCCCCAGTAAGTATTCCACTTTTCTCTTTTTCGTCTCTCTTTATTCATTTTCTTCCCGCGTGTTTCGCCCTTGATTTTTTCTTTCTTTTTTTCCTTTTGCTCTTTTTTTTCCTTTCCCCTTTTTTTCCTTACTTTTGCTCGCGGAACACCTCCGTGCGTGTGGCCGACATCGCAATGCGGTACCGGGTACCCCGCTCCCTCACCAGCTCCTTCTCCCTCCTACCCACGAGGCGAATCTGGGTCTGCGCGCGGACCACCGCCGCCGGCCACTCCTCCCGCGGGATCGCCGTCCAGTGGACCGTGGCTGCTGGTGCCGAGCTCTGTCGTTGCTGGGCCGGTCGCTTCGGTCCTGCACAGGGCTCCGGGCAGGAGGCCTGCCGCTTCAGAGCCGGGCGCTCGGCCGCCGTCGACCTCTCCGGTGCGGGCCACACCCACGGTCCGCGCTCCCACGCCTCGAGTTCCACCTCCGTCGGTGCTGTCGCCGCCGTCGCCGTTTCCGCGGCCCGCGTCTCTGCTTCTGCCGCTGCCTCGGCCGTCGCCGTCTGGGCCGCCGTCGCCGTTTCCGCGGTCTGCGTCCCTGCTGCCGCCGTCGCCGCCTCTGCCGCTGCCTCGGCCGTCGCTGTCTGGACCGCCGTCGCCGTTTCCGCGGTCTGCGTCCCTGCTGCCGTCGTCGCCTCCACTGCCGTTAGCATCGCCGCCTCCGCCGTCGCCGCGGCTGCCGCTGCTTCGGCCGTCGCCGTCGGGACCGCCGTCGCCGTCTGGGCCGCAGTCGCCATTTCCGCGGCCTGCGTCGCTGCTGTCACCTTCGCCGCTTCTGCAGTCCGCATCGCTGCCTCCGCCGTCGCCATTGCTGCCGCTGAGGTCGTGGGGGCGGGTCCGGGGTCCCGCCTCCGCGGGTCCCTGTTGTTGCTGCCGCGTGGACTCTCCTCCCACACCCGGGCGCCTGACTCTGGCTGGGCTTCGCTCGGGGCGGGCCCCGAGGCCCACGTGATGTGCAGGGGCTGGTGGTGCCACACCATCCCCTGGCGCACGGCGGTCCGCACCTCCTGCGATACATACGGACCCATTACGGCCGCCTCCGGTCCCCTCCACTGTGGTTGCTGCTGCCACTGCTCCTGCCCCTGCTGCTGGTGATGCGGCTGCTGGTGCTGCTGGTGCTGCTGCTGCTGGTGCTGCTGTTGCTGCTGCTGGCTGTGGCTGTTGCCGTATTGGCTGAGGCTGCTGCTGCAGCATCGACCTGTTGCGAGTCGAACCTGGTTCGAGCTCGAGCAGCGGGTCGATCCGAGCCATAGCCCAGCCTACACAAATGCCACCAATCCCACCAACACCAAAACGACGCCGCGCCCTCATCGACAGTGGGAGCGAAGATGAGGATGAGGGAGAGAGGAAGCAGGCCAGGCATGAGAGACGGGTGTGACCCAGTGGAGCGGCAACAGGCGCCAGCATCTGTGTCGTCGTTGGAAATGGCAGCTGTTGGTTCGGATTGGCGTGACGTCACGGCCATGGTCAGGCGGCAGCGTCATCAAAGAAGGCCTCCTTTTCCATCCCTTTGGCAGGAAATTGTCATTGTTGATGGCGAGGCAGCTTCTTGATGGTCAGCTCTGCCTGGTGATTGGCAGGTACGTGTGATTTTTGTGTGTTTTGGCCGTTTTTCGTTGTTGTCCGTATTGACGTCTCTTTCCTTTGTTGCAGTGGCTGTCTCTGGATCGACGATTGGGCACATCAATAGGCGCCGCCCGATCGCATGCCTTCGCGTGCGCTGGCGATTTGGGCCCTCCACACTTGGCCCAGACCCTCCAGATCGTCGAATGGATCGTGGTCGGTCCACTCGTCGTCATCATCGTCATTAATTGCTTCGCAGTCCATATCGGGTTCGGATTCCGATATGGCTGCGGCGTCAAAGTGCGTATTTGGTGCTGGTCGTGGTGATGGCTGTGTGGATGCTGCTGCTGCTGTTGTTGTCCGTTGTGGCGGCACTCCTCCCGGGCTCTCGTCCCTTGCCTGCAGCAGGTTTGTCAGTTTCGTTGAAATTGCTGCCAGTTTTTCTTCCAGCTCTCTAATTTTACCGGCATATCTTTTCAGATTATGGGCACAGCTCCCATCGCACTGGGCGCCTGGCTGCTGCTGTAGCTGGGGTTGGCGTGGCGTCGGAGCACGATTTGGGATCGGCTGGACCCTTTGGTATTGGCGCCCCTCGGCCAGTGGCTGGGGATGTTGGTCGCGATGCTGTAGCTGTTGCCGATGCTGCCGACCCGGACCGCGTTGGCGTTGCTGCTGCGGCTGTGAGTGGAGTGGCTGTGTGGGTTGCTGGTGACGTTGTGGTGGCTGCTGGATACGAGGTGCTGGCTGTTGCTGCTGTATTGGCTGCTGCATTGGCTGTGGCTGTTGCCGTATTGGCTGAGGCTGCTGCTGCTGCCGTCGATGCTCCTGGACAGCGACCCTGTGGGCCAGGAGCCGCTGCCTGGCTGCCTTGTAGGCGCTGCAGCCCTTGTAGGCGCTGATGTGCTGGCCCTGGCAGTTGGCGCACTTGGGAGCAACGTTCCTTGGCTTGCTGCACTCCGTCGTCAGGTGTCCACCCGCGCATTTCATGCAAACTGCAGCGCGTCTACAATATGCGCGGGTGTGGCCAAACACCTGACATCGATGGCACTGGGCAGGGTCACGGGAGACTCCAAGTCTCTCAACCGTGACGGGCCTCCCAAAGAGATTGAATTGGCGGCTGTGATCGAATCGATCGGTGATTGCCCTTACAAACCGAACCGTGAACCCCTCGTTCAGCATACTGCTGCGAATCCAATCCGGCGGCATGGAGTGGGAGAGTCCTCGGATGAGGATCCTCAAGCCACGTTCCTGGCTGGGCTGATGCCCGAATTCGCCGTGCCGGATGTCATCGTCGGTGGTAGTGGCAGGGGGGTTTGTGTTGGTGGTGGCGGTGGTGGTGTTGGTATTGGTCTTGGCAGGTGTATTTGTAATTGTAATTGCGTTGGCGTCATTATTTGTATTGATATTGTCAGTATTGTCTATGTGAATGGCTGGTGATTGTCTATGTATTGGCCTTTGTCGATGTTGGTGATGGCTGTGGGTCTGGCTATTGGCATTTATAGTAGTGGCAGGGGCATGGGCAGGGGCAGGGGCATGTGTTCGCTGTGCAGATTGCGGCATAGTGGCAGGAGCGGCAACTGTGTTGGTGTTGGCTGTATTTGTTGTCCGTTTCTGCTGCCTCTGTTGTTGCTGCCGCAGCTCGTGCTGCCTCAACTGCTCCCGGACAATAGCCTCTAGCTCCTACAGTGTCTGCCTTTTCTTCTTCGGCTTCCCAATTGGCGGCCGCTGCTGGCGCTGCTGGTGATGGCGGCCCCGTCGTCTGGCCTGCTTCCTCACACCCTCACCCTCATCGTCACTCCCACTGTCGATGAGGGCGCGGCGTCGTTTTGGTGTTGGTGGGATTGGTGGTATTTGTGCAGGCTGGGCATTGGCACGGATCGACCCGCTGCTCGAACTCGAACCAGGTTCGACCCGCAACAGGTTCGATCCGGTCGTGTGTGTCGTGTGTGGATGCCCGTTGGCCGTTTTGGCGCTCCGCTCTTGCGCGTCGGTTTGCCGGCTCTCCTCCGTCTTCTCCCTCTCCCGTTACTCCCGAACAGTTTTGTATGTCCGAGAGCGTGAGAGGCGGGAAAAGTGGCGTCTTTTCGGCCTTTCCCTTGGTGTTTGGCGGGATTTTGTGATTTGGCAGGGGTGCGGGATTTGCGGTTGGTATTGGCGCTGCTGTTGCTGCTGATGTGATGGGGCTCGAGGGGGGAGTGGCTGTGGCCGTGGATATGTCGGCCATGGGAATGGCTGGGTACTCACTCGATGGATGGCTGTGGCGTCGGCGCTCTGCATTGGCTGGGGCGTTGGTTTTGGCGCCTGCGCCGAGGGCTCTGCTGCTGCTGCTGCTATTGGCGGTGTTTGTGTTGGTGTTGTTGGCTGCTGCTGCTGCTGCTAGGGCGCCTCTGCGGGCCGCTCTGCCGCCGTCGCTGTGTCGTCTGGTTGTCCCCCGTCTGGCCATTCCTCTGGTCATGGCTGGCTGTTGGTTTGTGTGTTGGCGATCTGCTGCCTGTTTGTTGTTCTTTAATTGAAAAGTCTCTTGTGTGTGTTTGTATTTAATGTATTTATTGGCACCTTAGTTCTCTTTTTTTCTTGTCTATCACAGTTATCTCTTTTAGTTTGTGATGTTTGTGATGTTTGTAGTGGCACAGGAACTAAAGCTTGTCGGAGATAGTAGTGGGTGGGGTGAAGGAAGGGCTGGAGCGTGGTGGACTGGCGAGGAGCACTTTTCCGCGTTTGGAATGGTCATGTACAGCGGCGAATGGTGAGGGGGGGGGGGGGCGACACAAAATGTCTGCTGCCTGGCTTGGCTTGGCGTCGTCTGGCCTTCACTGTCTTTATTTTTTGGCACCAGAGCACAAATGACACGGCAAACGATAAACGACAAAACAGTCAAAACGACAAACGACACGGGCAACACTGATGGCAACGAACAAACAAACTTGCGATTTTATTTTATTTTAATGGCGGCGGCGATGGTTCAATTTATATACGTCCGACGATCGCGACCTCTCGAGCGGGTGGACGAGATGAGAGTGGCGGACGAGGTTCATGGTGGAACTCTCACATGTCCGCCAACTCCCACACTCTCCCCTCAACTCGAAAGGCCCGATCGCCGGTCGTCACTTACCGGTGCTCTCACCCCCGGTTCCACTTTCACTCACCCCAATATTCAGTGAGATGAAAGTAGTCCGAGGGCAGCAGCACCGATAAGTAGGCAATGGAAGATTTGAACGGCCTTCTGTTTCAGTGGCTGTGTGTGTTGTTGTTGGGCAATGGCCCGTGTCTAATGTTTCTCTGTGCTGTGTGAATTGGCTGCTCTGTTCTCAAGGATGGGATGGGATGGGAAGGGGAAAGTTTGCCTGCTCCCGTATAACCGCCCGGATACTTTCAACTTCCGGATCTTACGATCCGGGCGAGAGACGCTCCGAAGAGTCGACCGCATAGCATCTTGTGGGCGGTTGTATTGGCATTGTTGGGGCATTTGGCTGAGTGGCGAAGGATGGCAGTGTTCATTTTATTCCTGCTCAGCCTCATTTGGCATTTAGTGGCATTTGAAGTGGGTGGGGGGTGGGTGAGGAATTGGCTGGGCATAATTGCCGAAGTTGCGACCGATAACACACTGGGCATTGAGAAATGCAATTTGAATTTGTATTGGCTTTTTTGGTGTGTTATCGGTCAAGTCTGGTATTTGCGTGGTATTTTTAGTTATACCACATGTCAGGGGAAATATGTGAATGGCAGATAGGTGGGGAAGAAGAGGAAAAAGGTAATAAAACTAATCAGAAAACTACTAATAATATACAATTAACTACAGAAAAACTACATTAATTTACAAAAACTTATTCCTAATATCACAGGCTAGTAACTAAAACTATGGACAAACTATCTACGGACATGCAAAAACTACAAAAAACAACAGGATTGACATCTACAACAAGAACATTGATGCAGACAAGGTAAAATAAACGATAATTGACATACATTTACACACATATAAACATATTAATTATATTTATTTTATTTCTAACAGGAGGACAACTACAACGAAGCACCGGCCGGCATAACAAAAGCAATGCGAACATTACGCTGTATACCGGCCGGCTCTGTTGTCCCCCTGTGTGTTGTTTATTGGCTGGTTGTGAGTATTGGCGTGCATCGTGGGCAATGATGGTCTTGATGGCAAGCGGCTCTGGTCCGGCCGCCCACGTTGCATCTTTCTGTTGGTTAGTGTTGGCTGCTGCACTCGAGGGGCACTGGTCCGGCCACCCAACTGCATTGTCATCGTGTTGGCATTGGCATCGGTGTGTGATGGCAATGGTCGGAGTTATTGGCCGCATCCAAGTGGCGAACTGGTCCGGCCACCAGGATGCGTTGTCGATTTTAATTGTTGATTGGCCGCATCCAAGTGGCTGCTGGTCCGGCCACCCAGGATGCGCTGTCAGGTGGATTGGCCTGGCCTCCTCGGCCACGTTCGTCGTCAATTTGTAGTTGCGTTTTGAATGGCTGCTGGTCCGGCCACTCAGGTGAGGAGGTGTTTTTTTTGGCTTTTTGATTTTAATTTGCGTTTATTTGCAGGTGCCTTTCGTTGATTTGGATGTTGTTGCTGGCGACCCTTGTCTGATTTGTGTTGGCGTAAGAGACGTTTGCGGGTCAGTATTCGATTTGGGCCCTCCACACTTGGCCCAGACCCTCCAGATCGTCGAATGGATCGTGGTCGGTCCATTCGTCGTCATGTTCGTCGTCAATTGCTTCGCAGTCCATATCGGATTCGGAGTCCGATATGGCTGCGGCGTCATGGTGCGTATTTGCAGTTGGTCGTGGTGATGGCTGTGTGGATGCTGCTGCTGCTGTTTTTGTCTGAAGTGGCGGCACTCCTCCCGTGCTCTCGTCCCTTGCCTGCAGCAGGTTTGTCAGTTTCGTCAAAATTGCTGCCAGCTTATCCTCCAGCTTTTTAATTTTTCCGGCCTTTTCAGGATATGGGCACAGCTCCCATCGCACTGGACGCCTGGCTGCTGCTGTAGCTGGGGTTGGCGTGGCGTCGGAGCACGATTTGGGATCGGCTGCATCTACAGGACCCTGTGGTGTTGGCGCCCCTCGGCCAGTGGCTGGGGATGTTGGTCGCGATGCTGTAGCTGTTGCCGATTCTGCCGACCCGGACCGCGTTGGCGTTGCTGCTGCGGCTGTGGGTGGAGTGGCTGTGTGGGGGGCTGCTGCTGCAACTGTCGCTGTAGTGGCTGCTGGTGACGTTGTGATGGCTGCTGGAGACGATGTGCTGGCTGTTGCTGCTGTATTGGCTGCTGCATTTGCTGTGGCTGTTGCCGGAGTGGCTGAGGCTGCTGCTGCTGCCGTCGATGCTCCTGGACAGCGACCCTGTGGGCCAGGAGCCGCTGCCTGGCTGCCTTGTAGGCGCTGCAGCCCTTGTAGGCGCTGATGTGGGCGCCTTGGCAGTTGGCGCATTTGGGATTGACGGCCCTTGGCTTGCTGCACTCCGTCGTCTGATGTCCACCCGCGCATTTCATGCAGACAGCAGCTCGTCTACAATATGCGCGGGTGTGGCCAAACACCTGACATCGATGGCACTGGGCAGGGTCACGGGAGACTCCAAGTCCCTCAACCGTGCCGGGCCTCCCACCCAGGCGTCGCAGCTTCAACACATCGAATTGACCACGGTCCGGTTTGGGGGCGATCTCAGCCTCGAAGAGGTTGTATTGGCGGCTGCGATCGAATCGATCGGTGATCGCCCGAGTAAACCGGACCGTGTACCCCTCGGCCTGCATACAGTCCCGGAACCAGTCAGAGGGCGTGGAATGGGGAAGACCTCGGATGAAGATCCTCAAGCCTCTGTCCTCCACAGGCTGATGCCCGAACTCGCCGTGCCGGATGTCATTGGCAATGGCAAGGGTGTGTGTATTGGGAGTGGCAGTAGTTGTGTTGGTGTTGGTATTGGCGATGGTGCTGGTGTGAGTGGAGGTGACGGTGTTGGTGTTTGTATTTGTGTTTTGTGTTTGCTGCGCTGCTGTGATGGCGCCGTCGTCTAGCCTGCTTCCTCTCACCCTCACCCTCATCGTCACTCCCACTGTCGATGAGGGCGCGGCGTCGTTTTGGTGTTGGTGGGATTTGTGGCATTGGAGCAGGCTGGGCTATGGCTCGGATCGACCCTCTGCTCGAGCTCGAACCAGGTTCGACACGCAACAGGTTCGATCCGGTCGTGTGTGTGTGTGTGGCTGCCCGTTGGCCGTTTTGGCGCTCCGCTCTTGCGCGTCGGCTTGCCGGCTCTCCTCCGTCTTCTCCCTCTCCCGTTACTCCTGAACAGTTTTGTGCGTCCAAGAGCGTGAGAGGCGGGAAAAGTGGCAGTGAGAGCGGCGTCTTTTCGGCCATTCCCTTTGTGGTTGGCGCGGTTTTTGTGATGGGGCTCGAGGGGGGAGTGGCTGTGGCCGTGGATATATCGGCCATGGCAATGGCTGGGTACTCACTCGATGGAAGGCTGTGGCGTCGGCGCTCTGCATTGGCTGGGGCGTTGGTGTTGGCGCCTGCGCCGAGGGCTCTGCTGCTGCTGCTGCTATTGGCGGTGTTGGTGTTGGTGTTGTTGGCTGCTGCTGCTGCTGCTAGGGCGCCTCTGCGGGCCGCTCTGCCGCCGTCGCTGTGTCGTCTGGTTGACCCTCGTCTGGCCATTCCTCTGGTCATGGCTGGCTGTTGGTTTGTGTGTTGGCGATCTGCTGCCGGTTTGTTGTTTTTTAATTGAAAAGTCTCTTGTGTGTGTGTGTTTGTGTTTAATGTATTTATTGGCACCTTAGTTCTCTTTATTTTTATTTTATTTTTTTTCTTGTCTATCACAGTTTTCTCTTTTAGATTGTGCTGTTTGTGATGTTTGTAGTGGCACAGGAACTAAAGCTTGTCGGAGATAGTAGTGGGTGGGGTGAAGGAAGGGCTCTGGCGTGGTGGATTGGCGAGGAGCACTTTTCCGCGTTTGGAATGGTCATGTACAGCGGCGAATGGTGAGGGGGGGGGGGGGGCGACACAAAATGGCTGCTGCTGCTTGGCTTGGCGTCGTCTGGCTTCACTGTCTTATTTTTGGCACCAGAGCACAAATGACACGGCAAACGATATACGACAAACAGTCAAAACGACAAACGACACGGCAACACTGATGGCAACGAACAAAAGCTTGCGATTTTATTTTATTTTAATGGCGGCGGCGATGGTTCAATTATTATACGTCCGACGATCGCGACCTCTCGAGCGGGTGGACGAGATGAGAGTGGCGGACGAGGTTCATGGTGGTACTCTCACATGTCCGCCAACTCCCATACTCTCCCCCTCAACTCGAAAGACCCGATCGCCGATCGTCATTTACCGGTGCTCTCACCCCCGGTTCCACTTTCACTCACCCCAATATTGAGTGAGATGAAAGTGGTCCGAGGGCAGCAGCACCGATAAGTAGGCAATGAAAATGTTAATGGCTGTTTGCATTAGTGGCTGTGTGTGTTGTTGTTGGGCAATGGCCCGTGCCTAATGTTTCTCTGTGCTGTGTGAATTGGCTGCTCTGTTGTCAAGGATGGGATGGGATGGGAAGGGGGAAAATTGCCTGGTCCCGTATAACCGCCCGGATACTTTCAACTTCCGGATCTTACGATCCGGGCGCGAGACGCTCCGAAGAGTCGACCGCATAGCATCTTGTGGGCGGTTGTAATGGCTTGTTGGGGCGTTTGGCAGAGTGGCGAAGGATGGCAGTGTACATTTTAGTCCTGCTCAGCCTCATTTGGTCTTCGATGGCATTTGAAGTGGGTGGGTGGGGTGGGTGTGGGATTGGCTGGGCATAATTGCCGAAGTTGCGACCGATAACACACCGGCATTGATAAAAGCAATTTGAATTTGAATTGGCTTTTTGGTGTTATCGGTCAAGTCTGGTATTTGCGTGGTATTTTGGTAATACCACGTGTCAAGAGGAATTATGGGAATGGCAAATAGGTTGGGAAGAAGAGGACGGAAAAAGGTAAAACTAATCAGAAACTACGAAAAATATACAATTAACTACAGAAAAAACTACATTAATTTACAAAAACTTATTCCTAATATCACAGGCAAGTAACTAAAACTATGGACAAACTATCTACGGACATGCTGTAACGGACCTGCTTCTTGGTTCGCTTGAGTTTGCTGGGCTCGCTCAGCGGTCGGCCGATTCGTCGCAACGTATTTTTATTGTTGCCCCCAACGACAAATGATAAGACCTTCCTTTTCTTTAATCGAATCTCTCTTTATTCGTACTTATATTAGGACTTAGGGCTAGATGCTACAATTCAGCTTATCTATGGATCTCCACCACGCGTGGGCTCTCGTCGGGTGTGGCAGCGTTGAGGCTATTGATTGGGGCAGTTTGACCTCCGCTATTGCTTTGGCCCGCCACGCAAATCCGCAATCTACGTCTCGCACTCCCCTCTTAGCTTCCGCCGGCAACTGTGGATCACCTCTTAACTTAGACTCACTCTGGGGCAGGCGGGGCCTGTCTTCCTGTTGCTATTCACTTCACTGCACTTCTTCGAACCGTACCGGGTATTACTCTCACGTTTCGGCGGGGTTTCAACGTGCGTGCGCGATCACTTCTCCACGGAAAAAGAGACCCGCTTCGTTGCCGCAGCCTCCTTTTATAGCCCCTTGACGGGCCCAGGCTCGGCGTTGGTAGTTTTCCATCGCCGTCTCCTGGTTTCCACGGCCTTCGTAACGGGGCCTGGCCGGTGGCGTGATCCCATGCCCATATTTGGTCATGCGTCGGATCGCTGCCGGCCCGATCCCGCCGTCTCCTCTGCCTCTCGCGTTTCTCTTGCTCCGAGAGCGGGACACTTCTCCTCTCGGGGCCCTTGGCCTCTTCGCCGCATCCGGATATCCGTGGGTATCTGGGCTGACCTTCGCCTTATCCAGCCAGCCATCAGCCTTTATCCGACCGTCCCACCGCCTTTATCCGGCTATGCTTTGGTCGAATTCGGCCTGTGGGAACCACGGTTCCTCACACCCTCACTCTTTCTTCCCGCAGCGGAATACTCCCGTTTTCCGCGACCTTGCGACGGAGTGTGCTTTCCACCTATCGATAAGGTGTAGGGGCGTTTAGGCGATCCACTCGATATCTCTCCCCAGTAAGTATTCCACTTTTCTCTTTTTCGTCTCTCTTTATTCATTTTCTTCCCGCGTGTTTCGCCCTTGATTTTTTCTTTCTTTTTTTCCTTTTGCTCTTTTTTTTCCTTTCCCCTTTTTTTCCTTACTTTTGCTCGCGGAACACCTCCGTGCGTGTGGCCGACATCGCAATGCGGTACCGGGTACCCCGCTCCCTCACCAGCTCCTTCACCCTCCTACCCACGAGGCGAATCTGGGTCTGCGCGCGGACCACCGCCGCCGGCCACTCCTCCCGCGGGATCGCCGTCCAGTGGACCGTGGCTGCTGGTGCCGAGCTCTGCCGTTGCTGGGCCGGTCGCTTCGGTCCTGCACAGGGCTCCGGGCAGGAGGCCTGCCGCTTCTGAGCCGGGCGCTCGGCCGCCGTCGACCTCTCCGGTGCGGGCCACACCCACGGTCCGCGCTCCCACGCCTCGAGTTCCACCTCCGTCGGTGCTGTCGCCGCCGTCGCCGTTTCCGCGGCCCGCGTCTCTGCTTCTGCCGCTGCCTCGGCCGTCGCCGTCTGGGCCGCCGTCGCCGTTTCCGCGGTCTGCGTCCCTGCTGCCGCCGTCGCCGCCTCTGCCGCTGCCTCGGCCGTCGCTGTCTGGACCGCCGTCGCCGTTTCCGCGGTCTGCGTCCCTGCTGCCGTCGTCGCCTCCACTGCCGTTCGCATCGCCGCCTCCGCCGTCGCCGCGGCTGCCGCTGCTTCGGCCGTCGCCGTCGGGACCGCCGTCGCCATTTCCGCGGCCTGCGTCGCTGCTGTCACCTTCGCCGCTTCTGCAGTCCGCATCGCTGCCTCCGCCGTCGCCATTGCTGCCGCTGAGGTCGTGGGGGCGGGTCCGGGGTCCCTCCTCCGCGGGTCCCTGTTGTTGCTGCCGCGTGGACTCTCCTCCCACACCCGGGCGCCTGCCTCTGGCTGGGCTTCGCTCGGGGCGGGCCCCGAGGCCCACGTGATGTGCAGGGTCTGGTGGTGCCACACCATCCCCTGGCGCACGGCGGTCCGCACCTCCTGCGATACATACGGACCCATTACGGCGGCCTCCGGTCCCCTCCACTGTGGTTGCTGCTGCCACTGCTCCTGCCCCTGCTGCTGGTGATGCGGCTGCTGGTGCTGCTGCTGCTGGTGCTGCTGTTGCTGCTGCTGGCTGTGGCTGTTGCCGTATTGGCTGAGGCTGCTGCTGCAGCATCGACCTGTTGCGAGTCGAACCTGGTTCGAGCTCGAGCAGCGGGTCGATCCGAGCCATAGCCCAGCCTACACAAATGCCACCAATCCCACCAACACCAAAACGACGCCGCGCCCTCATCGACAGTGGGAGCGAAGATGAGGATGAGGGAGAGAGGAAGCAGGCCAGGCATGAGAGACGGGTGTGACCCAGTGGAGCGGCAACAGGCGCCAGCATCTGTGTCGTCGTTGGAAATGGCAGCTGTTGGTTCGGATTGGCGTGACGTCACGGCCATGGTCAGGCGGCAGCGTCATCAAAGAAGGCCTCCTTTTCCATCCCTTTGGCAGGAAATTGTCATTGTTGATGGCGAGGCAGCTTCTTGATGGTCAGCTCTGTCTGGTGATTGGCAGGTACGTGTGATTTTTGTGTGTTTTGGCCGTTTTTCGTTGTGGTCCGTATTGACGTCTCTTTCCTTTGTTGCAGTGGCTGTCTCTGGATCGACGATTGGGCACATCAATAGGCGCCGCCCGATCGCATGCTTTCGCGTGCGCTGGCGATTTGGGCCCTCCACACTTGGCCCAGACCCTCCAGATCGTCGAATGGATCGTGGTCGTCCACTCGTCGTCATCATCGTCATTAATTGCTTCGCAGTCCATATCGGGTTCGGATTCCGATATGGCTGCGGCGTCAAAGTGCGTATTTGGTGCTGGTCGTGGTGATGGCTGTGTGGATGCTGCTGCTGCTGTTGTTGTCCGTTGTGGCGGCACTCCTCCCGTGCTCTCGTCCCTTGCCTGCAGCAGGTTTGTCAGGTTCGTTGAAATTGCTGCCAGTTTTTCTTCCAGCTCTCTAATTTTACCGGCATATCTTTTCAGATTATGGGCACAGCTCCCATCGCACTGGGCGCCTGGCTGCTGCTGTAGCTGGGGTTGGCGTGGCGTCGGAGCACGATTTGGGATCGGCTGCATCGGCTGGACCCTTTGATCGCGATGCTGTAGCTGTTGCCGATGCTGCCGACCCGGACCGCGTTGGCGTTGCTGCTGCGGCTGTGAGTGGAGTGGCTGTGTGGGTGGCTGCTGCTGCAACTGTCGCTGTAGTGGCTGCTGGTGACGTTGTGGTGGCTGCTGGATACGATGTGCTGGCAGTTGCTGCTGTATTGGCTGCTGCATTGGCTGTGGCTGTTGCCGTATTGGCTGAGGCTGCTGCTGCTGCCGTCGATGCTCCTGGACAGCGACCCTGTGGGCCAGTGCCCTTGTAGGCGCTGATGTGCTGGCCCTGGCAGTTGGCGCACTTGGGAGCAACGTTCCTTGGCTTGCTGCACTCCGTCGTCAGGTGTCCACCCGCGCATTTCATGCAAACTGCAGCGCGTCTACAATATGTGCGGGTGTGGCCAAACACCTGACATCGATGGCACTGGGCAGGGTCACGGGGACTCCAAGTCTCTCAACCGTGACGGGCCTCCCACCCAGGCGTCGCAGCTTCAACACCCCGCATTGGCCACGGTCCGGTTTGGGGGCGATCTCAGCCTCAAAGAGATTGAATTGGCGGCTGTGATCGAATCGATCGGTGATTGCCCTTACAAACCGAACCGTGAACCCCTCGTTCAGCATACTGCTGCGAATCCAATCCGGCGGCATGGAGTGGGAGAGTCCTCGGATGAGGATCCTCAAGCCACGTTCCGGGCTGGGCTGATGCCCGAATTCGCCGTGCCGGATGTCATCGTCGGTGGTAGTGGCAGGGGTGTTTGTGATGGTGATGGCGGTGGTGGTGTTGTTATTGGTCTTGGCAGGTGTATTTGTAATTGTAATTGCGTTGGCGTCATTATTTGTATTGATATTGTCAGTATTGTCTATGTGAATGGCTGGTGATTGTCTATGTTTTGGCCTTTGTCGATGTTGGTGATCGCTGTGGGTCTGGCTATTGGCATTTATAGTAGCGGCATGGGCATGGGCAGGGGCAGGGGCATGTGTTCGCTGTGCAGATTGCGGCATAGTGGCAGGAGCGGCAACTGTGTTGGTGTTGGCTGTATTTGTTGTCCGTTTCTGCTGCCTCTGTTGTTGCTGCCGCAGCTCGTGCTGCCTCAACTGCTCCCGGACAATAGCCTCTAGCTCCTCCAGTGTCTGCCTTTTCTTCTTCGGCTTCCCAATTGGCGGCCGCTGCTGCCGCTGCTGGTGATGGCGGCCCCGTCGTCTGGCCTGCTTCCTCTCACCCTCATCCTCATCTTCGCTCCCACTGTCGATGAGGGCGCGGCGTCGTTTTGGTGTTGGTGGGATTGGTGGCATTTGTGTAGGCTGGGCTATGGCTCGGATCGACCCGCTGCACGAGCTCGAACCAGGTTCGACTCGCAACAGGTTTGATCCGGTCGTGTGTGTGTGTGTGGCTGCCCGTTGGCCGTTTTGGCGCTCCGCTCTTGCGCGTCGGTTTGCCGGCTCTCCTCCGTCTTCTCCCTCTCCCGTTACTCTCGAACAGTTTTGTATATCCGAGAGCGTGAGAGGCGGGAAAAGTGGCGTCTTTTCGGCCTTTCCCTTTGTGTTTGGCGGGATTTTGTGATTTGGCAGGGTTGCGGGATTTGCGGTTGGTATTGGCGCTGCTGTTGCTGCTGATGTGATGGGGCTCGAGGGGGGAGTGGCTGTGGCCGTGGATATGTCGGCCATGGGAATGGCTTGGTACTCACTCGATGGATGGCTGTGGCGTCGGCGCTCTGCATTGGCTGGTTCTGCTGCTGCTGCTGCTATTGGCGGTGTTTGTGTTGGTGTTGTTGGCTGCTGCTGCTGTTGCTAGGGCGCCTCTGCGGGCCGCTCTGCCGCCGTCGCTGTGTCGTCTGGTTGTCCCTCGTGTGGCCATTCCTCTGGTCATGGCTGGCTGTTGGTTTGTGTGTTGGCGATCTGCTGCCTGTTTGTTGTTCTTTAATTGAAAAGTCTCTTGTGTGTGTTTGTATTTAATGTATTTATTGGCACCTTAGTTCTCTTTTTTTCTTGTCTATCACAGTTATCTCTTTTAGTTTGTGATGTTTGTGATGTTTGTAGTGGCACAGGAACTAAAGCTTGTCGGAGATAGTAGTGGGTGGGGTGAAGGAAGGGCTGGAGCGTGGTGGATTGGCGAGGAGCACTTTTCCGCGTTTGGAATGGTCATGTACAGCGGCGAATGGTGAGGGGGGGGGGGGGGCGACACAAAATGGCTGCTGCCTGGCTTGGCTTGGCGTCGTCTGGCCTTCACTGTCTTTATTTCTTGGCACCAGAGCACAAATGACACGGCAAACGATAAACGACAAAACAGTCAAAACGACAAACGACACGGGCAACACTGATGGCAACGAACAAACAAACTTGCGATTTTATTTTATTTGAATGGCGGCGGCGATGGTTCAATTTATATACATCCGACGATCGCGACCTCTCGAGCGGGTGGACGAGATGAGAGTGGCGGACGAGGTTCATGGTGGAACTCTCACATGTCCGCCAACTCCCCCACTCCCACGCCGGTCGTCACTTACCGGTGCTCTCACCCCCGGTTCCACTTTCACTCACCCCAATATTCAGTGACAAGAAAGTAGTCCGAGGGCAGCAGCACCGATAAGTAGGCAATGGAAGATTTGAACGGCCTTCTGTTTCAGTGGCTGTGTGTGTTGTTGTTGGGCAATGGCCCGTGTCTAATATTTCTCTGTGCTGTGTGAATTGGCTGCTCTGTTCTCAAGGATGGGATGGGATGGGAAGGGGAAAGTTTGCCTGCTCCCGTATAACCGCCCGGATACTTTCAACTTCCGGATCTTACGATCCGGGCGAGAGACGCTCCGAAGAGTCGACCGCATAGCATCTTGTGGGCGGTTGTATTGGCATTGTTGGGGCATTTGGCTGAGTGGCGAAGGATGGCAGTGTTCATTTTATTCCTGCTCAGCCTCATTTGGCATTTAGTGGCATTTGAAGTGGGTGGGGGGTGGGTGAGGAATTGGCTGGGCATAATTGCCGAAGTTGCGACCGATAACACACTGGGCATTGAGAAATGCAATTTGAATTTGTATTGGCTTTTTTGGTGTGTTATCGGTCAAGTCTGGTATTTGCGTGGTATTTTTAGTAATACCACATGTCAGGGGAATTATGGGAATGGCAGATAGGTGGGGAAGAAGAGGAAAAAGGTAATAAAACTAATCAGAAAACTACTAATAATATACAATTAACTACAGAAAAACTACATTAATTTACAAAAACTTATTCCTAATATCACAGGCTAGTAACTAAAACTATGGACAAACTATCTACGGACATGCAAAAACTACAAAAAACAACAGGATTGACATCTACAACAAGAACATTGATGCAGACAAGGTAAAATAAACGATAATTGACATACATTTACACACATATAAACATATTAATTATATTTATTTTATTTCTAACAGGAGGACAACTACAACGAAGCACCGGCCGGCATAACAAACGCAATGCGAACATTACGCTGTATACCGGCCGGCTCTGTTGTCCCCCTGTGTGTTGTTTATTGGCTGGTTGTGAGTATTGGCGTGCATCGTGGGCAATGATGGTCTTGATGGCAAGCGGCTCTGGTCCGCCCACGTTGCATCTGTCTGTTGGTTAGTGTTGGCTGCTGCACTCGATGGGCACTGGTCCGGCCACCCAACTGCATTGTCATCGTGTTGGCATTGGCATCGGTGTGTGATGGCAATGGTCGGAGTTATTGGCCGCATCCAAGTGGCGAACTGGTCCGGCCACCAGGATGCGTTGTCGATTTTAATTGTTGATTGGCCGCATCCAAGTGGCTGCTGGTCCGGCCACCCAGGATGCGCTGTCAGGTGGATTGGCCTGGCCTCCTCGGCCACGTTCTTCGTCAATTTGTAGTTGCGTTTTGAATGGCTGCTGGTCCGGCCACTCAGGTGAGGAGGTGTTTGTTTTGGCTTTTTGATTTTAATTTGCGTTTATTTGCAGGTGCCTTTCGTTGATTTGGATGTTGTTGCTGGCGACCCTTGTCTGATTTGTGTTGGCGTAAGAGACGTTTGCGGGTGAGTATTCGTGTTTATCGGCAGCCTCTCTCCTGTTTCACCTTCTTTTGCAGGATTTGCTGGCGGCTCAACACCGGGCCATCCCGCCCTCACATAATTGGCATGAGAGACGGGTGCGACCCAGCGGAGCGGCAACAGACGCCAGCATCTGCGTCGTCGTTGGAATGGCTGTTGTCTGATTGGAGTGGCGTGACGTCATTGTGATGGTCGGTGGCAGCGTCATCAGAAAGGGGCCTCATATTCCTCCCATTTGGCAGGAAATTGTTGATGTTGATGGCGATGCAGCTTCTTGTTGGTCAGCTCTGTCTGGTGATTGGCAGGTAAGTGTGGATTTTGTGTGTTTTGGCCGTTTTTCGTTGTTGTCCGTATTGACGTCTTTTTTCCTTTGTTGCAGTGGCTGTCTCTGGATCAACGATTGGGCGCATTAACAGGCACCGCCCGATCGCATGCTTTCGCGTGCGCTGGCGATTTGGGCCCTCCACACTTGGCCCAGACCCTCCAGATCGTCGAATGGATCGTGGTCGGTCCATTCGTCGTCATGTTCGTCGTCAATTGCTTCGCAGTCCATATCGGATTCGGAGTCCGATATGGCTGCGATGTCATGGTGCGTATTTGCAGTTGGTCGTGGTGATGGCTGTGTGGATGCTGCTGCTGCTGTTTTTGTCTGAAGTGGCGGCACTCCTCCCGTGCTCTCGTCCCTTGCCTGCAGCAGGTTTGTCAGTTTCGTCAAAATTGCTGCCAGCTTATCCTCCAGCTCTTTAATTTTTACGGCATATCTTTTCAGGATATGGGCACAGCTCCCATCGCACTGGGCGCCTGGCTGCTGCTGTAGCTGGGGTTGGCGTGGCGTCGGAGCACGATTTGGGATCGGCTGCATCGACAGGACCCTGTGGTGTTGGCGCCCCTCGGCCAGTGGCTGGGGATGTTGGTCGCGATGCTGTAGCTGTTGCCGATGCTGCCGACCCGGACCGCGTTGGCGTTGCTGCAGCGGCTGTGAGTGGAGTGGCTGTGTGGGTGGCTGCTGCTGCAACTGTCGCTGTAGTGGCTGCTGGTGACGTTGTGATGGCTGCTGGAGACGATGTGCTGGCTGTTGCTGCTGTATTGGCTGCTGCATTTGCTGTGGCTGTTGCCGTAGTGGCTGAGGCTGCTGCTGCTGCCGTCGATGCTCCTGGACAGCGACCCTGTGGGCCAGGAGCCGCTGCCTGGCTGTCTTGTAGGCGCTGCAGCACTTGTAGGCGCTGATGTGGGCGCCTTGGCAGTTGGCGCATTTGGGATTGACGGCCCTTGGCTTGCTGCACTCCGTCGTCTGATGTCCACCCGCGCATCTACAATATGCGCGGGTGTGGCCAAACACCTGACATCGATGGCACTGAGCAGGGTCACGGGAGACTCCAAGTCTCTCAACCGTGACGGGCCTCCCACCCAGGCGTCGCAGCTTCAACACATCGAATTGACCACGGTCCGGTTTGGGGGCGATCTCAGCCTCGAAGAGGTTGTATTGGCGGCTGCGATCGAATCGATCGGTGATCGCCCGAGTAAACCGGACCGTGTACCCCTCGGCCTGCATACAGTCCCGGAACCAGTCAGAGGGCGTGGAATGGGGAAGACCTCGGATGAGGATCCTCAAGCCTCTGTCCTCCACAGGCTGATGCCCGAACTCGCCGTGCCGGATGTCATTGGCAATGGCAAGGGTGTGTGTATTGGGAGTGGCAGTAGTTGTGTTGGTGTTGGTATTGGCGATGGTGCTGGTGTGAGTGGCGGTGACGGTGTTGGTGTTTGTATTTGTGTTTTGTGTTTGCTGCCGCTGCTGGTGATGGCGGCCCCGTCGTCTAGCCTGCTTCCTGTCACCATCACCCTCATCGTCAGTCCCACTGTCGATGAGGGCGCGGCGTCGTTTTGGTGTTGGTGGGATTTGTGGCATTGGAGCAGGCTGGGCTATGGCTCGGATCGACCCGCTGCTCGAGCTCGAACCAGGTTCGACACGCAACAGGTTCGATCCGGTCGTGTGTGTGTGTGTGTGGCTGCCCGTTGGCCGTTTTGGCGCTCCGCTCTTGCGCGTCGGCTTGCCGGCTCTCCTCCGTCTTCTCCCTCTCCCGTTACTCCTGAACAGTTTTGTGCGTCCAAGAGCGTGAGAGGCGGGAAAAGTGGCAGTGAGAGCGGCGTCTTTTCGGCCTTTCCCTTTGTGGTTGGCGCGGTTTTTGTGATGGGTCTCGAGGGGGGAGTGGCTGTGGCCATGCATATATCGGCCATGGCAATGGCTGGGTACTCACTCGATGGAAGGCTGTGGCGTCGGCGCTCTGCATTGGCTGGGGCGTTGGTGTTGGCGCCTGCGCCGAGGGCTCTGCTGCTGCTGCTGCTATTGGCGGTGTTGGTGTTGGTGTTGTTGGCTGCTGCTGCTGCTGCTAGGGCGCCTCTGCGGGCCGCTCTGCCCCCGTCGCTGTGTCGTCTGGTTGACCCTCGTCTGGCCATTCCTCTGGTCATGGCTGGCTGTTGGTTTGTGTGTTGGCGATCTGCTGCCTGTTTGTTGTTTTTTAATTGAAAAGTCTCTTGTGTGTGTGTGTTTGTGTTTAATGTATTTATTGGCACTTTTATTATACCCGATACTCAAAATGAGTATTGGGGTATATTAGATTTGTGGTAAAAGTGGATGTGTGTAACGTCCAGAAGGAATCGTTTCCGACCCCATAAGGTATATATATTCTTGATCAGCATCAATAGCCGAGTCGATTAAGCCCTGTCTGTCTGTCCGTCTGTCCGTCCGTCCGTCCGTCCGTCCGTCCGTCCCCTTCAGCGCCTAGTGCTCAAAGACTATAAGAGCTAGAGCAACGATGTTTTGGATCCAGACTTCTGTGATATGTCACTGCTACAAAAATATTTCAAAACTTCGCCCCGCCCCCACAAAGGACGAAAATCTGTGGCATCCACATTTTTAAAGATACGATAAAACCAAAAACGCAGAATCGGTGTGGATGACTATATCTTCTACAGTGCGAAATCTGAACCAGATCGTATAATGATTATAGCCAGAATCAAGAAAACAATTTCATTCTTTCTCGCTCTGTCTCTCTCTAACACACAGGTTTCATGGTCGGTTTTGTCAATTGCAAAATATGAGTTCAAGGATCTCAGAACCTATAAGAGCCAGACAACCAAATTTGGTATCCACACTCCTGTGATATCGGACCTTGACCGTTTCGTGTCCAAATTTCGCCACACCCCCTTCCGCCCACGCAAAGACGAAAATCTGGGGCATCCACAAATCTCAGACACTGTTAAGGCTAGAGTAACCAAATTTGGTATCCGCACTTCTGTTAGATCTCACTATAAAACGTATATCTCAGAATTTCGCCCCACCCTTTTCCGCCCCTACAAAGGACGAAAATCTGTTGCATCCACAATATTGCACATTCGAAAAAACTAAAAATGCAGAATCATAGATAATGACCATATCTATCAGATGGCTGAATCTGGATTAGATCGGATAATTTTTGTAGCCAAAAGCAAGAAATCAATTTTCAGTGGCTACGCAGCGCCCGACGTCACGCTCAGACTGATTTTCTGTCTCTCTCGCACGCACTCTTTGTCGTGTGGTTCAATATTAGCGGCGTCTGCCGCAGGAGAGCCATACTGACTTAGTATCGGGTATAACTGTAGAGTTGCGGTGTCCGCAGCAACTCACAACTTTCCACCTCGTTCTCTTTTTGGTTTGTGATGTGGACGGGAGCAAAAGTTTGTCAAGGTAAGTAATGGGTGTGGTGGAGGAAGGGCGGCACGGCACGGCACGGCACACGACAGACACCACAAAAAGAAAACAGGGCAACACAGAAAAAAAACGTCAATGGCGACACGGCACAGATCGATAGATCATGTTCACCGAAAAGGGAATCTTTCCCATAGGCGATGGCCTTTTGGATGTAGATGCCGAACGCTTTAACGGATTGCTCGTGTCGCATGACATCAACGAGATCTACGAGGTGGAACAGACGCCGTTTGCCAGGAGCAAATTCGCCGCCGTTCGCCGTGCCATTCACAAGAACACGGGCTCCCATTTCGCGGCAAAGTTCTTGAAGCGACGCCGACGCGCACAGAGCAGCGACAAGGAGATCAAACACGAGATCGCCGTCCTAATACTCTGCGAGGGCGAGGAGAACATTGTCAATCTGAATGCGGTGCACGAGACCCGTTCGGACACAGCCCTGCTGCTGGAACTGGCCACTGGTGGCGAGCTGCAGACCATACTGGACAACGAGGAGTGCCTGACAGAGGCCCAGGCCCGCCACTGCATGCGAGAGGTGCTGAAGGCTCTCAAGTTTCTCCACGACCGATCCATTGCCCACCTGGACCTCAAGCCACAGAACATTTTGCTCGCCGGCGAGCGTATAGAAGATGGCCTCAAGCTCTGTGACTTTGGGATCTCGCGCGTTGTGTGCGAGGGCATCAATGTCCGCGAGATGGCCGGCACACCCGACTACGTGGCCCCCGAGGTGCTCCAGTACGAGCCGCTCTCCCTGCTGACGGACATCTGGTCCGTGGGCGTTCTCACCTATGTCTTGCTCTCCGGCTTCTCGCCCTTTGGCGGGGACACCAAGCAGGAGACCTTCCTCAATATCTCGCAGTGTGCGCTCACCTTTCCGGACAACCTATTCGGTGGCGTCTCGCCAGTGGCCATCGATTTCATACGCCGCGCATTGCGAATTAAGCCAAACGATCGCATGAGTGCCGCTGGATGCCTGGAACATGCCTGGCTGAAGGATGAGAGCTCGATGGATAGACAAATGTATCTGCAGGCTCAGAGCGATGCTGAAGAGGAAGAGGAGGAGGAAGAAGACGACCTGGAGGATGAGGAAGTGGAGGAGCCAGTGGCCGAGGAGAAGGCAGAGGATCAGGAACAGCAACAGCAGTCACAGGAACAACAAAAGCAACAGAAGCCAAGCAGTGGCAGCAACAAACCCACGCACAATGGCCACCATCGGGCCCACAGCAATGGGAGCAGTAGCAGCATCTCAAAAATACTCATTGCCACCGGGAAGCTCCTAGGAAGCCCCATAAGCAGCACCAGCACCAGCACCAGCACAGAGACAACGACAGCCATACACACGCTGACCAGCAATGGACACGGACAGAGCAACACGGTCTGCCTGTCCGCCAAGCCCACTCAGATCGTGACACCCACACGTCGAGCCTCCGACTCGGACAAGGAGAACACATACACGGCGACATTTGTGAAGAAGCCCCCGGTGCAGGCCACCATCCAGCTGGGCAGCAACGGCCTCGACGAGTCCGCCACAGTGGTGGCCACCCTGACACTCTTTCCCGATGCGCCCACCACACCGAAAGTGATCCGCAAGGCACCCACGGGAGAGTCCCATGGATCGGCCACCTCGGTGAAGGCTCTGGTCAAGAAGTTTCAGCTGGAGGAGACGCTAGTCTGCCCCGGACACAGCAGCACCAGCAGCCACAACGGCCACAGTCCCGTCAACGGGTGCGGCGGCAGTAGCGGGAGCAGCAACGGCAACAATATGCGACGCAGTGCAGGGGGAAACAGCAGCAACATCAGCTCCTCGGCAGCAGCCGCGACAGCAGCACGAATGAACAGCATTCGCCGCGCCTCCGACCCGCTGATGGCCGTCTATAAGAACCAGCCACAGAACAGCGGCGCCAACAGCAATAGTTCCAGCAGCAACAGCAACAATCCCAGCCCCGGCAGCAGTCCCAGCTCGGGCAGCACGGCCACCCTGCTCCTGAATAGCCATCGCCTGGCGTCCGCGTCCGCGTCCGGGCCAGCCAGCACGGTCGCCAGCACCGCTGTAGCCTCAAGCAGCAGCACCAAAGCTACTGCCACTGCCCACCATCTGCACCACCACCACATGCACCACGACAACACGAAAAACGGCCAAAACACATGAAATCCACACTTACCTGCCAATCACCAGACAGAGCTGCCCAGCAGGAAGCTGCCTCGCCATCAACACTGACAATTCCTGCCAAAGGGAAGGAAAAGGAGGCCCCTTTCTGATGACGCTGCCGCCTGACTATGGCCGTGACGTCACGCCACTCCAAACATACAGCTGCCATTTCCAACGACGACGCAGATGCTGGCGCCTGTTGCCGCTCCACTGGGTCGCACCCGTCTCTCATGCCAATTATGTGAGGGCGGGATGGCCTGGTGTTGAGCCGCCGGACGCCAGCAAATCCTGCAAAAGAAGAAGGAGAATCAGGAGAGAGGCTGCCAATAAACACATATACTCACCTGCAAACGCCTCTCACGCCAACACAAACCAGACAAGGGTCGCCAGCAACAGCATCCAAACGCCGACAAGTACCTGCAAATAAACACAAATTAAAATCACACGCCAAAGCAAACACCTCCTCAACTGGGTGGCCGGACCACCAGCCACTCAAAACGCCGTTACAAATTGACGACGAACGTGGCCGAGGAGGCCAGGCCAATTCTACTGACAACGCATCCTGGGTGGCCGGACCAGCAGCCACTCGGATGCGGCCAACAACAATACAATCGACAACGTATCCTGGTGGCCGGACCAGCAGCCACTTGGATGCGGGAAATATCACGATTCGTTGGCATCACTTTTCGTTGCCAATGCCAACACACTGGACAATGCATCTTCGGGTGGCCGGACCAGTGCCACTCGGTCTGCTGCACCAAACCAACAGACAGATGCAACGTGGGCGGCCGGACCAGAGCCGCTCGCCATCAACACCATCATTGCCCACGATGCACGCCAATACTCACAACCAGCCAGCCAATAAACAACACACAGGGGGACAACAGAGCCGGCCGGTATACGGCGTAATGTTCGCATTGCGTTTGTTATGCCGGCCGGTGCTTCGTTGTAGTTGTCCTCCTATTAGAAATAAAATAAATATAATTAATATGTTTATATGTTGTACATGTATGTATGTCAATTATCGTTTATTTTACCTCGTCTGCATCAATGTATTTGTTGTAGATGTCAATCCTGTTGTTTCTGTAGTTTTTGCATGTCCGTAGATAGTTTGTCCATAGTTTTAGTACTTGCCTGTGATATTAGGAATAAGTTTTTGTAAATTAATGTAGTTTTCTGTAGATAATTGTATATTTTTCGTAGTTTTCTAATTAGTTTTACCTTCTTACTCTTCTTCCCAACCTATCTGCCATTCCCATAATTCCCCTTGACACGTGGTATTACCAAAAATACCACGCAAATACCAGACTATGACCGATAACACACCAAAAAGCCATTTCAAATTTAAAATGCATTTATCAATACCCAGTGTGTTATCGGTCGCAAATTCGGCAATTTATGCCCAGCCAATTCCTCCCCACCCCCTACCCACTTCAAATGCCACTAAATGCCAAATGCGGTTGAGCAGGAGCAAAATTAACACTGCCAACCTCCGCCACTCTGCCAAACGCCCCAATAAAGCCATTTCAACCGCCCATATGATGCTATGCGGTCGACTCTTCGGAGCGTCACGCGCCCGGATCGAAAGATCCGGAAGTTTACAGTATCCGGGCGGTTATACGGGAGCAGGCATTTATCCCCCCCCCCCCCCCCATCCTATCCCATCCCCCAACAACAGAGCAGCCACTACACACAGCACAAACATAAGACACTGGCCGCTAACCAACGACAACGACAACACACACAGCCACTAAAACAAACGGCTATTCCAATTCTCCATTGCCTACTTATCGGTGCTGCTGCCCTCGGACCACTTTCATCTCACTCAATATTGGGGTGAGTGAAAGTGGAACCGGGGGTGAGAGCACCGGTAAATGACGATCGGCGATCGGGTCAGTCGAGTTGAGGGGGAGAGTATGGGAGTTGGCGGACATGTGAGAGTACCACCATGAACCTCGTCCGCCACTCTCATCTCGTCCACCCGCTCGAGAGGTCGCGATCGTCGGACGTGCCAAAACCGTTTCGTGTCGTTTTTTCGTGTCGTTTTTTCGTGTCGCCGTTTTTCCGTTGTCTTGGTGTTGTGCTTTGTTTTCATTTTTGTGGTGTCTGTCGTGTGCCGTGCCGTGCCCCCGCTCCCTCCACTCGACAAACTTTCTGCTCCCCAATAAATGTGATTAATTTTAAACGCCAATAAATAACATTAAGTTATAAAAACACAAGCCTAGCGGGAGACAAACTGTGTAAAGAGACAGAAAGTGCCAATAAATACATTAAACACAAACACACACACACAAGAGACTTTTCAGTAAGGGAAAACAACAAACAGACAGCAACTCGCCAATACACAAACTAACAACAACTATGACGAGAGGAATGGCCAGACGAGGGTCAACCAGACGCCACAGCGACGGCGGCAGAGCGGCCCGCAGAGGCGCCCTAGCAGCAGCAGCAGCAGCCAACAACACCAACACCAACATCGCCAATAGCAGCAGCAACAGCAGAGCCCTCGGCGCAGGCGCCAACACCAACGCCCCAGCCAATGCAGAGCGCCGACGCCACAGCGACGGTGGCTGCATCAGCAGCAGCAATAACAACGCCAACACAGACTGCACCGATCGTGAGTACGCAGACGCCGCCAATACACACACAGACACAGCCATTCCCGCCACTTGCATTGCCCTTCCCCCCTTCCCTTCATAATAATGACGCCAATACAAATACACCTGCCACTACCAACACCAACACCACCACCGCCATCATCATCACAAACACCCCTGCCACTACCACCGACGATGACATCCGGCACGGCGAATTCGGGCATCAGCCCAGCCAGGAACGTGGCTTGAGGATCCTCATCCGAGGACTCTCCCACTCCATGCCGCCGGATTGGATTCGCAGCAGTATGCTGAACGAGGGGTACACGGTTCGGTTTGTGAGGGTGATCACCGATCGATTTGACCGCAGCCGCCAATTCAACCTCTTCGAGGCTGAGATCGCCCCCAAACCGGACCGTGGCCAATGCGGGGTGTTAAAGCTGCGACGCCTGGGTGGGAGGCCCGTCACGGTTGAGAGACTTGGAGTCTCCCGTGACCCTGCCCAGTGCCATCGATGTCAGGTGTTTGGCCACACCCGCGCATACTGTAGACGAGCTGCTGTCTGCATGAAATGCGCGGGTGGACACCTGACGACGGAGTGCAGCAAGCCGAGGAACGTCGCTCCCAAGTGCGCCAACTGCCAGGGCCAGCACATCAGTGCCTACAAGGGTTGCCCATCCTACAAGGCAGCCAGGCAGAGGCTCGTGGCCCACAGGGTCGCCAGGGAGGAGGAGCGTCGCAGACAGCAGCCAACAGCACACAGCCACATCCACAGCCACATCCACAGCCACTCCATAATCCGCAGCAGCAACGCCAACACCAACCGGATCGGCAGCATCGGCAGCAGCATCGGTATGGCGACCAACATCCCCAGCCATCGACCAGGGGGCGCCAACACCAGAGGGTCCAGCCGATGCAGCCGATCGCGAATGATGCTCCGACGCCACGCCAACACCAGCAGCAGCAGCGGCCAGACGCCCAGTGCGATGGCAGCTGCGCTCAAAACCTGCAATTATACGTACAGCGTATAACAGAGTTGGAAAGGAGGATCGAACAGATGGCAGAGCAACTCACCAAATTGGCTGCAGCAACAGCAGCAGCAGTTCCAATAGCCGCCAATACAGCAGCAGCAGTAGCCATATCGGACGGTGAGCCGGATATGGACATGGACGACGACAGCCAATGGACCGATGAAGGGCCTTATGAGGACCTACGTAGGTTCCTAAATGGACAATCCAGTGACGACTTCGAAAGCGACGGATTATACGGCGTCTACTGATTGCGACAAATAGCAGAAGTTTAATGCCAATGCCACCTTAAAATAGACAATAATTAAACACAATTAACAACAACCTGCAAATGACCATTAAACATACTCACCTGCTATTAAACTGACAGAGCTGCCCCTCCAGCAGCTGCCTCGCCACTCCTGCAATTCTCTCGAGGCATAATGGGCGAAATTTGGAGGCCTCATCAGCAGCACTACCGCCAATCCAACAAAAGTCCAGAGGCCAGCCACTAAAACACAAAGAAAAACAGTCAATTCACGCCAACACGAAAAACTGCCAAAACACAAGAAATTCACTCTCACCTGCCAATCACCAGACAGAGCTGACCAACAAGAAGCTGCCTCGCCATCAACATCATAAATTTTCTGCCAAAGGGGCGGAAAAGGAGGCCTCTTCTGATGACGCTGCCGCCTGACCATGGCCGTGACGTCACGCCACTCCGAACCAACAGCTGCCAATTCCAACGACGACGCAGATGCTGGCGCCTGTTGCTGCTCCACTGGGTTACACCCGTCTCTCATGCCAATTATGTGAGGGCGGGATGGCCTGGTGTTGAGCCGCCGGACGCCAACAAATCCTGCAAAAGGAAGAAGAAACAGGAGGGAGAAACAGACTGCCAAAACACAAAATACTCACCTGCTGTTTTACGCCAACACAAACCAGACAAGGGTCGCCACAAATAACATCCAAACGCCGACAGTACCTGCAAATAAACACGAATTAAAATCAAAGCCAAAACAAACACCTCCTCATCTGGGTGGCCGGACCAGCAGCCATTCAAAACGCAACTACAAACCGACGATGAACGTGGCCGAGGAGGCCAGGCCAATACTACTGACAACGCATCCTGGGTGGCCGGACCAGAGCCACTCGAGGCCAGACGAGGGTCGAACAGACGCCACAGCGACGGCGGCAGAGCGGCCCGCAGAGGCGCCCTAGCAGCAGCAGCAGCAGCCAACAACACCAACACCAACACCGCCAATAGCAGCCGCAGCAGCAGAGCCCTCGGCGCAGGCGCCAATACCAACGCCCCAGCCAATGCAGAGCGCCGACGCCACAGCCACCCAGCGAGTGAGTACCCAGCCATTGCCATGGCCGATATATCCACGGCCACAGCCACTCCCCCCTCGAGCCCCATCACATCAGCAGCAACAGCAGCGCCAATACCAACTGCAAATCCCGCAACCCTGCCAAATCACAAAATCCCGCCAAACACAAAGGGAAAGGCCGAAAAGACGCCACTTTTCACTTAACGGGAGAGGGAGAAGACGGAGGAGAGCCGGCAAGCCGACGCGCAAGAGCGGAGCGCCAAAGCGGCCAACGGGCAGCCACACACACACACACGACCGGATCGAACCTGTTGCGAGTTGAACCTGGTTCGAGCTCGAGCAGCGGGTCGATCCGGGCCAATGCTGAGCCTGCACAAATGCCGTCAATCCCACCAACACCAAAACGACGCCGCGCCCTCATCGACAGTGGGAGCGAAGATGAGGATGAGGGTGAGAGGAAGCAGGCCAGACGACGGGGCCGCCATCACCAGCAGCGGCAGCAGCGGCCGCCAATTGGGAAGCCGAAGAAAAAAAGGCAGACAATGGAGGAACTAGAGGCTATTGTCCAGGAGCAGCTGAGGCAGCACGAGTTGAGGGAGCAACAGCAGAAGCAGCAGAAACGGACGGCACATGCAGCCAACACCAACACAGTTGCCGATCCTGCCACTCTGCCGCAATCAACGCAGCCAACACATGCCCCTGCCCCTGCCCCTGCCCCTGCCACTACTATAATTGCCAATAGCCAGACCCACAGCCATCACCAACATCGACAACAGCCAATACATAGACAATCACCAGCCATTCACACAGATAATACCACAATTAACAATAGAGATAATAATGACGCCAATACAAATACAAATACACCCGCCAATACAAACACCAACACCACCACCGCCATCACCATCACAAACACCCCTGCCACTACCACCGACGATGACATCCGGCACGGCGAATTCGGGCATCAGCCCAGCCAGGAACGTGGCTTGAGGATCCTCATCCGAGGACTCTCCCACTCCACGCCGCCGGATTGGATTCGCAGCAGCATGCTGAATGAGGGGTTCACGGTTCGGTTTGTAAGGGTGATCACCGATCGATTTGATCGCAGCCGCCAATTCAACCTCTTCGAGGCTGATATCGCCCCCAAACCGGACCGTGGCCAATGCGGGGTGTTGAAGCTGCGACGCCTGGGTGGGAGGCCCATCACGGTTGAGAGACTTGGAGTCTCCCGTGACCCTGCCCAGTGCCATCGATGCCAGGTGTTTGGCCACACCCGCGCATACTGTAGACGAGCTGCTGTCTGCATGAAATGCGCGGGTGGACATCTGACGACGGAGTGCAGCAAGCCAAGGAACGTTGCTCACAAGTGCGCCAACTGCCAGGGCGCCCACATCAGCGCCTACAAGGGCTGCAGCGCCTACAAGACAGCCAGGCAGCGGCTCCTGGCCCACAGGCTCGCCAGGGAGGAGGAGCATCGACGGCAGCAGCAGCAGCCAACACAACACCGACAACAGCCAATCCAACGCCGCCAGCAGCAGCCACATCCACAGCCACTCCATAACCCGCAGCAGCAACGCCAACACCAACCGGGTCGGCAGCATCGGCAACAGCATCGGTATGGCGACCATCATCCCCAGCCATCGACCAGGGGGCGCCAACACCAGAGGGTCCAGCCGATGCAACCGATCGCGAATGATGCCCCGACGCCACGCCAACACCAGCAGCAGCAGCGGCCAGCAGCTCAGTGCGATGGCAGCTGTGCCAAACACCTAAAAGAGAGCGCCATTAAACTCAAAATGCTGGAGGAAAGGTTGGCAGCAATGGCCACGCTGATCGCAAACCTGACAGAGGCTAGAGGCGGGGGCTTGGCAGCCATGCCGCCACTACAGACAACACCACCTACACACCCGCCGCCACCACAACCAGCCGCCAATACAGCAGCAGCAGTAGCCATATCGGACAGTGAGCCGGATATGGACATGGACGACGACAGCCAATGGACCGACGAAGAGCCTTACGATGACCTACGTAGGTTCCTAAATGGACAATCCAGTGGCGACTTTGAAAGCGACGGATTATACGGCGTCTACTGATTGCGCCAAATAGCAGAAGTTTAATGGCAATAAAACCTAAAAAATAGACAAAATTAAACACATTTAACAACAATCTGCAAATGACAATTAAACATACTCACCTGCTATTAAACTGACAGAGCTGCCCCTCCAGCAGCTGCCTCGCCACTCCTGCAACTCTCTTGAGGCATAATGGGCGAAATTTGGAGACCTCGTCAGAAGCACTACCGTCAATTCCAACAGAAGTCCAGAGGTGTAGTGGTCGCTTGTCGGGCGGATAGGAAAGCATAATTGTGTTCTTCGCCTGAAAGTATGCCCGATGGTATTTGTACAATTTATATATTTATGTATATAATATATATATAAATATATTTATATATGTTATATTATTTATACAAGTATATATCACACCTCACCGAGATACTTATTAATTATTAAGTTTAGTCCCCATAGTTAGTGTATAGTTAGGTTGGCTTAATTTCTTGTTGTGGTGTTACATGTTAAATGTTCCTGGTCGTGTGAGGGCTAGCGCCATCTAGGGTTGACATTAAGAATATGCTTAAAAACGAACAAAAAATCTCCCCACCATGTCCATAACCATTCAAGGTGAATGGCGAAGGATCGTGCAAAGGCAGATCCGGAGAACAAAATTTTTGTTGGTCAGTAGATCCGCCCAAATCTTTCTTTCTCCTCGTGGCCGTACAGTTGCGCGGTGAGAAAAAAAAATAATAAAAATAAAATTAAACCGCCGTAAATAACCGTGGTGTGAAACCAAAGTGCACTCGATCGGGAAAAAAGAACCCAAGAAAGCAGATTGGGCTCTAATCGAAAACGTGAGTACCGGCCTTCGACAGTGCTAGGAGCCTCGAAGTTAGATTTTCCGACTTTTTCTGTAGTTTCCGCTTGGAGGTGAGCAGCCCCAACACAAAAAAAAAAAAAAAAACACCTGGAGAAAGAAGGAATTAGCACCTCAACCCCATCCCCCTATTTTCGCAGTGCCAGTTCCAACCGGGTAAATATGTGCATGGAGTAACTGTTAGAAAAAGTAGCCTGATCAGTATTTTCAAATTCCACATTAGAATCGGCACTTAGTTTGGGAATTATCCAAAAGCTGGAGCCCGAGCTTTAAGCCCCCGCACTACGAACCAGCTGATCCACCAAGTCGCGGGCAGTGAACTTTGGCTGCGCGAGACGAAGACAGCCGCCTGAACGGGCTTAGTGCGGCGAAATGGCGTAATCGTTTCGCATTCAAAACCGGGCCAAGAAACGGAAACCGGTGCTTGCAGTCATTTAAGCCGCTTAAATGTTCCTACCGGGCGGGAAAAAATAGTGCACCACGTGTGTACATAACCTCCCGGCGACCCCTAGTGGTATCGCCTCTCTTGTTCTTCTCGTGATTCGGCGTAGCTGTTCCAAACGTTTATTTCAAGTGCAGTGGAGGCCAGCGTTTGTCTTATGTGCACGTTAGTGTCATTATGTAGGCTGAATGAAAACTGTAAGAGATGTGCTCACATACATATGTGTACACCGTCCACTGAAAGCCACTGAGGCCAGTAAGATCCCACCGTGACTCGCATTCCCTTGAACCTTGCAGTCCGTTGATATGTCTGTTTTTGTGTAGTTGGATATACTTAGTGTTAATTGTAACAGAAAAAACGAGGGGGAACGTTGTGAGTTGCTGCGTACACCGCAACTCTACAGTTATACCCGATACTAAGTCAGTATGGCTCTCCTGCGGCAGACGCCGCTAATATTGAACCACACGACAAAGAGTGCGTGCGAGAGAGACAGAAAATCAGTCTGAGCGTGACGTCGGGCGCTGCGTGGCCACTGCAAATTGATTTCTTGCTTTTGGCTACAAAAATGATCCGATCTGATCCAGATTCAGCAATCTGATAGATATAGTCATTATCTATGATTCTGCGTTTTTAGTTTTCTCGAATGTGCAATATTGTGGATGCAACAGATTTTCGTCCTTTGTGGGGGCGAAAGGGGGTTGGGCGAAAGTCTGAGATATACGTTTTATAGTGAGATCTAACAGAAGTGCGGATACCAAATTTGGTTACTCTAGCCTTAACAGTGTCTGAGATTTGTGGATTCGTGTGGCGAAATTTGGACACGAAACGGTCAAGGTCCGATATCACAGGAGTGTGGATACCAAATTTGGTTGCTCTGGATCTTATAGGTTCTGAGATCCTTGAACTCATATTTTGCAATTGGCAAAGCCGACCATGAAACCTGTGTGTTAGAGAGAGACATATCGAGAAAGAATGAAATTGTTTTCTTGATTCTGGCTATAATAATTATACGATCTGGTTGAGATTTTACACTCTAAAGCATATAGTCATCGTCTACGATTCTGCGTTTTTGGTTTTATCGTATCTTTAAAAATGTGGATGCCACAGATTTTCGTTCTTTGTGGGGTCGGAAGTGGGCGGGGCAAAGTTTTGAAATATTTTTGTAGCAGTGACATACCACAGACGTCTGGATCCAAAACATCGTTGCTCTAGCTCTTATAGTCTTTGAGCACTAGGCGCTGAAGGGGACGGACGGACGGACGGACGGACGGACGGACGGACGGACGGACGGACGGACGGACAGACGGACAGACAGACAGGGCTCAATCGACTCGGCTATTGATGCTGATCAAGAATATATATACTTTATGGGGTCGGAAACGATTCCTTCTGGACGTAACACACATCCACTTTTACCACAAATCTAATATACCCCAATACTCATTTTGAGTATCGGGTATTAAAACCCACCAACACATGGAAAGTTTGAAAATGCATTTGATAAAAGCTTAAAAGTTTGAGCTTAAAAGCGTCCGCTCGGCCGGGTCCCCTCCGCGAGCTTATGCCGTGCAGCACGCGCTGTACGATTTTGTTTTTGGTTTGCAGGTAAAAGTTTAATGCACCCACACACAGCCACACGCCCAGCTACGAAAGATCTTTCGCCGCGGGAACACAAAGAAAAACTGAGTGAGCTTTATAATATACCAACAACATTACATTTTATTGCCTCCCAAAATTCCGCGAGCGTGGCAAAAGCTTCGTTCTTTTTTGCTAGAGCTGTTTGTCGGTCGTTGACCTCACACTTTTAAAGTAGTCACAGCTGATTGGCCTTCTGCCTTTACAATACGCTTGGTAGAACGAATAGTATGTCCAACTACTCCCTGAAGCCGATGTGCTGGGACATGTGTACCTATATTGCGCTATAGTATTATCTTTCTATCTAAGAAAAAATCATTAGTTTATATCGCACTATAAAATATCATATATGCACTTATAACTATTTACACTTATCGTATTTATTTATCTAAATATTCCTAGTAATAATAGCTTTATCTCTTGTGACGCTTTTCGTTCCTCCTTTTGTCCATTTAGCCTTGTCTTGGAGTTCTCGGTTAGTGTTTCTTTTTTCTTGTAACATGAATATAGTATCTGAATATAGTTTCTAATAAAATGATTGTTAAGATGAATATGTGCTAGACGTTACCGCATTTGGGGGAACCATGCCGCTCGTGAGCGAAATAGGATGACCAATACCGGACACTCCAGGGATCCTGATATTATTCTTGGCTCTTTCAGGATCATGGTAGGGTGGGCGTGGCACGACTCCGTGCCAGCAAAACAGAGATGTCCGCCGCGGTGGTAGATCCCTACTCCTTCTCTGCACTATCTTTGCCCCACTATACTTTCCGTACCCCTAACGATCCTTTCCTTGTCTGTCCCCCTCCCATTACCAAAAAGAGTACGCGAATTTTAATAAAATAATACCAGCAGGAGCGAAGCAACCTAACTGGAGGGTTACCCCAAAGAACCCATCCCCATTTCCGACCAGAGATCAGCCGTGGAAGCGAGCGCGTACTCCTTCTCAGTTAGCCGACCACCAGCTTCATCGTGCGAAGATTCTCTTCGTTACTCGTTACAGTAATAATTATTTTATTTGGCGCCCAACGTGGGGCCGAAAGGCTTGAAGGTCAGGGTTGACGTAATTGTAAACGTTACAAAGCGGAGTTACATTAACTTATATGGTTGTGTGTGACCCCAGCCAAACTTGACCCCGAAGCAGAAAAATTGTTGAGAAAGTCCATAACACCTGCGAGCAGTGCATAGTCATGCACTGGCCTAAGACTTTTGTTCCCTGTTTCCCACCCCCCTTCCTTAAAGCCTTCCTTTTGTCCTGGGAGTGGAGCCTATGATGGTGGATGCTTATTAGTTTCCGATAACGTTTAGCCCGCATCGGAGTATGATCCATAACCCTTGCTCGATGGTAAGCTGCTCTGGAATCGATAATAGCTTCACCATAGCTTTATTGCCGAGCAGTATATGCCATAGCAGTGAAATCTAGATGGATTCACTGGTATGTGGAAGTTGGCTGGACACAGGGTTATTAGTGGAGTAAATCTACGACCTGCCGCTATACAGAAGCATATTAGTGAATACATTTGCCCGTATCCCTTGGAAATTGACAGGTACCTTGGGTAGCTTTGGTTCAGTTGTCGCCGGAGTCAGCTAGAAGAATCAAAATTATTTTTTGTTGCCGCTCAACTCGAATTGGGGTTATTAGGGTGCCTCCGTCTTTTGTTTCTCTCTCTACTTTCTAGTGATTGGTCTATTCGTGCGCCGATTTATACAGCAGGTTATCGCCGGCCGAACGTGGTACCCCTGGTGCTGGTGCGTTTCTTCGTGCTACGCTTCCGGCCCGGACCGATAATGGCTGCGGAAAAGGTATAGGTCGTAGCACGCAGAGACTATTACAAACTCCCCGTAACCGCTTCGGTAATGTTTCCTCGATGGGCGGCTGACGAACACCGTCGTGATCCTGGTAGGGGCACGCGGGCAAGAACGTCTTCCGTCCCTATGTTTAGGCGTTCGCCGCAGACAGGAAGTGGCCTAGAGCTACTACTTGGGTCACTATTGCCGAAGATACCTTTTCTTTATTTCCCCCTTTTTCGCTCTACCACGCAGAGTTATTGGCAACCTTTCGGAGGGAAAGGGTTGCATGGTTTCCCCCAAAATCTCTCTATCAAAGATCGTTTTTTTTGCTTTCCCCGTTATTATTGTTTCTTTTTTTGTTAATATTTGTCTGAACTAGATTTATAGGAACGTGCTTAAAGCTAGTTAATATATAGGATAACTTTACAATGCCGGTAGACCGAAGCCCGGATTATAGGATTCAGCCAAAAGAGAGCGAAACCTTTTGCTGTGTATGCACGCAAGAAGTCGAATACCCAGGCCAACTATTAGCTACCAGCTGTAACCATTATTTCCATCACACCTGCTTTAGTGCACGTTCAGGAAATAAGAAAGTCTGTCCAGTGTGCAGAACTGCGCTGAGCAATTCGACCCTTAATTTGGCAGAAGAACTAGAAGCAGCTCAAGCCTCAGGCAACCAACCAGGGGCAGTTGCAGTGACCAGATCCCGTTCGAAAACACTTAAATCACAGCAAAACCAATTATCCGCTGCCAATATGCAGAGTGGGGTCCGAAGTGTTAGCCAACCCGAAGGGCCTAGTGTGTCCGGTCCAATGGCCGCTCCAGATCGTCCTAGAGGCCAACCGCCAAATTCTGCGGCAGCAGTGGTGTCAGCTTCAGCAGCTCGAACGGGTCTGCCAGCCACGGATGGTAGCTTGCAACAGACCATTGCGGACGCAGTGACAGCCGCACTAGCACAGCACACTCAAATGCTAGCTAACGCGATTGAAGCGGGGTTTCAAAGATTGTCGCTCCAGAATGCAGCTCCAGTTCCAACGGAAAGGGTACACCCAGCCCATAGGCAGTCCTCTCCCGTTAGGTCAAATCAACCCTTTGAGCACCTCTTTAGGTTATCCGCCAGGGAAAACGCAGCATTGCCAAACTCAGCGTCCGAGCGACCGACTAACTTGTCAGCCCCACCCGAGTCGCAGCAATCACAGCAGTTGCGCGCGGATCGGATTAGCCAGATAATCGCGAACTGGAAGTTGAGATTCTCAGGGCGCTCCTCTATGTCAATATATGATTTTTTGTATCGCGTCGAAGCTCTGACCAGCCAGACATTAGATAGCAATTTTGAATTGTTATCTCGCTACGCGAGCAACCTGTTCGAAGGAAGCGCGGGTGAATGGTACTGGAGGTATCATAAAAGCGTACCAAGAGTGCGCTGGATTGATCTCTGTATTGCTCTGAGATCGCAGTTTTCGGACGGCAGAACAGATTTAGAAATCAGAACCGCGATCACCCAGAGGAAGCAGAAAGTCAACGAACCGTTTGACAGTTTTTATGAGGCCATAGTGGCGCTTGCAGACAAGCTCGTGCAGCCGATGACCGAGCAGTCCTTGTTAGAGGTGTTGCGAGCAAATCTGCTCAATGAGATACAACATGAGATTTTATATGTGCCCATACCGAACATTGTGCAGTTGCGACAAGTGGTCCGCAAGCGTGAAAGGTTCATGGAAAATACTGCTAAGCCAATCCCGGCTACTCGACGATTTGTTCCTCGCAATCAGGTGAACGAAATGTCCATCCAGACAGAAGGTCTGGCAGAAGGCGATTCGGAAGAAGCTGACGCTTTTGATATCGACGCGATGACGCTTTCTTGCTGGAATTGCAATAAACAAGGCCACCGATATCAAGAGTGCGAAGCAGAGCGTAAAGTATTCTGTTATGGATGTGGTAAGCGGGACACATATAAACCATCGTGCCGAAAATGTAGCTCGTCAAAAAACGAGTTGGCTCGTGCACCGATATCGAGTGCACGCAAGTTAGTGTCGAAGGCAACGAATACGGAGTAACCGGGGCTACGTCAAGCTCACTCCCCCTACCTCCTGACATGATAACGACCACTATGATACCAGTACAGGACGACGATCAGGAAACGACCCCTGCGCCTAGCAAAACTCGAGACCGTAAGCGTAGGAAGCTGTTCCGCACGCAGAGTAAAAATGCGCGCAGAGCATTATTAGCCTCTGTTATTAGTAATATCACTGACCTACGACCCTACGCCAATGTCACTCTGTTTGGCAAGACGATAAGTGGATTAATGGACACAGGCGCCTCAATCAGCTGCCTTGGGGGTAAATTTGCAGAAGAGTTATCTCGAACAAACCCTGAGGTCAAGCCGATGAAGTCAGCCGTGCGAACCGCAGATGGGAAAAAGCAAGTTATTCTAGGTAGGATCTCCACACTCATTTGCTTTCGTGGAAATTCCAAACGAATATGCCTTTATCTTGTACCATCGTTATCGCAGGAGTTATATCTAGGAATAGATTTTTGGAGAAGCTTTAATCTACTGCCGTTCTTCTTAATGAGCAAAGCGAATAACAACAGTTTGGCGGCTATAAACTTTGACAACCCGATGCAAATACCTTTGTCGGAATTACAGCAGAAGGAACTAGTAGCGATAGTACAGATGTTCCCTTCGTTTGCCGAAAAAGGATTAGGAAAGACAAACTGGCTTACACATGACATAGAAATTTACGAGACTCGGCCCATAAAACAACGCCACTACGCAGTGTCGCCTGCAGTCGAAAAATGTATATACGAAGAGTTGGACCGAATGTTAGGCCTTGGGGTGGTTGAAGAATCAGATAGCCCGTGGTCTTCCCCGGTAGGAATTGTGCGTAAGCCAGGTAAGGTTCGCCTTTGCCTTGATAGCCGGAAAGTTAACGGAGTAACAGTCAAAAATGCTTACCCTATGCCCCTCATTGATGGCATTTTAAGTAGACTTCCAAAAGCGCAGTTCATTTCAAGCATCGATCTTAAAGATGCTTACTGGCAGATTCCGCTTACTCCAAGGGCTCGGGAGAAGACGGCTTTTGCTGTGCCTGGGAGGCCGCTATATCAATTCACGGTGATGCCGTTTGCTTTATGCAATGCCCCACAGACCATGTCCAAACTGATGGATAAAGTTATCCCACCATCTTTGCGAAATGAGATTTTCATTTATCTCGACGACTTATTGGTGATTTCGGAGTCCTTCGAGAAGCACATGTCCGTGTTGAAAGCGCTGGCCGACCGACTGTCTCAAGCTGGACTGACGATAAACGTAGAGAAGAGCAAATTTTGCCTGAAGGAAGTGAAATACCTGGGCCACGTGATAGGGTATGGGATGATACAAACGGATCCCGAAAAAGTTGCTGCTATTCGGGAGTTTCCAGTGCCACGATCGGTGAAGCAAGTGCGACGATTTTTGGGAACCACTGGATGGTACCATAAATTTATTAAAAACTATGCCGGAATTGCTGCCCCAATATCAGAAACACTAAAGCAACGTCGATCGTTTGTATGGACCAACGAAGCGCAAAGGGCGTTTGAAAGTTTAAAAGACCAAATGTGCGAGGCACCAGTCCTACATAGCCCCGACTTTACCATTCCATTTGCCATTCATTGCGATGCCAGCCACACCGGAGTTGGCGGCGTGTTAATGCAACCGGATAGCGATGGTAATGACATCCCAATCGCATTCATGTCTCGCAAGCTGAATCAGTGTCAGCGAAACTATTCAGTCACGGAGAAAGAGTGTTTGGCAGCCATAATGTGTGTGAAGAAGTTTCGAGCTTATGTGGAAGGACACGAGTTCTCCATCCATACCGACCATGCATCATTGAAGTGGCTAATGTCACAATCGGACCTAAGTTCTAGATTGGCAAGATGGGCTCTCAAATTGCAGGGGTTCAACTTCAAAATTTTCCACCGCAAAGGTAGCCAAAATGTTGTCCCAGATGCTCTGTCGCGGGTGCACACCGAAGATCTATCGGCATTCAGCTGCGATGGATTGGTAGACCTGCAGTCTGATTGCTTCAAGTCGGCAGAATATTTGGAACTGATTCGAAAAATTAAAGACAACCAGACACAGATGCCAGACATTAAGGTGATCGATAATCTCATATATCGGCGAGCAGAACACGCGGCTGCTGATCAGATCGCTGACGACCTGTGTTGGAAGCTGTGGGTTCCAACGGAGCTGGTGTCCGATGTACAAAAACAGAGTCACGAACAGTCGCTAGCAGCTCATAGCGGCATTAATAAAACGTTGGAGAGAGTTCGACGTTATTATTATTGGCCAAGTTTAGTAACCGATGTGAGAGCGTTCATAAACAGCTGTTCGGTCTGCAAGTGCACCAAGTACCCGAATCGTTCGTTACGACCCCCATTAGCTCCAGTGAAGGAAACTCAACGAGTGTTTCAGAAGTTGTTTGTGGATATCCTGGGTTCGTATCCACGAAGCAAATCCGGAAATATCGGTATCTTCGTTGTTTTGGACCATCTTTCAAAATATCTGTTTTTAAAACCCGTAAAGAAATTTACAGCGGAGGCGATAACTCGATTCATGGAAGAGGACCTATTCCATTGCTTCGGGGTACCCGAAGTGGTTGTGTCCGACAATGGAGTACAATTTAAGTCCCATCACTTCAAATCGCTGTTGAAAAAGTACAATGTGCAGCATTTTTATACGGCTGTGTACGCACCTCAAGCCAACGCATCGGAACGCGTTAACAGATCCGTTATTGCCGCCATTAAAGCTTACATCAAGCCAGATAAAACTAATTGGAATGAGCAGCTTAGTTCTATTAGTTGTGCCTTACGATCTAGTCTGCATTCAGCCCTAAACGACAGCCCCTATCGGGTTGCATTTGGACAGCACATGATCACCAATGGAGACACCTATCAGCTCTTACGAAATTTGCAGGTTTTAGAAGATCGTACCGTGAGTTTTGGTCGGGAAGATTCGTTTGATGTGATTCGAAAAACAGCCCAACGAACAATACAAAAACAACACCAACGAAACGAACAGCAGTACAACCTTCGAAGTTGTGAAGTGGCGTTCAAAGTTGGCCAGGAGGTCTACAGACGCAACTTTCAGCAGAGCAATTTCGTTAAAGGTTTCAGCGCAAAACTAGCTCCTACTTTTGTAAAAGCTAGAATAAAACGTAGGCTTGGTCACAGTTATTACGAGTTGGAAGATCCCCAAGGTAGACTTATCGGAAAATACCACGCTAAAGACATAAAGCAGTGACCATCCTAATACCGGTTAACGGTTTTCCTCCAAGCGTCTATCACCCTTTGATGTGATTAACACCAAAGTGTGATATTGGCAGGGGGGATTTGTAGTGGTCGCTTGTCGGGCGGATAGGAAAGCATATTTGTGTTCTTCGCCTGAAAGTATGCCCGATGGTATTTGTACAATTTATATATTTATGTATATAATATATATATAAATATATTTATATATGTTATATTATTTATACAAGTATATATCACACCTCACCGAGATACTTATTAATTATTAAGTTTAGTCCCCATAGTTAGTGTATAGTTAGGTTGGCTTAATTTCTTGTTGTGGTGTTACATGTTAAATGTTCCTGGTCGTGTGAGGGCTAGCGCCATCTAGGGTTGACATTAAGAATATGCTTAAAAACGAACAAAAAATCTCCCCACCATGTCCATAACCATTCAAGGTGAATGGCGAAGGATCGTGCAAAGGCAGATCCGGAGAACAAAATTTTTGTTGGTCAGTAGATCCGCCCAAATCTTTCTTTCTCCTCGTGGCCGTACAAGCATTCAGCTGCGCGGTGAGAAAAAAAAAAATAATAAAAATAAAATTAAACCGCCGTAAATAACCGTGGTGTGAAACCAAAGTGCACTCGATCGGGAAAAAAGAACCCAAGAAAGCAGATTGGGCTCTAATCGAAAACGTGAGTACCGGCCTTCGACAGTGCTAGGAGCCTCGAAGTTAGATTTTCCGACTTTTTCTGTAGTTTCCGCTTGGAGGTGAGCAGACCCAACACAAAAAAAAAAAAAAAAAAACCCCGGGGAAAGAAGGAATTAGCACCTCAACCCCATCCCCCTATTTTCGCAGTGCCAGTTCCAACCGGGTAAATATGTGCATGGAGTAACTGTTAGAAAAAGTAGCCTGATCAGTATTTTCAAATTCCACATTAGAATCGGCACTTAGTTTTGGAATTATCCAAAAGCTGCAGCCCGAGCTTTAAGCCCCCGCACTACGAACCAGCTGATCCACCAAGTCGCGGGCAGTGAACTTTGGCTGCGCGAGACGAGGACAGCCGTCTGAACGGGCTTAGTGCGGCGAAGTGGCGTAACCGTTTCGCATTCAAAACCGGGCCAAGAAACGGAAACCGGTGCTTGCAGTCAGCGTAGGACCGAAGCCGCTTAAATGTTCCTACCGGGCGGGAAAAAATAGTGCACCACGTGTGTACATAACCTCACGGCGACCCCTAGTGGTATCGCCTCTCTTGTTCTTCTCGTGATTCGGCCTAGCTGTTCCAAACGTTTATTTAAAGTGCAGTGGAGGCCAGCGTTTGTCTTATGTGCACGTTAGTGTCATTATGTAGGCTGAATGAAAACTGTAAGAGATGTGCTCACATACATATGTATACACCGCCCACTGAAAGCCACTGAGGCCAGTAAGATCCCACCGTGACTCGCATTCCCTTGAACCTCGCAGTCCGTTGATATGTCTGTTTTTGTGTAGTTGGATATACTTAGTGTTAATTGTAACAGAAAAAAAAACCAGAAAAAAAACCCACCAACACATTCTTCCCGCGTGTTTCGCCCTTGATTTTTTCTTTCTTTTTTTCCTTTTGCTCTTTTTTTTCCTTTCCCCTTTTTTTCCTTACTTTTGCTCGCGGAACACCTCCGTGCGTGTGGCCGACATCGCAATGCGGTACCGGGTACCCCGCTCCCTCACCAGCTTCTTCACCATCCTACCCACGGGGCGAATCTGGGTCTGCGCGCGGACCACCGCCGCCGGCCCCTCCTCCCGCGGGATCGCCGTCCAGTGGACCGTGGCTGCTGGTGCCGAGCTCTGCCGTTGCTGGGCCGGTCGCTTCGGTCCTGCACAGGGCTCCGGGCAGGAGGCCTGCCGCTTCAGAGCCGGGCGCTCGGCCGCCGTCGACCTCTCCGGTGCGGGCCACACCCACGGTCCGCGCTCCCACGCCTCGAGTTCCATCTCCGTCGGTGCTGTCGCCGCCGTCGCCGTTTCCGCGGCCGCCGTCGCCGCCTCTGCCGCTGCCTCGGCCGTCGCTGTCTGGACCGCCGTCGCCGTTTCCGCGGTCTGCGTCCCTGCTGCCGTCGTCGCCTCCACTGCCGTTCGCATCGCCGCCTCCGCCGTCGCCGCGGCTGCCGCTGCTTCGGCCGTCGCCGTCGGGACCGCCGTCGCCGTCTGGGCCGCCGTCGCCATTTCCGCGGCCTGCGTCGCTGCTGTCACCTTCGCCGCTTCTGCAGTCCGCATCGCTGCCTCCGCCGTCGCCATTGCTGCCGCTGAGGTCGTGGGGGCGGGTCCGGGGTCCCTCCTCCGCGGGTCCCTGTTGTTGCTGCCGCGTGGACTCTCCTCCCACACCCGGGCGCCGGCCTCTGGCTGGGCTTCGCTCGGGGCGGGCCCCGAGGCCCACGTGATGTGCAGGGTCTGGTGGTGACACACCATCCCCTGGCGCACGGCGGTCCGCACCTCCTGCGATACATACGGACCCATTACGGCCGCCTCCGGTCCCCTCCACTGTGGTTGCTGCTGCCACTGCTCCTGCCCCTGCTGCTGGTGATGCGGCTGCTGGTGCTGCTGGTGCTGCTGCTGCTGGTGCTGCTGTTGCTGCTGGTGGTGCTGCTGCTGCTGGTGCTGCTGTTGCTGCTGCTGCTGGTGCTGGTGCTGCTGGTGCTGCTGCTGCCGGTGCTGCTGGTGCTGCTGGTGCTGCTGCTGGTGCTGGTGCTGGTGCTGCTGGTGCTGCTCCTCCTCGGCCTGCGGCTGCCGCCTCTCGGAGCCCTCGTCATCCTCGGCCGGTGGCGTAGGCTGCCACAGCTCGCCTTCCTCCTCCTCGGCCTGCTGCAGCCGCCGCTTTCACTCGGCCTCTGGGTTCGTAGCCTGCTTGCCCGTGGCCTGGGGCGGCGTTCCCTCGGTCTCCGCCTCGTCGGTCCGGGGCTGCATCGGCGGCAGCACCACCCGGAATGGTGGGGGTGGCGGCGCCTCGTCGCTCTCTTGGCCGTGCTCCTCCGTACTGGCGGCTCTTTCCGCCTGTCGCCGCCGCGCCTCCATCCGCTCGTCCCTCCGCCGCCTGATCGCCCGCGCCCTCTCCAGCACTTGGTGCATCCGGCGCTTCTCCTCCGGCGTCGCCTCCTGAAACCTCCGCCTCACCGCCTCAATTTTGTCGCGCAGGGTCAGCGGCCTTCCATTCCTCGTCTCCGACTCCGCCCTTTGCTGCCGTCTCCATCTGGCCTTCTCCTGAGCGGTTGGCGCGCGCGGGCCGTCGGTGCATATGACCTCGTCGTCGTCCTCCTCCTCCTCATCCGATGACACCGTCGGCGACACCGAGTCGTGCCCCGATGGCGCCGGTGACACCAACGGCGAGGCCAGCAGTTGAAGGAACTGGGAGCCATCGCACCAATCCTCCTCGTCGCTACGCGAGAGCAGAGACGCCCGTCGCTGACGAGAAGTACCGGCGCGATAGCCCCCTTCTCCCACGATCGCCTGTTGCTCCTCCAGGAAGGCCCTCATATCATCCATCTTCTTCCTGCCATCCTCGTGGTTGAGCCCGCGTTTCATCTCCATTTTTTTTCTTGCTGCTTTTCTTGCGTTCTTTCTGGTGATAATTACCTTCAAGTGTTCGCTGTTCCGTTTTCCACCCGCCTATATACACGCGTTGCATTGCCAATCATTCCTTCTACCGGGGCCGGTGCTCCGTGTTTCGGTCTCTCCCGCCTGGTTCTAACGGTTGTTGCGTTTGTACTCATGGCCCTCAGCCTCGTCTCTCTGCCGTCCGCGCTCTCTAACGGCATCTTTCCCCTGGTTGTGTGAGTGCCGTCGCGCTCTCCACTCTCTATCCGATTTCGCCTTATCCCTTTTTTTTGGATACTGTTGTGTTCTCGCCGCGTTTCTCTGTTGGCTCATGGATAAAACTTTTCCATCTTTGATGGACCCACCCCCTTCCCGTTCATGATTATTTTGCTTTTTATTCCCCCATTTTATTTTTGCTTATTCACAACTTTTATTTAGCCCTTTATTCTTGTTTATTTTAATTGCTATTTAATGGATTGATGGATTGCTAATTATTTACTTTTAATTGTTATAAAAAATTGCTATTTATTCTTACATGCCACCGCCGACCTGTCTTCTTCATCCCGTGCTGCTCGGACCCTCCTTGGCCTGGGTGAGTTCTCCCGACCCGGATGACTTTTACTCCATCCTTTCTCCCTTTCCAGCTCGCCCTCTGCCCTCAATGCGGGCCGCTTACCGCGATTCCGCTCGTGAACAATGGGTCCTCCGACCCTCCGCCCGGGCTGGAATCTTGGGCTCACATCCCAGGGCAACTCCTATGCGCCACCGGCCGGACTCTTTTGACAGGTGTCTCCCTCGAACAGTGGCTCAGACCCGAGGATCATCCGACTCCTCGCCCGGTAGTCCACGCATGAACGGCAACCGTCGTTCCGGCCCGACGCTCGTAGTTGCCCCGTGAGTCCGCGTTGAGGCGTGAGCCTGGCCCCTGGGTTTTTCCTGGTCATCCGCTGTCTGAGATTACACTCCCCGACCCTGGATTCGCCTCCCAGCTTTGGGTGACGCGTTTCCTGTTCAGGTTTGCTGAGCTTTTCCTCTTCTCGTTTTATTTTCCTTTCTTTTTACTAATTTTCGCTTTTTTTTCAGATTTCTCCAACCACAGTCTTCCTGTTCGCCTTTTTTTTTTTTTAATCTAAGTGCACAAGTCCATCACCCTGCGTGCTGACGAGTCTCGTGCGTGTCCTGCGCGTCACCCTTCCCCAGTGTCCTGCGTGGCACTCTACCGTTCCTGGTCCTGCGTGACCCTTTAGGGCGACCTATTACAGCCATTCTCCTTCACCCCTGTGTCTCTCGCTCCTCGGGTTGGGGTTTCAGATCTCGTATGTGTGCCGTTCTCTTCTTCCTGTCGCCCTCCTTTCTTAGGTTGCAGATAACCGGGGATATTAAGTCCTCTATCTGGTATGGCCCATCGTACCTTGGTGCCAGCTTCGCGGCGAATCCTTCCGCTGCATTGGAAAGGTGGTGCTGTTTGGCCCACACGACCTCTCCCACTTTGGGTCTCCACGGTCTTCTTCTCAGGTTGTAATGCCTGGCCTGATCCTGGGCTGCCCTTTCCAAGTTGCGTCGAACCAACTGAAACAGCTCCTTTAATTTCTTCGCATTTTCATCCGGCGTCTCTGTGCCTTGTCCCGTGCCTACCGTCTCCTCGTCATATAGGGCCTTTGGCAGCCGGGGCTCCCTTCCTTGCACCACGAACGCCGGTGAATATCCCGTTGTATCCGACACTCCCGAATTCATGGCCAGCATCAGCTCCGGCTATTTTTCATCCCCTCGAACGCTTCTTGCCGTTCTTGTGTCCAGACCCATTCCGTCTTCTTCTTGAGGAGCCCGGACAGGGGCTGCACGAGGGTGGCGAAGTCGGGCACGAACCTCCGGTACCATGAGGCCACTCCCAAGTACTGTCTCAGCTCCCTGACATTTGTCGGCGGTTTCAATTCGGCTATGGCTGCGACTTTCTCGGGGTCTGTACATATCCCCTCGCCGGTCACCTTGTGGCCTAGATACCGCAGCTCTTTTCTAAAGAACTCGCACTTGTCTGCGTTCAGCCGCAGGTTCGCCAAGCGCAGCCGTCGAAACACCTCTTTCAGGTTTCTTCGGTGTTCTTCCTCTGTTCGCCCGATGACCACTATGTCATCCTGGTATGCGAACGCGTTCGGCATCATTTCTGGCCCAATCACTTGGTCTAACGCCCGTTGAAAGGTGGCCGACGCGGAGTGTAACCCAAACGGCATCACCTTCCATTGGTATAGCCCCTTTCCGGGCACCGTGAACGCCGTGATCGGCCGGCTGCTCTCGGCCAGGGGGATCTTCCAATATCCATCCTTCAGATCTAGGCTACTTATGAATTTCGCTTCCCGCAGTTGATCGAGGATGTAATCGATCCTGGGCATTGGGTACGCGTCCTTTACTGATCTCGCGTTAACTTGACGAAAGTCCACGCACAATCTCCATTTGCCATTTTTCTTCTTTACCATCACTATAGGCGAACTGTAGGGGCTCTTTGACGGCTCTATGCATCCCATTTCTACTAGTTCGTCCACTTTCTGGTTAATCTCGGCCTGCATTTTGGGGTTCTTCGGGTAATATCTTTGCTTAATCGGTTGCGGGTCACTCATGGTGATTGTGTGCACCGCCACATTAGAGACCCCCTCGATCTTGGAAAATGCCTCTAACTCTCGGGCTAAGAATTCCTCCACTGGCTCTTCCCTCGCCCCCTTATTCTGCCTCATGCCCGCTGACACCACTCTGGCGGCCATTCTTAGGGTCGTGTCCGTTTCGTTGTCGGACTCCGGAGCCGTGTCTCCAGTTTCGGCCTTCGCCACCGACAGTCTTTCCTCCTGGTCTCCTCGTTCCCGATCTTGGGCAGGGATCACCACCCTGTGCCCTGCACAGGTCACCACTGCCCCGACCGCGCGGAGAAAATCCCATCCCAACACTAACTCATCAATCACACCCGGCAATACGAGTAGCACCATTGGGATCTCCTTGTTCCCAAAGCATACCTTCGTTTCAATCTGGCACGTGACCTCCTGGCTATGGCCATCCGCCAACCTCACCCTTTTCCTTGCCGCCGCCTCACGGCCTTCACCCTTTAGTCGGTCCGCCAGCTCGCGGCTCACGAAACTGCTGGTAGCTCCTGTATCCACCGTGGCTTGCAGCTCCATGCCCGCGACCTCCACTACTGCGGATAACTGTTCCTCCTCGCTGGTCAGCCTGCCGACTAGGCTTGAGGGACCGTTTCTTGCGACCCTGGCACGGCCCTCCGCGGCGTGGGTCGTGGGGCGTTTCCCGTCTTCCTGCAGCATTTCCATGCCGAGATGCCCACTTTTCCGCATCTCCAGCAGTAGGTGAGAGGTCGGCCGTTGCACTCCCGGCTCCAATGATCCGCGCTCCCACACCTTCGGCACGCCTGGGCCGGATTCTTGACATATCCGTTCTCGATATTGCCGTTGGTCGGTGTCGGCATAATGACACGCTCTCCCCACTCAGCACTCCCGTGCTGCTCCGTCCAGCGGGCCGTCCTTGCATCGCCGACATGCCGTCGTCTCGGCTGGCTTGTGGAAGGGATTCGCTGCCCGGGCTTTCACGGTTGGATTCTCCCGTTGGAACTCTAGGCGGTCCCTCTCCAACGCCTCGAACTCGTCTGCCAGTTCCATCATGGTGTCGAGGTCCTTGCACCGGTGCGGCCTCACATAAGCTCTCAGATCGGGCATGCTATTCTCACGAATCAGCTCCGTCTGCTCCTCTTGGGGACATTTCAGGGGTCGCATAAGTGTCTGCATCTCTACCATATACTCTTTGAATGGCTCGCCCCATTTCTGTTTCCGCATCCTCACTTCCTGCAGCAACTTCTCAAAGTATCCCCGCGGCAGAAAGTAAGCCTGGAAGCTCGACGAGAACTCTTTCCACGTTCTCCACTGTCGATTGTTCGCCACGAACCACATCAGCGCCCGCCCTTTTAGCAGCTCCGGCATCGCCCTTGGGATCAGATCCGGATCCAGACCGTACGTCTCGGCGGACCACTCGACCTGCTCCAAGAACTCGAGAGGCTTCGTCGTCCCGTCGAACCGGAACGACCACTCTCTCACCTGTTTCGCCACTCTAGCGTAGTCCAGGTGTGCTGGACGTATTGTGGCTGGTTCGGTTCTCCCTCTTTCGGTCTCTCGGCTTCGATCCCTTCCTTGGTGGCGGGGCCTGCTAGGCGTCCCCGTGTGCGAGCGTTCCGGTATTGGCACTGAGAGACTCGCTATCAATTCTCTCTGTATGTCGACTGGGGACCTCCACAGCGCCGCCGCGGTTGCGCCGGGTGGGGGTGCCAGGTGCTCGTACGCGGCTTGTTTGTCGTCCGCCCGGGGTGTCGGCGAGGACCTGTCCGCCCGACACTCCCATACCTCAATCAGATCGGCCCACTCCGACTCATCTTCGTGTTCCCTCATCCACTCCTTAAATGTTCTTCTCATTTCGTCCACTGTGCCCTCCAGCCGCACGCCGAAGGCGTGGCCGCATTGGACAAGCTCCTCCTTTCTCAACCGGTGGATCCATTGTCCCTTCCCCATTCTCTCGTCTATATTTCTCCTCCCTTTGTCCTACTATTTGTCGTTGTAGGCCCCACGTTGGGCGCCAGTTGTAACGGAACTGCTTCTTGGTTCGCTTGAGTTTGCTGGGCTCGCTCAGCCTTCGGCCGATTCGTCGCAACGTATTTTTATTGTTGCCCCCAACGACAAATGATAAGACCTTCCTTTTCTTTAATCGAATCTCTCTTTATTCGTACTTATATTAGGACTTAGGGCTAGATGCTACAATTCAGCTTATCTATGGATCTCCACCACGCGTGGGCTCTCGTCGGGTGTGGCAGCGTTGAGGCTATTGATTGGGGCAGTTTGACCTCCGCTATTGCTTTGGCCCGCCACGCAAATCCGCACTCTACGTCTCGCACTCCCCTCTTAGCTTCCGCCGGCAACTGTGGATCACCTCTTAACTTAGACTCACTCTGGGGGCAGGCGGGGCCTGTCTTCCTGTTGCTATTCACTTCACTGCACTTCTTCGAACCGTACCGGGTATTACTCTCACGTTTCGGCGGGGTTTCAACGTGCGCGCGCGATCACTTCTCCACGGAAAAAGAGACCCGCTTCGTTGCCGCAGCCTCCTTTTATAGCCCCTTGACGGGCCCCGGCTCGGCGTTGGTAGTTTTCCATCGCCGTCTCCTGGTTTCCACGGCCTTCGTAACGGGGCCTGGCCGGTGGTGTGATCCCATGCCCATATTTGGTCATGCGTCGGATCGCTGCCGGCCCGATCCCGCCGTCTCCTCTGCCTCTCGCGTTTCTCTTGCTCCGAGAGCGGGACACTTCTCCTCTCGGGGCCCTTGGCCTCTTCGCCGCATCCGGATATCCGTGGGTATCTGGGCTGACCTTCGCCTTATCCAGCCAGCCATCAGCCTTTATCCGACCGTCCCACCGCCTTTATCCGGCTATGCTTTGGTCGAATTCGGCCTGTGGGAACCACGGTTCCTCACAATGCAAAAACTATAAAAAACAACAGGATTGACATCTACAACAAATACATTGATGCAGACGAGGTAAAATAAACGATAATTGACATACATTTACAACATATAAACATATTAATTATATTTATTTTATTTCTAACAGGAGGACAACTACAACGGAGCACCGGCCGGCATAACAAACGCAATGCGAACATTACGCTGTATACCGGCCGGCTCTGTTGTCCCCCTGTGTGTTGTTTATTGGCTGGATGTGAGTATTGGCGTGCATCGTGGGCAATGATGGTGTTGCCGATGGCGAGCGGCTCTGGTCCGGCCGCCCACGTTGCATCTGTCGTTGGTTGGTGTTGGCTGCTGCACTCGAGTGGCACTGGTCCGGCCACCCAACTGCATTGTCATCGTGTTCGCATTGGCATCGGTCTGTGATGCCAACGAGTCGTGTTATTGGCCGCATCCGGGTGGCTGCTAGTCCGGCCACCAGGATGCGTTGTCAGGTGGATTGGCCTGGCCTCCTCGGCCACGTTCATCGTCGGTTTTTAATGGCGTTTTAAATGGCTGCTGGTCCGGCCATCCAGATGAGGTGTTTGTTTTTGGCGTTTGATTTTTAATTTATGTTTATTTGCAGGTACTGTCGGCGATTGGATGTTGTTGCTGGCGACCTTTGTCCGGTTTGTGATGGCGTGAGAGACGTTTGCGGGTGAGTATTCGTGTTTATCGGCAGCCTCTCTCCTGATTCTCCTTCTTTTGCAGGATTTGCTAGCGTCCGGCGGCTCAACACCAGGCCATCCCGCCCTCACATAATTGGCATGAGAGACGGGTGTGACCCAGTGGAGCGGCAACAGACGCCAGCATCTGCGTCGTCGTTGGAATGGCTGCTGTTTGTTCGGAGTGGCGTGACGTCATTGTGATGGTGTGGTAGCAGCGTCATCAATAGGGGCCTCATTTTCCTCCCATTTGGCAGGAAATTGTCAGTGTTGGTGGCGAGGCAGCTTCTTGATTGGCAGCTCTGTCTGAGTATTGGCAGGTACGTGTGATTTCGTGTGTTTTGGCAGTCTTTCTTTGTTGTCCGTATTGACGTCTTTTTCTTTGTTGCAGTGGCTGCCTCTGGATCGACGGTTGGGCACATCAATAGGCACCGCCCGATCGCATGCTTTCGCGTGCGCTGGCGATTTGGGCCCTCCACACTTGGCCCAGACCCTCCAGATCGTCGAATGGATCGTGGTCGGTCCACTCGTCGTCATCTTCGTCAATTGCTTCGCAGTCCATATCGGATTCAGAGTCCGATATGGCTGCGGCGTCAAAGTGCGTATTTGGTGCTGGTCGTGGTGATGGCTGTGTGGATGCTGCTGCTGCTGTTGTTGTCCGTTGTGGCGGCACTCCTCCCGTGCTCTCGTCCCTTGCCTGCAGCAGGTTTGTCAATGTCTTTGAAATTGCTGCCAGCTTATCTTCCAGCTCTTTAATTTTTCCCGCATATCTTTTCAGATTATGGGCACAGCTCCCATCGCACTGGGCGCCTGGCTGCTGCTGCTGGTGTTGGCGTGGCTCCGGAGCACGATTTGGGATCGGCTGCATCGGCTGGACCCTCTGGTATTGGCGCCCCTCGGCCAGTGGCTGGGGATGTTGGTCGCGATGCTGTAGCTGTTGCCGATGCTGTCGACCCGGACCGCGTTGGCGTTGCTGCTGCGGCTGTGGGTGGAGTGGCTGTGTGGGTGGCTGCTGCTGCAACTGTCGCTGTAGTGGCTGCTGGTGACGTTGTGATGGCTGCTGGAGACGATGTGCTGGCTGTTGCTGCTGTATTGGCTGCTGCATTGGCTGTGGCTGTTGCCGTAGTGGCTGAGGCTGCTGCTGCTGCTGCCGTCGATGCTCCTGGACAGCGACCCTGTGAGCCAGGAGCCGCTGACTGGCTGCCTTGTAGGCGCTGCAGCCCTTGTAGGCGCTGATGTGGGCGCCTTGGCAGTTGGCGCATTTGGGATTGGCGGCCCTTGGCTTGCTGCACTCCGTCGTCAGATGTCCACCCGCGCATTTCATGCAGACAGCAGCTCGTCTACAGTATGCGCGGGTGTGGCCAAACACCTGGCATCGATGGCACTGGGCAGGGTCACGGGAGACTCCAAGTCTCTCAACCGTGATGGGACAGGCGTCGCAGCTTCAACACCCCGCATTGGCCACGGTCCGGTTTGGGGGCGATATCAGCCTCGAAGAGGTTGAATTGGCGGCTGCGATCAAATCGATCGGTGATCACCCTTACAAACCGAACCGTGAACCCCTCATTCAGCATGCTGCTGCGAATCCAATCCGGCGGCGTGGAGTGGGAGAGTCCTCGGATGAGGATCCTCAAGCCACGTTCCTGGCTGGGCTGATGCCCGAATTCGCCGTGCCGGATGTCATCGTCGGTGGTAGTGGCAGGGGTGTTTGTGATGGTGATGGCGGTGGTGGTGTTGGTGTTTGTATTGGCGGGTGTATTTGTATTTGTATTGGCGTCATTATTATCTCTATTGTTAATTGTGGTATTATCTGTGTGAATGGCTGGTGATTGTCTATGTATTGGCTGTTGTCGATGTTGGTGATGGCTGTGGGTCTGGCTATTGGCAATTATAGTAGTGGCAGGGGCAGGGGCAGGGGCAGGGGCATGTGTTGGCTGTGTTGATTGCGGCAGAGTGGCAGGATCGGCAACTGTGTTGGTGTTGGCTGCATGTGCCGTCCGTTTCTGCTGCTTCTGCTGTTGCTCCCTCAACTCGTGCTGCCTCAGCTGCTCCTGGACAATAGCCTCTAGTTCCTCCATTGTCTGCCTTTTTTTCTTCGGCTTCCCAATTGGCGGCCGCTGCTGCCGCTGCTGGTGATGGCGGCCCCGTCGTCTGGCCTGCTTCCTCTCACCATCACCCTCATCGTCACTCCCACTGTCGATGAGGGCGCGGCGTCGTTTTGGTGTTTGTGGGATTGACGGCATTTGTGCAGGCTCAGCATTGGCCCGGATCGACCCGCTGCTCGAGCTCGAACCAGGTTCGACTCGCAACAGGTTCGATCCGGTCGTGTGTGTGTGTGTGGCTGCCCGTTGGCCGTTTTGGCGCTCCGCTCTTGCGCGTCGGCTTGCCGGCTCTCCTCCGTCTTCTCCATCTCCCGTTACTCTCGAACAGTTTTGTATGTCCGAGAGCGTGAGAGGCGGGAAAAGTGGCGTCTTTTCGGCCTTTCCCTTTGTGTTTGGCGGGATTTTGTGATTTGGCAGGGTTGCGGGATTTGCAGTTGGTATTGGCGCTGCTGTTGCTGCTGATGTGATGGGGCTCGAGGGGGGAGTGGCTGTGGCCGTGGATATATCGGCCATGGCAATGGCTGGGTACTCACTCGCTGGGTGGCTGTGGCGTCGTCGCTCTGCATTGGCTGCAGCCGCCGTCGCTGTGGCGTCGGCGCTCTGCATTGGCTGGGGCGTTGGTGTTGGCGCCTGCGCCTAGGGCTCTGCTGCTGCTGCTGCTATTGGCGGTGTTGGTGTTGTTGGCTGCTGCTGCTGCTGCTAGGGCGCCTCTGCGGGCCGCTCTGCCGCCGTCGCTGTGGCGTCTGGTTGACCCTCGTCTGGCCATTCCTCTGGTCATGGCTGGCTGTTGGTTTGTGTGTTGGCGATCTGCTGCCTGTTTGTTGTTTTTAATTGAAAAGTCTCTTGTGTGTGTGTGTGTTTGTGTTTAATGTAATTTATTGGCACTTTTATTCTCTTTTTTTTTTATGATGTGGACGGGAACATAAGTTTGTCAAGGTAAGTAATGGGTGTGGTGGAGGAAGGGCGGCACGGCACGGCACGGCACACGACAGACACCACAAAAAGAAAACAGGGCAACACAGAAAAAAAACGTCAATGGCGACACGGCACAGATCGATAGATCATGTTCACCGAAAAGGGAATCTTTCCCATAGGCGATGGCCTTTTGGATGTAGATGCCGAACGCTTTAACGGATTGCTCGTGTCGCATGACATCAACGAGATCTACGAGGTGGAACAGACGCCGTTTGCCAGGGGCAAATTCGCCGCCGTTCGCCGTGCCATTCACAAGAACACGGGCTCCCATTTCGCGGCAAAGTTCTTGAAGCGACGCCGACGCGCACAGAGCAGCGACAAGGAGATCAAACACGAGATCGCCGTCCTAATACTCTGCGAGGGCGAGGAGAACATTGTCAATCTGAATGCGGTGCACGAGACCCGTTCGGACACAGCCCTGCTGCTGGAACTGGCCACTGGTGGCGAGCTGCAGACCATACTGGACAACGAGGAGTGCCTGACAGAGGCCCAGGCCCGCCACTGCATGCGAGAGGTGCTGAAGGCTCTCAAGTTTCTCCACGACCGATCCATTGCCCACCTGGACCTCAAGCCACAGAACATTTTGCTCGCCGGCGAGCGTATAGAAGATGGCCTCAAGCTCTGTGACTTTGGGATCTCGCGCGTTGTGTGCGAGGGCATCAATGTCCGCGAGATGGCCGGCACACCCGACTACGTGGCCCCCGAGGTGCTCCAGTACGAGCCGCTCTCCCTGCTGACGGACATCTGTTCCGTGGGCGTTCTCACCTATGTCTTGCTCTCCGGCTTCTCGCCCTTTGGCGGGGACACCAAGCAGGAGACCTTCCTCAATATCTCGCAGTGTGCGCTCACCTTTCCGGACAACCTATTCGGTGGCGTCTCGCCAGTGGCCATCGATTTCATACGCCGCGCATTGCGAATTAAGCCAAACGATCGCATGAGTGCCGCTGGATGCCTGGAACATGCCTGGCTGAAGGATGAGAGCTCGATGGATAGACAAATGTATCTGCAGGCTCAGAGCGATGCTGAAGAGGAAGAGGAGGAGGAAGAAGACGACCTTGAGGATGAGGAAGTGGAGGAGCCAGTGGCCGAGGAGAAGGCAGAGGAGCAGGAACAGCAACAGCAGTCACAGGAACAACAAAAGCAACAGAAGCCAAGCAGTGGCAGCAACAAACCCACGCACAATGGCCACCATCGGGCCCACAGCAATGGGAGCAGTAGCAGCATCTCAAAAATACTCATTGCCACCGGGAAGCTCCTAGGAAGCCCCATAAGCAGCACCAGCACCAGCACCAGCACAGAGACAACGACAGCCATACACACGCTGACCAGCAATGGACACGGACAGAGCAACACGGTCTGCCTGTCCGCCAAGCCCACTCAGATCGTGACACCCACACGTCGAGCCTCCGACTCGGACACGGAGAACACATACACGGCGACATTTGTGAAGAAGCCCCCGGTGCAGGCCACCATCCAGCTGGGCAGCAACGGCCTCGACGAGTCCGCCACAGTGGTGGCCACCCTGACACTCTTTCCCGATGCGCCCACCACACCGAAAGTGATCCGCAAGGCACCCACGGGAGAGTCCCATGGATCGGCCACCTCGGTGAAGGCTCTGGTCAAGAAGTTTCAGCTGGAGGAGACGCTAGTCTGCCCCGGACACAGCAGCACCAGCAGCCACAACGGCCACAGTCCCGTCAACGGGTGCGGCGGCAGTAGCGGGAGCAGCAACGGCAACAATATGCGACGCAGTGCAGGGGGAAACAGCAGCAACATCAGCTACTCGGCAGCAGCCGCGACAGCAGCACGAATGAACAGCATTCGCCGCGCCTCCGACCCGCTGATGGCCGTCTATAAGAAGCAGCCACAGAACAGCGGCGCCAACAGCAATAGTTCCAGCAGCAACAGCAACAATCCCAGCCCCGGCAGCAGTCCCAGCTCGGGCAGCACGGCCACCCTGCTCCTGAATAGCCATCGCCTGGCGTCCGCGTCCGCGACCGGTCCAGCCAGCACGGTCGCCAGCACCGCTGTAGCCTCAAGCAGCAGCACCAAAGCTACTGCCACTGCCCACCATCTGCACCACCACCACATGCGCCACGACAACACGAAAAACGGCAAAAACACATTAAATCCACACTTACCTGCCAATCACCAGACAGAGCTGCCCAGCAGGAAGCTGCCTCGCCATCAACACTGACAATTCCTGCCAAAGGGAAGGAAAAGGAGGCCCCTTTCTGATGACGCGGCCGCCTGACCATGGCCGTGACGTCACGCCACTCCAAACATACAGCTGCCATTTCCAACGACGACGCAGATGCTGGCGCCTGTTGCCGCTCCACTGGATCGCACCCGTCTCTCATGTTTGACGACGAACGTGGCCGAGGAGGCCAGGCCAATTCTACTGACAACGCATCCTGGGTGGCTGGACCAGCAGCCACTCGGATGCGGCCAACAACAATACAATCGACAACGTATCCTGGTGGCCGGACCAGCAGCCACTTGGATGCGGCCAATATCACGATTCGTTGGCATCACTTTTCGATGCCAATGCCAACACACTGGACAATGCATCTTCGGGTGGCCGGACCAGTGCCACTCGGTCTGCTGCACCAAACCAACAGACAGATGCAACGTGGGCGGCCGGACCAGAGCCGCTAGCCATCGCCCACGATGCACGCCAATACTCACAACCAGCCAGCCAATAAACAACACACAGGGGGACAACAGAGACGGCCGGTATACGGCGTAATGTTCGCATTGCGTTTGTTATGCTGGCCGGTGCTTCGTTGTAGTTGTCCTCCTGTTAGAAATAAAATAAATATAATTAATATGTTTATATGTTGTAAATGTATGTCAATTATCGTTTATTTTACCTCGTCTGCATCAATGTATTTGTTGTAGATGTCAATCCTGTTGTTTCTGTAGTTTTTGCATGTCCGTAGATAGTTTGTCCATAGTTTTAGTACTTGCCTGTGATATTAGGAACAAGTTTTTGTAAATTAATGTAGTTTTCTGTAGATAATTGTATATTTTTCGTAGTTTTCTAATTAGTTTTCCCTTCTTACTCTTCTTCCCAACCTATCTGCCATTCCCATAATTCCCCTTGAAACGTGGTATTACCAAAAATACCACGCAAATACCAGACTATGACCGATACCACACCAAAAAGCCATTTCAAATTTAAAATGCATTTATCAATGCCCAGTGTGTTATCGGTCGCAAATTCGGCAATTTATGCCCAGCCAATTCCTCCCCACCCCCTACCCACTTCAAATGCCACTAAATGCCAAATGCGGTTGAGCAGGAGCAAAATTAACACTGCCAACCTCCGCCACTCTGCCAAACACCCCAATAAAGCCATTTCAACCGCCCATATGATGCTATGCGGTCGACTCTTCGGAGCGTCACGCGCCCGGATCGAAAGATCCGGAAGTTTACAGTATCCGGGCGGTTATACGGGAGCAGGCATTTATCCCCCCCCATCCTATCCCATCCCCCAACAACAGAGCAGCCACTACACACAGCACAAACATAAGACACTGGCCGCTAACCAACGACAACGACAACACACACAGCCACTAAAACAAACGGCTATTCCAATTCTCCATTGCCTACTTATCGGTGCTGCTGCCCTCGGACCACTTTCATCTCACTCAATATTGGGGTGAGTGAAAGTGGAACCGGGGGTGAGAGCACCGGGTCAGTCGAGTTGAGGGGGAGAGTATGGGAGTTGGCGGACATGTGAGAGTACCACCATGAACCTCGTCCGCCACTCTCATCTCGTCCACCCGCTCGAGAGGTCGCGATCGTCGGACGTACGTGCCATAACCGTTTCGTGTCTTTTTTCGTGTCGCTGTTTTCCGTTGTCTTGCTGTTGTGCTTTGTTTTCTTTTTTTGTTGTGTCTGTCGTGTGCCGTGCCGTGCCGTGCCGTGCCGTGCCCCCGCTGACATGACAAAAAGTCCCTTCCCCCCCCCGACCACCGCCACTACTACTATCGACAAGCTTTCTGCTCCCCAATAAATGTCATTAATTTTAAACGCCAATAAATAACATTAACTTATAAAAACACAAACCTAACGAGAGACAAACTGTGTAAAGAGACAGAAAGTGCCAATAAATACATTAAACACAAACACACACACACAAGAGACTTTTCAATAAGGGAAAACAACAAACAGACAGCAAATCGCCAATACACAAACTAACAACAACTATGACGAGAGGAATGGCCAGACGAGGGTCGAACAGACGCCACAGCGACGGCGGCAGAGCGGCCCGCAGAGGCGCCCTAGCAGCAGCAGCAGCAGCAAACAACACCAACACCAACACCGCCAATAGCAGCAGCATCAGCAGAGCCCTCGGCGCAGGCGCCAACACCAACGCCCCAGCCAATGCAGAGCGCCGACGCCACAGCGACGGCGGCTGCAGCCAACAGGAGCAGCGAGCCAATGCCAATGCCAGTGAGTACCCAGCCATTGCCATGGCCGATTTATCCACGGCCACAGCCACTCCCCCCTCGAGCCCCAACAAATCAGCAGCAACAGCAGCGCCAATACAAACTGCAAATCCCGTAACCCCGCCAAATCTCAAAATCCCGCCAAACGCAAAGGGAAAGGCCGATAGGACGCCGCTCTCGCTGCCGCTTTTCCCGCCTCTCACGCTCTCGGACATACAAAACCGTTCGAGAGTAACGGGAGAGGGAGAAGACGGAGGAGAGCCGGCAAACCGACGCGCAGGAGCAGAGCGCCAAAACGGCCAACGGGCAGCCACACACACACACACGACCGGATCGATTCCGTTGCGTGTCGACCTTGGTTCGAGTTCGAGCAGCGGGTCGATCCGTGCCAATGCCCAGCCTGCACAAATACCACCAATCCCACCAACACCAAAACGACGCCGCGCCATCATCGACAGTGGGAGTGACGATGACGGTGAGGGTGAGAGGAAGCAGGCTAGACGACGGGGCCGCCATCACCAGCAGCGGCAGCAAACACAAAACACAAATACAAACACCAACACCGTCACCGCCACTCACACCAGCACCATCGCCAATACCAGCACCAACACAACTACTGCCACTCCCAATACACACACCCTTGCCATTGCCAATGACATCCGGCACGGCGAGTTCGGGCATCAGCCTGTGGAGGACAGAGGCTTGAGGATCCTCATCCGAGGTCTTCCCCATTCCACGCCCTCTGACTGGTTCCGGGACTGTATGCAGGCCGAGGGGTACACGGTCCGGCTTACTCGGGCCATCACCGATCGATTCGATCGCAGCCGCCAATACAACCTCTTCGAGGCTGAGATCGCCCCCAAACCGGACCGTGGTCAATTCGATGTGTTGAAGCTGCGACGCCTGGGTGGGAGGCCCGTCACGGTTGAGAGACTTGGAGTCTCCCGTGACCCTGCCCAGTGCCATCGATGTCAGCTGTTTGGCCACACCCGCGCATATTGTAGACGAGCTGCTGTCTGCATGAAATGCGCGGGTGGACATCAGACGACGGAGTGCAGCAAGCCAAGGGCCGTCAATCCCAAATGCGCCAACTGCCAAGGCGCCCACATCAGCGCCTACACTTTATTTTCTTGACTCACACCACACACAATACAAGAAGGCACGACAAGCGTCGAATATTACACAATACAGTTAAAAAAACAGACGCCTGCTGCCTCTGGCCCACGCACTGGGCGACGACGTCCAGAGCAGCCATTGAGCCGTTCCCAGGCACCACAACAGCATCAGCTACAGCAGCTGCAACAGCAGCCGCAGCGCGAACAACAACAGCGACAGCAGCAGCAGCAGCAGTTTGCCAACAACCGCTCCCGGCAGAAGATGCAGCCGAAACGCCAATCTTTCGTGGGATCCTGCAGCCAGGCACTGTTGGAGAATACGCAGAGGATGACGCGATTGGAAAAGAGGCTGATCACTTCCAGATGTCACTACTCACCTCGCTCATCCAATCCCAGGCAGTGACGGCAACTCCAGCAGTTCCAGAAACATCGGAAAATCCACCAACAATGGCAGCAGCAACAGTGGTTGCCCCAGCTCCAGCAGCCAGGCGGTCAAAGAAACCACCACGATCAGAGCCACCACAAAAAACGTTAGGGCCAACGCCAGCCGCCATTCCAGAGACGGATCCTGAAATGGATGAAGAAAATGATGACGATGAGATGTGGACAGATGACGACTCCATGGATGACATTAAGGCCTACGCCCGCAACATGAGGTACCATCTTGACAACCAGATATCCTGGAATGCTGTGTACTAATTGGAAACATCTCTGCCACTGCATTGGATTAAATGACAAATGCATATCACTCGCATGCCACAACAAAAATGAACAACGGACGCTGCCGCCATCAAAGCATTCAGAGTGCCATGTGTACCTGGAATGGAAATACACACACACACACTCACATCCATTACACTTGGGCGGCCGGACCTGTGCCGTTCGAGTTATGCGTGTCGTTGTCCGCCATTGCCCACAGCTGGTGGCCGGACCAGTGCCACTCGCTCTACATTAGGGCCACAATTGCCGACGCACACACACACTCACATCCATTTCACTATGGCGGCCGGACCCGTGTCGTTAGAGGTATGTGTGTCGTGTCCGCCATCGTCCTTAGTTGGTGGCCGGACCAGTGCCACTCGCTCTACATTAGGGCCACAATTGCCGACGCACACACACACTCACATCCATTTCACTTTGGCGGCCGGACCCGTGTCGCCACAGTAATATGTGTGCCGTCTACTCCTGGCTCCCAGCTGGTGGCCGGACCAGTGCCACTGGTTCTCCAAGAGGGCAGCCAGAGCCACAACGACGACGAGGTGCTAATTGCACCTTCTTCTGACGACTTCGGACGACGCCAATTTCGACGACCAGGGGGACGACGGGGTCGGCCGGTATGCAACGCAATGTCTTCACAAGCATTGTGTTTTGCTATGCCGGCCGATGCTCCGCTGTTTCTTGTCTTCCCTGTAATTATAGAAAAAGATATAGACATTATTTTAAATTGTGATGTTTATTGTAATATTGTAAACGTAAATCAATTGTACCTGTTTTGTCTCGTCTTTGTTCCAGTGTAGTATCTCTTTTATTACCTGTTTTTCCGTCGTCTTCACTCCAGTCTACTACTTATCTGTATTGTTATTTCTGCAAGTGCTTGTCTCTTTTTATTTAGTATATTTCCTCTTATTTTCCACGCAAAGCACCTGCATTGTTTACCTTTTCTCTTTATCTATTCCTCAATTGACTACGTGTTGCAACACTGCACTTTCTGAATTTTCGATCTCATTTCTTTAACCCCTTCTTCCCCCCCCCCATTGTTATTTTCGTAATTAGTGCGGTTCTCCGACACCCCACTACAAAATTATTACAATCTGTGATAAAAATCTTCGGCGGCAACGGTGCTGACAATTGATTATCGGTTTCAAATCGACTTTCAAATCAGCATCAGTTGCCGCCAAAATGCTAGTCTTCGCATAAATCAACTACGCCCCCTATAAACTGCCCGCCCACATGTACATGCTACATTCCTAGTCGTCTGCCCTCAGCAGGGTAGTAGAGGGGACTGAAGACCACATACCGCATTACAGCCAACAAAACATCAAGTTGACGAACTCACAGGGGATTGCAAATCAAATTTTTAAGTTAGGGAGAATTACAAAGGGAAGAGACAGCATACTTTCTTGACTCACACCACACACACACACACACTTGCCAACCACTATTATTCATTTCGCGCCAGAGCGGCTTTGACGAGTCCCCCTCCTCCCCCTCTTGACAATTCGTACTTTTGGAGCCTTTTGCCCCGATCGTGGAGTGGTCTCGAGTCTGGGTCTCTGTCCAAATGGAAAGTCGTGTCGTGAACGTTGTGGAGTCGAGACGTGTTCGAGGTTTAGTTTAGTCCCTCCGTCAAAGTGCCGAATATTTTGTGTCTCTGTTTTTTGTCCCTTTCCCCCCCCCCGCTGGTTCCGGGCCTATTTCGAGGTTACAAGTGTTTCGTTGCTGCAGTATTATATGTTTGTAAAGTTTATTGTGCCATCAAATGTACTAGTGTGTTTGAAGTGTCGTTTAAAGTTTAATTGTAAAACAAACACAAAAATGTACATAAATTAAATTAAGACATATACTGCCCACAAAAATATTAATAAAGCAACGCGCTTGGTTGCTGGCGGCTCACACCCCAGCCTCTCAGCCCCTCCCGTGTTGGAGCACTGAGAGCCCTCAACCCAAAGCGGGTATATATTGAAAAAAATCCAATAAAAAACTGTGTGAATAATTTGGCTTGACAAAAACTCCACTCGCGTCGGTCGAAAAATTTATTACCAAATCCAACCAAAGCCAATCCAGCGCAGCTATGCCACGCGGATTCACTGCCAGAAGAGGACGACGACGACGAGGACCACACGGCGTCACAGCCAGGGATCGCCCCAAATCAGCCATTTCCACTGCCAGCTCCGACAGCGCCGCCGACGGCGAAGCCAGCGCCGACAGCGCAGCGACCGGCACCGTGGCAAACGCAGCGATACTGAGACGCCAATCCACCGACTCCGCCACCTGGTTGGAGGCACTTCCTCCACACTTCCTCGGCCACAGCAGCGGTTCCAAATGCAATGCACACAGCCAATACCACAACCACAACCACAAATACAATGATCAGCATCAGCACACAAACAGCGACATCAAACACAAAAACGATAACTACAATTACGTCGGCAGCCAGACGACGATGCCTGCTAACAGCAATGTTAACAGGCGGACCCCCCCCACCACCGCCGCCAGAGGAACAACAGCAGCAGCAGCAAACACATCAACAACAACAACATCAGCCAACGGCAACAAACACAGCCAATACCGATGATATCCCATCCACCTCTGCTGCAGCGGCCCGTTCGCCACTGAAGCGCGTCCGCGCCGAGGTGGATGATGATGACGATGATGATGACAGTGATGTTATGGTTGTTGAGTTTGATGACGACGATGACGACGACAATTTGGATGCCAATCATGCATCGGCCAAACGACGACTCCGGGAAAGTACCAACCAACAGGTAAGCAAATCCCATATCCCCCAAATTCAAAACCATCCCCATCACCAACAATCAAACCAGCAACAACATCAGCGGACAATTACACAAAATGCCCCTGCCCCGCCCCTGCCCCTGCCCCTGCCACTGCCAATGCCAATGCTCCACTAGCTCTACCTCACTCACCTGCAAATGCAACTAGTAGTTGCGGCACAGGAACCCACAGCAGCAGCAGCGGCGGCGGCGTTGGGCTGCTCCAGCTGCCCTCCCTGAGTATGCCCAATGCCAGACAAATTCGGATGCTGCAGCGACAGCACCAACCAACGACAATTATTCCCCCCCCATCATTCTGCCAGCTGTCCCCGACATTATGCCCATTCTGGACAAGCTGCAGAATGACCCGAGGGTGGGCAACAGTAGCTATCACACCAAGCTCATCAGCCGCAATGGTGTCCGTATCCAGGCCCGCGACATGGCTACCAGAGATGCCATCATGGCAATCCTGGGCGATGGCGGCGGCAACGAGGCGATGACTGGCCACTACACACACCAGCACAAGAGTGACCGTGGGCTACGGATCGTCGTGCGAGATCTCCATCACTCCACAAGCACCCAACTAATAACAAATCAGATGGCCGAACTGGGCTATTCAGTTAAATTTATTAGAGCCATTAAAGCGAGATCCGATGGACAGCCACTCGACCAGTTCGAGTTGGAGATAGCCCCCAAGCCGGATGAAAGCCACCACGATGTCCTCCAATTAACCCAGCTGGGCAACCAGTTAGTGATCGTTGAGAGGCAGGCCAAGCCGGTGGACCCAGCCCAGTGCCACAGATGTCAGGCTTTTGGGCACACCCGCACCTACTGCAGGCGTTCATTCGTCTGTATGAAGTGTGCGGGTGCCCACGCGTCCACGGCATGTGCCAAGCCAAGGGCAGACGCCCCTAAATGCGCCAATTGCCAGGGCGCCCACATCAGCGCCTACAAGGGATGTCCGGCATTCAAGGCAGCAAGGGGCCGCCTTCTGTCGCACCGAGTGGCCATGCAGCAGTTGCGTCGCAAGCGCAGCTCGCTTCTGCAGCCATTGCCAGAGCAGCAGCCACCAGCAAAAACAACACCAGCACATCCAGGGCGCCGACAGCAGCAGCAGCAACAGCCAGCTCAAACGCCAGCCAATCCCTGGCGCGGACAGCAGCAGCAGGCAGCATGGACGCCACTCAATGTCTCCTCTCCTGGGCGACGAAGAGGACAACAACAACAACATCAGCAGAAGCAGAAGCAGCAGCAGCCAATACAGACAAAAAAACAGACGCCTGCTGCCTCTGGCCCACGCAATGGGCGACGACGTCCAGAGCAGCCATTGAGCCGTTCCCAGGCACCACAACAGCAGCAGCTACAGCAGCTGCAACAGCAGCCGCAGCGCGAACAACAACATCGACAGCAGCAGCAGCAGCAGTTTGCCAACAACCGCTCCCGGCAGAAGATGCAGCCGAAACGCCAATCTTTCGAGGGATCCTGCAGCCAGGCACTGTTGGAGAATACGCAGAGGATGACGCGATTGGAAAAGAGGCTGGAAGTGATGATGTCACTACTCACCTCGCTCATCCAATCCCAGGCAGTGACGGCAACTCCAGCAGTTCCAGAAACATCGGAAAATCCACCAACAATGGCAGCAGCAACAGTGGTTGCCCCAGCTCCAGCAGCCAGGCGGTCAAAGAAACCACCACGATCAGAGCCACCACAAAAAACGTTAGGGCCAACGCCAGCCGCCATTCCAGAGACGGATCCTGAAATGGATGAAGAAAATGATGACGATGAGATGTGGACAGATGACGACTCCATGGATGACATTAGGGCCTACGCCCGCAACATGAGGTACCATCTTGACAACCAGATATCCTGGAACGCTGTGTACTAATTGGACACATCTCTGCCACTGCATTGGATTAAATGACAAATGCATATCACTCGCATGCCACAACAAAAATGAACAACGGGCTCTGCCGCCATCAAAGCATTCAGAGTGCCATGTGCCAGCCAACGGCAACAAACACAGCCAATACCGATGATATCCCATCCACCTCTGCTGCAGCAGCGGCCCGTTCGCCACTGAAGCGCGTCCGCGCCGAGGTGGATGATGATGACGATGATGATGACAGTGATGTTATGGTTGTTGAGTTTGATGACGACGATGACGACGACAATTTGGATGCCAATCATGCATCGGCCAAACGACGACTCCGGGAAAGTACCAACCAACAGGCAAGCAAATCCCATATCCCCCAAATTCAAAACCATCCCCATCATCACCAACAATCACACCAGCAACAACATCAGCGGACAATTACACAAAATGCCCCTGCCCCTGCCCCGCCCCAGCCCCTGCCCCTGCCACTGCCAATGCTCCACCAGCTCTACCTCACTCACCTGCAAATGCAACTAGTAGTTGCGGCACAGGAACCCACAGCAGCAGCAGCGGCGGCGGCGTTGGGCTGCTCCAGCTGCCCTCCTGTAGTGGTCGCTTGTCGGGCGGATAGAAAAGCATATTTGTGTTCTTCGCCTGAAAGTATGCCCGATGGTATTTGTACAATTTATATATTTATGTATATAATATATATATAAATATATTTATATATGTTATATTATTTATACAAGTATATATCACACCTCACCGAGATACTTATTAATTATTAAGTTTAGTCCCCATAGTTAGTGTATAGTTAGGTTGGCTTAATTTCTTGTTGTGGTGTTACATGTTAAATGTTCCTGGTCGTGTGAGGGCTAGCGCCATCTAGGGTTGACATTAAGAATATGCTTAAAAACGAACAAAAAATCTCCCCACCATGTCCATAACCATTCAAGGTGAATGGCGAAGGATCGTGCAAAGGCAGATCCGGAGAACAAAATTTTTGTTGGTCAGTAGATCCGCCCAAATCTTTCTTTCTCCTCGTGGCCGTACAAGCATTCAGCTGCGCGGTGAGAAAAAAAAAAATAATAAAAATAAAATTAAACCGCCGTAAATAACCGTGGTGTGAAACCAAAGTGCACTCGATCGGGAAAAAAGAACCCAAGAAAGCAGATTGGGCTCTAATCGAAAACGTGAGTACCGGCCTTCGACAGTGCTAGGAGCCTCGAAGTTAGATTTTCCGACTTTTTCTGTAGTTTCCGCTTGGAGGTGAGCAGACCCAACACAAAAAAAAAAAAAAAAAACACCTGGAGAAAGAAGGAATTAGCACCTCAACCCCATCCCCCTATTTTCGCAGTGCCAGTTCCAACCGGGTAAATATGTGCATGGAGTAACTGTTAGAAAAAGTAGCCTGATCAGTATTTTCAAATTCCACATTAGAATCGGCACTTAGTTTTGGAATTATCCAAAAGCTGCAGCCCGAGCTTTAAGCCCCCGCACTACGAACCAGCTGATCCACCAAGTCGCGGGCAGTGAACTTTGGCTGCGCGAGACGAGGACAGCCGTCTGAACGGGCTTAGTGCGGCGAAGTGGCGTAACCGTTTCGCATTCAAAACCGGGCCAAGAAACGGAAACCGGTGCTTGCAGTCAGCGTAGGACCGAAGCCGCTTAAATGTTCCTACCGGGCGGGAAAAAATAGTGCACCACGTGTGTACATAACCTCACGGCGACCCCTAGTGGTATCGCCTCTCTTGTTCTTCTCGTGATTCGGCCTAGCTGTTCCAAACGTTTATTTAAAGTGCAGTGGAGGCCAGCGTTTGTCTTATGTGCACGTTAGTGTCATTATGTAGGCTGAATGAAAACTGTAAGAGATGTGCTCACATACATATGTATACACCGCCCACTGAAAGCCACTGAGGCCAGTAAGATCCCACCGTGACTCGCATTCCTTGAACCTCGCAGTCCGTTGATATGTCTGTTTTTGTGTAGTTGGATATACTTAGTGTTAATTGTAACAGAAAAAAAAACCAGAAAAAAAACCCACCAACACATTCTTCCCGCGTGTTTCGCCCTTGATTTTTTCTTTCTTTTTTTCCTTTTGCTCTTTTTTTTCCTTTCCCCTTTTTTTCCTTACTTTTGCTCGCGGAACACCTCCGTGCGTGTGGCCGACATCGCAATGCGGTACCGGGTACCCCGCTCCCTCACCAGCTTCTTCACCATCCTACCCACGGGGCGAATCTGGGTCTGCGCGCGGACCACCGCCGCCGGCCCCTCCTCCCGCGGGATCGCCGTCCAGTGGACCGTGGCTGCTGGTGCCGAGCTCTGCCGTTGCTGGGCCGGTCGCTTCGGTCCTGCACAGGGCTCCGGGCAGGAGGCCTGCCGCTTCAGAGCCGGGCGCTCGGCCGCCGTCGACCTCTCCGGTGCGGGCCACACCCACGGTCCGCGCTCCCACGCCTCGAGTTCCATCTCCGTCGGTGCTGTCGCCGCCGTCGCCGTTTCCGCGGCCGCCGTCGCCGCCTCTGCCGCTGCCTCGGCCGTCGCTGTCTGGACCGCCGTCGCCGTTTCCGCGGTCTGCGTCCCTGCTGCCGTCGTCGCCTCCACTGCCGTTCGCATCGCCGCCTCCGCCGTCGCCGCGGCTGCCGCTGCTTCGGCCGTCGCCGTCGGGACCGCCGTCGCCGTCTGGGCCGCCGTCGCCATTTCCGCGGCCTGCGTCGCTGCTGTCACCTTCGCCGCTTCTGCAGTCCGCATCGCTGCCTCCGCCGTCGCCATTGCTGCCGCTGAGGTCGTGGGGGCGGGTCCGGGGTCCCTCCTCCGCGGGTCCCTGTTGTTGCTGCCGCGTGGACTCTCCTCCCACACCCGGGCGCCGGCCTCTGGCTGGGCTTCGCTCGGGGCGGGCCCCGAGGCCCACGTGATGTGCAGGGTCTGGTGGTGACACACCATCCCCTGGCGCACGGCGGTCCGCACCTCCTGCGATACATACGGACCCATTACGGCCGCCTCCGGTCCCCTCCACTGTGGTTGCTGCTGCCACTGCTCCTGCCCCTGCTGCTGGTGATGCGGCTGCTGGTGCTGCTGGTGCTGCTGCTGCTGGTGCTGCTGTTGCTGCTGGTGGTGCTGCTGCTGCTGGTGCTGCTGTTGCTGCTGCTGCTGGTGCTGGTGCTGCTGGTGCTGCTGCTGCCGGTGCTGCTGGTGCTGCTGGTGCTGCTGCTGGTGCTGGTGCTGGTGCTGCTGGTGCTGCTCCTCCTCGGCCTGCGGCTGCCGCCTCTCGGAGCCCTCGTCATCCTCGGCCGGTGGCGTAGGCTGCCACAGCTCGCCTTCCTCCTCCTCGGCCTGCTGCAGCCGCCGCTTTCACTCGGCCTCTGGGTTCGTAGCCTGCTTGCCCGTGGCCTGGGGCGGCGTTCCCTCGGTCTCCGCCTCGTCGGTCCGGGGCTGCATCGGCGGCAGCACCACCCGGAATGGTGGGGGTGGCGGCGCCTCGTCGCTCTCTTGGCCGTGCTCCTCCGTACTGGCGGCTCTTTCCGCCTGTCGCCGCCGCGCCTCCATCCGCTCGTCCCTCCGCCGCCTGATCGCCCGCGCCCTCTCCAGCACTTGGTGCATCCGGCGCTTCTCCTCCGGCGTCGCCTCCTGAAACCTCCGCCTCACCGCCTCAATTTTGTCGCGCAGGGTCAGCGGCCTTCCATTCCTCGTCTCCGACTCCGCCCTTTGCTGCCGTCTCCATCTGGCCTTCTCCTGAGCGGTTGGCGCGCGCGGGCCGTCGGTGCATATGACCTCGTCGTCGTCCTCCTCCTCCTCATCCGATGACACCGTCGGCGACACCGAGTCGTGCCCCGATGGCGCCGGTGACACCAACGGCGAGGCCAGCAGTTGAAGGAACTGGGAGCCATCGCACCAATCCTCCTCGTCGCTACGCGAGAGCAGAGACGCCCGTCGCTGACGAGAAGTACCGGCGCGATAGCCCCCTTCTCCCACGATCGCCTGTTGCTCCTCCAGGAAGGCCCTCATATCATCCATCTTCTTCCTGCCATCCTCGTGGTTGAGCCCGCGTTTCATCTCCATTTTTTTTCTTGCTGCTTTTCTTGCGTTCTTTCTGGTGATAATTACCTTCAAGTGTTCGCTGTTCCGTTTTCCACCCGCCTATATACACGCGTTGCATTGCCAATCATTCCTTCTACCGGTGCCGGTGCTCCGTGTTTCGGTCTCTCCCGCCTGGTTCTAACGGTTGTTGCGTTTGTACTCATGGCCCTCAGCCTCGTCTCTCTGCCGTCCGCGCTCTCTAACGGCATCTTTCCCCTGGTTGTGTGAGTGCCGTCGCGCTCTCCACTCTCTATCCGATTTCGCCTTATCCCTTTTTTTTGGATACTGTTGTGTTCTCGCCGCGTTTCTCTGTTGGCTCATGGATAAAACTTTTCCATCTTTGATGGACCCACCCCCTTCCCGTTCATGATTATTTTGCTTTTTATTCCCCCATTTTATTTTTGCTTATTCACAACTTTTATTTAGCCCTTTATTCTTGTTTATTTTAATTGCTATTTAATGGATTGATGGATTGCTAATTATTTACTTTTAATTGTTATAAAAAATTGCTATTTATTCTTACATGCCACCGCCGACCTGTCTTCTTCATCCCGTGCTGCTCGGACCCTCCTTGGCCTGGGTGAGTTCTCCCGACCCGGATGACTTTTACTCCATCCTTTCTCCCTTTCCAGCTCGCCCTCTGCCCTCAATGCGGGCCGCTTACCGCGATTCCGCTCGTGAACAATGGGTCCTCCGACCCTCCGCCCGGGCTGGAATCTTGGGCTCACATCCCAGGGCAACTCCTATGCGCCACCGGCCGGACTCTTTTGACAGGTGTCTCCTCGAACAGTGGCTCAGACCCGAGGATCATCCGACTCCTCGCCCGGTAGTCCACGCATGAACGGCAACCGTCGTTCCGGCCCGACGCTCGTAGTTGCCCCGTGAGTCCGCGTTGAGGCGTGAGCCTGGCCCTGGGTTTTTCCTGGTCATCCGCTGTCTGAGATTACACTCCCCGACCCTGGATTCGCCTCCCAGCTTTGGGTGACGCGTTTCCTGTTCAGGTTTGCTGAGCTTTTCCTCTTCTCGTTTTATTTTCCTTTCTTTTTACTAATTTTCGCTTTTTTTTCAGATTTCTCCAACCACAGTCTTCCTGTTCGCCTTTTTTTTTTTTTAATCTAAGTGCACAAGTCCATCACCCTGCGTGCTGACGAGTCTCGTGCGTGTCCTGCGCGTCACCCTTCCCCAGTGTCCTGCGTGGCACTCTACCGTTCCTGGTCCTGCGTGACCCTTTAGGGCGACCTATTACAGCCATTCTCCTTCACCCCTGTGTCTCTCGCTCCTCGGGTTGGGGTTTCAGATCTCGTATGTGTGCCGTTCTCTTCTTCCTGTCGCCCTCCTTTCTTAGGTTGCAGATAACCGGGGATATTAAGTCCTCTATCTGGTATGGCCCATCGTACCTTGGTGCCAGCTTCGCGGCGAATCCTTCCGCTGCATTGGAAAGGTGGTGCTGTTTGGCCCACACGACCTCTCCCACTTTGGGTCTCCACGGTCTTCTTCTCAGGTTGTAATGCCTGGCCTGATCCTGGGCTGCCCTTTCCAAGTTGCGTCGAACCAACTGAAACAGCTCCTTTAATTTCTTCGCATTTTCATCCGGCGTCTCTGTGCCTTGTCCCGTGCCTACCGTCTCCTCGTCATATAGGGCCTTTGGCAGCCGGGGCTCCCTTCCTTGCACCACGAACGCCGGTGAATATCCCGTTGTATCCGACACTCCCGAATTCATGGCCAGCATCAGCTCCGGCTATTTTTCATCCCCTCGAACGCTTCTTGCCGTTCTTGTGTCCAGACCCATTCCGTCTTCTTCTTGAGGAGCCCGGACAGGGGCTGCACGAGGGTGGCGAAGTCGGGCACGAACCTCCGGTACCATGAGGCCACTCCCAAGTACTGTCTCAGCTCCCTGACATTTGTCGGCGGTTTCAATTCGGCTATGGCTGCGACTTTCTCGGGGTCTGTACATATCCCCTCGCCGGTCACCTTGTGGCCTAGATACCGCAGCTCTTTTCTAAAGAACTCGCACTTGTCTGCGTTCAGCCGCAGGTTCGCCAAGCGCAGCCGTCGAAACACCTCTTTCAGGTTTCTTCGGTGTTCTTCCTCTGTTCGCCCGATGACCACTATGTCATCCTGGTATGCGAACGCGTTCGGCATCATTTCTGGCCCAATCACTTGGTCTAACGCCCGTTGAAAGGTGGCCGACGCGGAGTGTAACCCAAACGGCATCACCTTCCATTGGTATAGCCCTTTCCGGGCACCGTGAACGCCGTGATCGGCCGGCTGCTCTCGGCCAGGGGGATCTTCCAATATCCATCCTTCAGATCTAGGCTACTTATGAATTTCGCTTCCCGCAGTTGATCGAGGATGTAATCGATCCTGGGCATTGGGTACGCGTCCTTTACTGATCTCGCGTTAACTTGACGAAAGTCCACGCACAATCTCCATTTGCCATTTTTCTTCTTTACCATCACTATAGGCGAACTGTAGGGGCTCTTTGACGGCTCTATGCATCCCATTTCTACTAGTTCGTCCACTTTCTGGTTAATCTCGGCCTGCATTTTGGGGTTCTTCGGGTAATATCTTTGCTTAATCGGTTGCGGGTCACTCATGGTGATTGTGTGCACCGCCACATTAGAGACCCCCTCGATCTTGGAAAATGCCTCTAACTCTCGGGCTAAGAATTCCTCCACTGGCTCTTCCCTCGCCCCCTTATTCTGCCTCATGCCCGCTGACACCACTCTGGCGGCCATTCTTAGGGTCGTGTCCGTTTCGTTGTCGGACTCCGGAGCCGTGTCTCCAGTTTCGGCCTTCGCCACCGACAGTCTTTCCTCCTGGTCTCCTCGTTCCCGATCTTGGGCAGGGATCACCACCCTGTGCCCTGCACAGGTCACCACTGCCCCGACCGCGCGGAGAAAATCCCATCCCAACACTAACTCATCAATCACACCCGGCAATACGAGTAGCACCATTGGGATCTCCTTGTTCCCAAAGCATACCTTCGTTTCAATCTGGCACGTGACCTCCTGGCTATGGCCATCCGCCAACCTCACCCTTTTCCTTGCCGCCGCCTCACGGCCTTCACCCTTTAGTCGGTCCGCCAGCTCGCGGCTCACGAAACTGCTGGTAGCTCCTGTATCCACCGTGGCTTGCAGCTCCATGCCCGCGACCTCCACTACTGCGGATAACTGTTCCTCCTCGCTGGTCAGCCTGCCGACTAGGCTTGAGGGACCGTTTCTTGCGACCCTGGCACGGCCCTCCGCGGCGTGGGTCGTGGGGCGTTTCCCGTCTTCCTGCAGCATTTCCATGCCGAGATGCCCACTTTTCCGCATCTCCAGCAGTAGGTGAGAGGTCGGCCGTTGCACTCCCGGCTCCAATGATCCGCGCTCCCACACCTTCGGCACGCCTGGGCCGGATTCTTGACATATCCGTTCTCGATATTGCCGTTGGTCGGTGTCGGCATAATGACACGCTCTCCCCACTCAGCACTCCCGTGCTGCTCCGTCCAGCGGGCCGTCCTTGCATCGCCGACATGCCGTCGTCTCGGCTGGCTTGTGGAAGGGATTCGCTGCCCGGGCTTTCACGGTTGGATTCTCCCGTTGGAACTCTAGGCGGTCCCTCTCCAACGCCTCGAACTCGTCTGCCAGTTCCATCATGGTGTCGAGGTCCTTGCACCGGTGCGGCCTCACATAAGCTCTCAGATCGGGCATGCTATTCTCACGAATCAGCTCCGTCTGCTCCTCTTGGGGACATTTCAGGGGTCGCATAAGTGTCTGCATCTCTACCATATACTCTTTGAATGGCTCGCCCCATTTCTGTTTCCGCATCCTCACTTCCTGCAGCAACTTCTCAAAGTATCCCCGCGGCAGAAAGTAAGCCTGGAAGCTCGACGAGAACTCTTTCCACGTTCTCCACTGTCGATTGTTCGCCACGAACCACATCAGCGCCCGCCCTTTTAGCAGCTCCGGCATCGCCCTTGGGATCAGATCCGGATCCAGACCGTACGTCTCGGCGGACCACTCGACCTGCTCCAAGAACTCGAGAGGCTTCGTCGTCCCGTCGAACCGGAACGACCACTCTCTCACCTGTTTCGCCACTCTAGCGTAGTCCAGGTGTGCTGGACGTATTGTGGCTGGTTCGGTTCTCCCTCTTTCGGTCTCTCGGCTTCGATCCCTTCCTTGGTGGCGGGGCCTGCTAGGCGTCCCCGTGTGCGAGCGTTCCGGTATTGGCACTGAGAGACTCGCTATCAATTCTCTCTGTATGTCGACTGGGGACCTCCACAGCGCCGCCGCGGTTGCGCCGGGTGGGGGTGCCAGGTGCTCGTACGCGGCTTGTTTGTCGTCCGCCCGGGGTGTCGGCGAGGACCTGTCCGCCCGACACTCCCATACCTCAATCAGATCGGCCCACTCCGACTCATCTTCGTGTTCCCTCATCCACTCCTTAAATGTTCTTCTCATTTCGTCCACTGTGCCCTCCAGCCGCACGCCGAAGGCGTGGCCGCATTGGACAAGCTCCTCCTTTCTCAACCGGTGGATCCATTGTCCCTTCCCCATTCTCTCGTCTATATTTCTCCTCCCTTTGTCCTACTATTTGTCGTTGTAGGCCCCACGTTGGGCGCCAGTTGTAACGGAACTGCTTCTTGGTTCGCTTGAGTTTGCTGGGCTCGCTCAGCCTTCGGCCGATTCGTCGCAACGTATTTTTATTGTTGCCCCCAACGACAAATGATAAGACCTTCCTTTTCTTTAATCGAATCTCTCTTTATTCGTACTTATATTAGGACTTAGGGCTAGATGCTACAATTCAGCTTATCTATGGATCTCCACCACGCGTGGGCTCTCGTCGGGTGTGGCAGCGTTGAGGCTATTGATTGGGGCAGTTTGACCTCCGCTATTGCTTTGGCCCGCCACGCAAATCCGCACTCTACGTCTCGCACTCCCCTCTTAGCTTCCGCCGGCAACTGTGGATCACCTCTTAACTTAGACTCACTCTGGGGCAGGCGGGGCCTGTCTTCCTGTTGCTATTCACTTCACTGCACTTCTTCGAACCGTACCGGGTATTACTCTCACGTTTCGGCGGGGTTTCAACGTGCGCGCGCGATCACTTCTCCACGGAAAAAGAGACCCGCTTCGTTGCCGCAGCCTCCTTTTATAGCCCTTGACGGGCCCCGGCTCGGCGTTGGTAGTTTTCCATCGCCGTCTCCTGGTTTCCACGGCCTTCGTAACGGGGCCTGGCCGGTGGTGTGATCCCATGCCCATATTTGGTCATGCGTCGGATCGCTGCCGGCCCGATCCCGCCGTCTCCTCTGCCTCTCGCGTTTCTCTTGCTCCGAGAGCGGGACACTTCTCCTCTCGGGGCCCTTGGCCTCTTCGCCGCATCCGGATATCCGTGGGTATCTGGGCTGACCTTCGCCTTATCCAGCCAGCCATCAGCCTTTATCCGACCGTCCCACCGCCTTTATCCGGCTATGCTTTGGTCGAATTCGGCCTGTGGGAACCACGGTTCCTCACAATGCAAAAACTATAAAAAACAACAGGATTGACATCTACAACAAATACATTGATGCAGACGAGGTAAAATAAACGATAATTGACATACATTTACAACATATAAACATATTAATTATATTTATTTTATTTCTAACAGGAGGACAACTACAACGGAGCACCGGCCGGCATAACAAACGCAATGCGAACATTACGCTGTATACCGGCCGGCTCTGTTGTCCCCCTGTGTGTTGTTTATTGGCTGGATGTGAGTATTGGCGTGCATCGTGGGCAATGATGGTGTTGCCGATGGCGAGCGGCTCTGGTCCGGCCGCCCACGTTGCATCTGTCGTTGGTTGGTGTTGGCTGCTGCACTCGAGTGGCACTGGTCCGGCCACCCAACTGCATTGTCATCGTGTTCGCATTGGCATCGGTCTGTGATGCCAACGAGTCGTGTTATTGGCCGCATCCGGGTGGCTGCTAGTCCGGCCACCAGGATGCGTTGTCAGGTGGATTGGCCTGGCCTCCTCGGCCACGTTCATCGTCGGTTTTTAATGGCGTTTTAAATGGCTGCTGGTCCGGCCATCCAGATGAGGTGTTTGTTTTTGGCGTTTGATTTTTAATTTATGTTTATTTGCAGGTACTGTCGGCGATTGGATGTTGTTGCTGGCGACCTTTGTCCGGTTTGTGATGGCGTGAGAGACGTTTGCGGGTGAGTATTCGTGTTTATCGGCAGCCTCTCTCCTGATTCTCCTTCTTTTGCAGGATTTGCTAGCGTCCGGCGGCTCAACACCAGGCCATCCCGCCCTCACATAATTGGCATGAGAGACGGGTGTGACCCAGTGGAGCGGCAACAGACGCCAGCATCTGCGTCGTCGTTGGAATGGCTGCTGTTTGTTCGGAGTGGCGTGACGTCATTGTGATGGTGTGGTAGCAGCGTCATCAATAGGGGCCTCATTTTCCTCCCATTTGGCAGGAAATTGTCAGTGTTGGTGGCGAGGCAGCTTCTTGATTGGCAGCTCTGTCTGAGTATTGGCAGGTACGTGTGATTTCGTGTGTTTTGGCAGTCTTTCTTTGTTGTCCGTATTGACGTCTTTTTCTTTGTTGCAGTGGCTGCCTCTG